>NC_141143.1:2777219-3105219 GCF_053477565.2 Lygodium microphyllum | reverse complement strand
CTCTAGGATCAACTTTCTACTTTCTTGCAATAGCCTTAGTTCTAGCCATTTGAAAGCTCCAGATAAAACAAAAAAAACTTAGATTAGGAAAGATCCCCAAAATCTAATATAATGTCATTTGCAATCACTTAGTGGTAAATAAACACTAATCAAATAGTTTCAATCCCAAGCCGATCATATATTCACACTTTGACAATAACTTATTTTATCAAATGATAAAATTAAACTTTAATAATTTATCAAAGTTCTGCTAACCTTCCAATTTGATGAACAATACAGCCCTTGACTTATGAAATGCTACCTGGGGCTTCTAGGTAAGGGAGATATATGCATTTTCACATTTCATACATCATCTTTTTTTTGTAAAAATTTTGGTCAAATTCAGAAAAATTTTAAAAATTAAGTCCATAAGCAAGTAGAATATGATTTTGCTATTAGACTTGTCAATATCTTTTAAATTTGTTGTTTCTTGAACACAGAAGCATAGTAATCAATACATTTAGCTACTTAAACCAATCTTAGCATAATATTGAGCTATTTTAATAAGTTGTAGAGCCCTTCCTGATGTATGAAATGTGAGATGGAAAATCTGCATGGGGAAGAGCTATGCTTTATCACGTTTCACTTGTCAAGCTTTTTTGAAGAATTTTTTCGACAAGTTCGAAGAAGATTTCAAAGATAATTTTGGCAAAATAAACATTGCTATTGAGTTTACTAATAATTTTTAAGAAAATTACATTTCTGATACTTTAGCATGTTTTGTGTGAGGTGATGAAATCTTACCTTGTCCTGGAGGGTGTTGAAGAATTTTTGGATTTGACAAAGTTGCATCATGCTGGTGTTTTGGAGGAGGGAAAGGGCTTGGTCTCTTCAAAAAAATGCTTTTGTGGTCTGAAAATTGATTTTAAAATGACCTTTGTTCACACGTGTGGCTGCTATAATACGTAGTTAACTTGGCACGTGCACTGCATAGACCGTTGTTGCCTCGAAACTTGTACCACATGTCATTGACATTTTTGGACATGATGGTACTTTTATGGCACCGCTTTTCGGTGTAAAAGAGAACTTTTAGCCTTTTCATTTTCATTATAAATATAGCTCTTCTGAACGAGTGCAAGGTTTTTTTCTGAAAAAATGCATGGTAACCATTATACAAGAACTCAAGCTCATGTTTATGCAAATTTTTGTTCCAAGAAATTTGATTTCTCTTCTACAACATATCCTCAACAAGGCACTACAAGCCCAAAGTAAGTGTATTCTCAACAAGGCCCATTTATATTGAGAAAGCAATTTAATTTTCGGGTAACAAACTTATATTATTACTATTTTTTTACAATCTTTGAAAAATAGTTCAATGATTATTTGGAGGAATCAAAGATCATTAAAATTGTCAACTTGTAGAGGGCTTTGGAAACCGATTGCAACGTTTCAAAAATCCTCTAACTAAAATAGTGTCCGAGCGATGAAATGCAAAATGTTATGCTTGCTTTGCTGCCTAAAGGGTCAATTCGTGTTTCATAAGGCATTGTTATTCTGTTATGTACAATTTAACATATATGCTATGTTATCCAAGCATTTACAAATATGGAGCATAATATATGGATTCAGATATCCAAGACGAATGAAATAAATTGTCATTGTGGCTCATTGTTCTTGTTTCACATTGATGTCTTGCCCAAGTTTTCTTAGTGAGCATGTCATACACAGCTTATACAAATTTTTTGGCTGTGAGAAAATATAAATTCGTATATTGTTTCTCTAAACTTGTGTTGTTATTTCAAGATTGGGATTTGTGAGTAATTAAGATGACTAAAATGAAGTTTTCTCTAGAGTGAATGGAGGAAGAGGGTCTAGATGATACCTATGATGAGAAGCTCTTTGATTTCCTCCATGCAACTGAAAAATCATCCAAATTTGTTTACATCAAAGATATACTTAATGTTCCTTTTGATTTGCAAGAGCTTTTGAAATAACTTTAAGAGAAATTGAAAGATTATAGGGAGTTTTATAATGGACATGTTGAAGGCCTAGAAATTGAGGGATTTGTTCATTACAGTGATATAGTGGAAGCTACCAATGCTGCTAGAACAACTTTGCAAACAAGGTTTAGCCTTATTGATGAGGAATTCAAGAAGTGGAAAGCAAATTGCCCTTTTCATTGAAATCAACATCAATGTCTTGTGTATAGAAGGATGTTGGATTTCTTGTATATCTTCAATATATGGATAGTTATTCTTTATACATAATACAAGAGAAGAAGATAGAGGATATTGCAAGCAAAGATAAAGAGGTTGAAGAGAAGGGGGAAGTATTTCAAGAGGATGGTGAGAACCAATTAGTGCAAGGATTTAATGTTGCTTTGTTTAAAAGTGAAAACATTACAAAAGTGGAAGAAAATCAGTTAGAGTTGAGTACAAAGATTGAAACACGTCCTCCTGAACGTGTCCCAACATTTCCCAATTACCTCATCAACGAAAAGAGATATATATTGCGAAATGATATCCAACACCTTTTTTATCTCAGAGAATATTACTGCTTGGCAATCCTTGCAACATGGGGTCAAAATGATAAGAATTTTATAGGTAATGAACAGGAATTGCTAGCAAGTCTTGATGTTGAGGGAGAGAATTTTCAAGACAGCTCTGTAGCCTTGCATTCATGTATTACAAATTCAATAGAGACTTAGTATTGATGACATGGGGTATGAAGAGAAACTAAAGTCTCCATTAGAGAACAAACCACCTTCAATAAATCTTTATGATGATAGTCTTCCTGAAGAACATGAAAACCCTAAGGTATGGAAGATAATTCTAAGATATACATTGTGGTTTATATTAGAGTATGTTATGTATTATAAACAAATATTGTTGGATATTTATCTATTGACATCTTACACTATTGTGGTTTATTATGCAAATAGAAATTGAAGATGCAAATAACTTTATTGGAAGAGCTAAGGGCTCAAGGCCATTGAATACTTTGGCAAGTGTTTCCCAAACATTGGCTTTTCTATTCCGAGCTTGTCCATTATCAGCATGATCCTTAACTGCATTATGCAGGGACTAACTCACTATCCGAAGAATGATTCTTTATAAATAACTCCAAGCATTATTTCTTTGCCTTTTTAAATTTCTTCTTCTCAAAAATATCTTTTGAAACTACTGAAGAAAGAAGATGATAATAAAATTGAGATGCTTTTAAAGAATCTCTTTCACTTGCATTCGGTTGAAGAAGAGACCTAAACAAAATCAACATCACAAATCAATACAATTAATTATAAATAAATGCATATTTAATATTTTTAAAGTGAAAAAAATATACTTTGCTGCTTGGATTCTTTTACTGCAACCACCTCCTCAATATTTTTAAGAGCCTTTTGTCGATTTCAAATACCTGAAATTATTTTCTTTCGTCGATAAGATTTGATGTGTTTCTCCAAACAAATGTATCCTCTGTTGACAACCCTCTAGCTTCTGTAACAAATTGTTGTTATGTTTTGATAAAAGATAGTTCTCTAATCTGAGGACATCTTTTTCTGCAAACAAGTTAAGTGTATAACCTAGAAACCCATTATAACCATCACCAAATGAACCTCAACAATGAAGAGCTATTATAGAAAGGCAAAGTGCTATTTTTGCATGCCATCTAACCAAAGATCAAGATTCTTCTTTTACTAGAGCTATAGATGATAGAGAGGTATTTTAGAGCTATAGAGATCATTGGATGACTGATCCATAGCTAAGGATGTGATTAGAAGATTGGATTGAAAAACTATGCGAATTAGAAATAAGAAGGAAAACGAAGAAGAAACTAGTAAGGATGGGAAAGAAAGAAGGGAGTGAGAATGGAGGGAAGTAATCAAATGTTGAACAAAATTCAAATTGAATATTAGTTTTCACTTTAATGAGAATGAGTAAAATCTTCATTATGACAATCTTTGTCACCTTTATGGCAGCCTAGATTTCTAGGTTTGATGGGACCACGAGAATATCACGACAATGACTTATTATATTTACTTATCAAAATATTAAAAATTTTAAAATATAAAAAGTAATTTTATCTCCTAAAATATTTTCTCTCTCTAGGATCGCTTACATGGCATTTTCGAGACCTCAAAATTCCCCTAATGCTTACACTATTTTTTTTCTTAGAGATTTCTTGTTCATCACCATCTTGGGGTGAGTACCAAGCTTTGTTTCTTGTATCTTGATTTTAGCTTCCATGGCTATGTTGTGCTCTAGTATAATGGAAGATGTCTCTTGCATGGCCATGATTGAAGCATTACATATTATTTTTCGTTATTTCCTTAGTTCAGTTCATTATTTTTTCTGTTACTTTTCTTGGTAGAATAGTCCTTCTTTATATTGGTATCAGAGCATTAGTTTAGATCTTGTCAAAAGTCATTTTCATGCATTAGATTAAGTTGCAATGACTAGGAGTGAAAACTGCAGTTCAAATTTAGTCTCACACAGAAGTTAGTTTCTTCCATAACCATGGTCAAACATGGAAATTTGTCACAAACTGTGACCAAGATGGAGGTTCTTAGCATGAACTAGTGGATAATGGCAAGCTTCAGCTATTTTAGCAGGTCGTCACATCAGATTCTGGCTTATTTTGAAGGAAATTTGTTAAAAGAAGAGCTATGGGAGACTAGAGGGGACTAAAGTTACCTCTACCTTTTGAAAGTAGGGTTCATCTTCTTCTTCCTCATCTCTCTCAAGCTTTTCTGTGAGCTTCAATGGTGGATTTACTTGCATATCTTCTTTCTTTTACATCAATGATGTGAATGCTTGTCAAAGCCTCACTCTCCTTGACACATGGAAAATGTTCATAACCATTCTTGGAGGGCTTAATGCAAAATGTGATCAACAAGATCTTATCAAAATGCACTAGTTGTGAAGCTCTATGAGATAAACATAGAAGGCCTTGGAGAAGGAAGGCCATCAGATCTCTGCAAGAGCCTGACGTCATTCCTACAAAGGGGCCAGATAGTGCAGATTCATCTATAGCAATCAAAGAGATAGAGAAGAAGTTGTTGAAGATGGAGTGGTGAAGTAGGAGAGGTCAAGGCTGTTGAAGAAGTTGCAAAAGAAGGAGAGGCGACGTAGGATGAATCATGAGGCAACAATCCCATCTTATCAGTGGATTGTTAAAAGGATCTTTATACTTTAGAGGCTTTGAGTCTGATCTCCTATCAGATCTCAATTGTCCCCTTTTGACCAGATATGCAATAGAACCACCTGCTCTTCCTGGAGGCTTTGCCAAGAATGCTAGCACAACTACAGCAATAAATGTGCTCAATATTAATGTTCCCAAATTTAGGGTGGCCAATGGATAACCGTAGGTTTAGAAGGTATGACAAATGTGATTTCCCTGTGAGATTTCACTTTTGAGGCCTTTACTTGCATACTGTTGGATGCATGGGCTCGAATGAGAGAAGTTGAGATTCCTGCTTTTGCTATTGAACTAGCATCTTGAGGCAAGAGAAGGACACACACAAAGGGAAGAAGCTACCCATGGAAACCATGGAATAGGTCTTTGGATGGTTCCTAAGATAATTTAGTTGTTGAAGGCACACGACCATCTACTGGTGATGAGGATGACAATGGTGAAGGTGAATCATAGTGAACCAAGAAGCATCAATTGTACGAGATGATGCGGCTATTGAGTTTCACAATTGGATGCCTATTCAAAGAGTCTGTGGGAACTGAGTTTTCCTCTTGTTTAGCAGTATGCTAAGGTTGTGATCTGTGATCCTCCTTGTTAACATGCTTACCCTCCTTTAGTTTGTCTTCCCGCGCCCAAGCAGATGACTTTACAATTTTTAAGAGCTGCTTCTCATCATCAGCAGCTTCATTCACATCCTGTAATATTTCCTTGGAATTTGATGGCACAATATTCATGGTAGTAACTACACGAGCATCATTATTAGTTTGCAAACTCTTGCCTACTTGTGGCCGTCCTTCAACTTCAGATATCTTCCTTGCCCCACAATTGTCATCTACTTTGACCCTCTTTGGCTCTTTAACGTCACCTGCAGATGTTTCACCACTAGCAAATTTAGAATACAAAACCAGCATTGTGCAGTAAATGCTCCAACAGATAGAAGAATCCAAGATGACGCATCAACATAATCGTCATTTAGCAAGACATCAACAATATTAGAATTTTTATTCAGCAATATGTCAATAACATTAGGCATGCCTGATCCTAATTTGCAGAGCATCCTCCTTTATGACATTCAGATCAACACGCTTTTGAATTTCTGGCAAGCTGTAAGAGCATGTACCTCCTTCAAAGATTGAGCAATATGCAAGCAATCTTTGGTAGTCTCAATACTTCCTATAGCTATTTCATGAACATTTTGTCATTGGCAAAATTTATTTTCCTTTGCATATGCCAAATGTCTAACAACATTTGTTAGGGTTTATGAAGAATTAGGACTTGATTTTTGAGTGGTAAGTTTGTTTTCCTTGATCGTAGTTTCTACAACATACATTTGTGTAAGAAGATCATTTCATTGCTAGTTGGTTCTCATCCATGAGGGTCAAATTTGAGGCCATTAGGACCTACTAAATCTCTAGCTTCACCATTACTAAGATTGTCACCTTCAACATCCTCAACATCTGATGATGAGACATCGGATGCCAGATGTGATGCTGCCAACCTTTGGTAGAAATGAGTTCATGACAGCTAGCATTTCTATAGCCTTTAAATTGTTCCAATCCATGTTAAGAAAGGGCTGAAAGGGCAGCAGCTAAAGAATGGGAAAGGGCAAAGAGGTTGCAGTAGAAAAGCAGCAACAACAACAGTAGTAACAACAAGTGTGAAGAAAAGTTGCATCAATAGCAACTATATCGGATGATTGGACATCCTTGTTCAATACTAGACTTGCTCCCATGGTAGAGAAAAAGGAAGAATCAAAGGAAGAGAGTGATGAAGACATGGGGTTTATCTTGTTTGATTAGACAAATCAAGAAGCCGTTAATCTAATCTGAAGGTTAAATGATAATATTCAGGAAAGGGGGAATGATGTTCCTAGCATCGATTATGCAGAGAGTAGGAAATGTGCTCTTTGCCATCATTCTCAAGTCCCATATCACAATATTATAGGGCACATGGACATGTTATGCATGCACCTAATATTACTCAATCTGAAATGAAGGGATCTTCTAACTGAATCAAACTTGCCTAATCTAATGGAATCAACAAGGAATTGACATGGAAAAGAAGCTGAAATGTATTAACCTAAGAAAACATGAAAGAAATGCTTGAAATAAGCTGGTGCCATGGAAACTCACCTCCATGTAGGTGAAAGACATGAACTAATGTGACTACCAAGAAAACTTACATGACTTTCAAGTTCATAATGACAAAAGGCCCCTAACTTTGGCTAGGGCTTCCTATTTATAGCAAACCCTAAGTCGTAGTCCTCTAATCTTATTATAAAGGCTTTTAGCCTATCATTGACCATATATATTTGTCATTGGCCTTATTTACTTCATTACAAACCCTCCCTGCTTCAATTAGCTTTGTCCTCAAAGCTGCAAATGGGAAGATACTACAATGGATGTAGCATAAAAGTTCAAAGGCACAAGTTGAAGAAGAATCCATGGTCCAAGAAGTTCATGTCTTCATGCTGCTCATGCTATCCAAGAAAGGGATGTCATAGTAAAAGAGTCATAACTTCTAAAATATAGCTTTGAATCAAAAAAATGAGGTGTCACTTTGAAGAATACACCTAGGAGCATCACATCCAAGCATAAAATCTTGACATTGATGATGTCATACCATTTATTTTTATGACAGGAATTTAATACAACAAGCTGTATTAAGTAGTGAACTCATGCTTCTTCAACTGTTTCTCCCATAAACCAAATAAAAATCAATGAAGACAAGTTTTCAATCATATTTGCAGGTCAAGGGATCAAAAAGTTCAGCCATTTTTCCATAGCAATCCTCCCGGATCAAATGAGAATCCATCAAAGTGATTGTCATCATGAAAACAACTATCAATGACTATACCTAGGTCAAATGGAAAAGAAGAATCATCCCAATGATCCCCCGGATCAAAAGGGTAATGAATATTCTCATAATCCACTTCATCATCATCATGGTCAAATGGATGTAAAGGATCTTCATTATCCAACATGTACATATCCCAATCACCTATGGGTTGATATGCATCATCAATAGAATCACCATAGAAACCAAAATTTGCATAATCATGTCCCTCTTGAAGGATAGAGGTCTCATGAAAAACCTCCTTATGTTGCATGCTACCCTTAGTGAGGTTCTCATGAAGGTCCTCCTCATGTTAGATATGATCAATGCCCCACCCTCATTAGGTGCTACCAATGATCCATGGTGCTCAAAGTTGTAAGGCCCCCATTATGAGGAGAAGCCAAATGTGAGCCCGGACATTGGTTGAGTCCTGACTTGTATATCAGATGAGATCTATGTGACCGGATGGCAAAAAGGTGACTGTTGTGGGTCTAATCTTTGGGTTAGACAGAGTGGTTAAGCTGGTAGCAACTCGAGGTGCATTGCATCGAGTTGCGGTGTAAGGGAGTTAAAAGGGGCCCCTATTGTGGGGTCCGGGGGCCGCGGAAGCGGCCCCTGGCTGGGGGGTCCCAGGGGGGACCAGCGGCCCCCCTGGCGGGGGTCCGGGGGCAACGCCCCCGGCCCGATGGTAAAGGGAATATTCCCTGGCCGACTAGTGGAGACTCATATGGTAGGTCGGTCAGCAGGCCGACCTAAGGACCTTCACGGGCTATAAAAGCTAAACCCTTTCGCAGCCATCTCACACTCATCTTTCACCCAGTCAGAGTTGTTGTTCCAGCTAGCCTTAAGCTCTTCACCTATCTTCTGTCTAGATCGCCATCTAAGCTTCACACAGTGGAAGCGCACGGGTGGACAGAGCCATCTCTGTATCAGTTGTTTGGAGTTAAAGAATTTACTGATTCTCCTCTTATCTGTTGTGTACTCTCTATCTCTTTCTCAGATTCTGTTCGCTGCGCCGTGTAATATTTTACATGGTATCAGAGCCCAAGGGGCTCTAGAGATCGGAGAGCGTGCAAGAGGCAAAGGCTTCAACAGCAAAGGGAAACTATGTCGACTCCGTGAAGCGGTTTTGGCGCATCAGGAAGCGGTGCAGGAGGTGGTGCTGCTGTACCGGCTATTCAAACACTGAGGATTCGTCCACCAACCTTCAGCGAAGGCAAGTTAGATGGTACAAACTACACCTTGTGAAAGTTCAAAATTACAACTATCCTTGATTCTTATGAGCTTTTGGAGACTGTGCTGACGCAGAACCACAGCCTACCCCTGACCCATCAAATCCTAGTGTGATGATTCCTCCGAATGCAGATCTTTTACGAGCTTGGAAACGAAGGAATGCAGATGCATTGTGTGCCTTAGTTACAAGCTGTTCTGACAGTGTTTTGACTCTGATTCAGCATACAACCAAAGCGTTAGATGCTTGGAATGTACTAAGGAGTCAGTATGAAACACGAAACCAAACAAGGATTCAAAACTTGGAGAATCAACTAGCAGCGGAGAAGTTTGCTGAAGGAGAGACGGTTGAAGCATTCATCACTTGGATTAAGAATCTGCGCGACCAGATGGTTGGCGCTGGGATACAAAAGACTAGTGAAGAGCTAGCTCGGAGGTGTCTTCGGATTTGTCCACAAAAGTTTGATGGACTAGTAACTTCCCTTAATACTCAGGTGAGACCTCAAGCTTTGACTTTTGAGGAGTTTTGTGCATTATTAATGGAGGAGGAGTTGAGGCTGAAAGCCCGAGAAGGAAGCAACAATGGAGATGCTGCATTCTCTGCCAATGCAAAAGGCAAAGGTGTTTCCTCCACCAAAAATGATGGTGACAAAAAGAAGAAGGGCGGCAAGAAGAAGTTTCAAGGAGAGTGCTTCTACTGTAAGAAGAAAGGACATGCAATTGCAGATTGTTGTGTCAAGAAGGCATATGAAAAGAATGGTACTCTTAAAAGTAAAGGGAAAGAGACAGCCAATACGACTGAAGCAGAGTTGGAATTATTCATGGCGACCATTGAGGAAGTGTGCTACTCAGCGCAAGAAGAATCTACCACTGACTCATGGGTGTTGGATAGTGGGGCCTCCCGTCACATGACCAACAAGAAAGGTCTATACAATTCTATGCAGCCTCTACAAGAATCCATCACTGTGACGGTTGGAAATGATGCTAAATGCCCTGCTGCGGGCACAGGTACTATTTCTTTTGTTGCTGCAAATGGTGAAGTCAAAAAGCTTTCAAATGTGTTGTATGTTCCCGAAATCAGGAGAAATCTCTTATCAGTTGCTGCCATAACTGATCTTGGTCATGAAGTGAGGTTCAAGAAGACAGGTGCAGAAATTATTGATAGTGCTGGCACAATTGTTGGCAAAGGAGAAAGAAGGAACAACCTGTATGAGCTAAGTGCTCTTACAGCCACCGCTGGAGTGGGCACAAGTAAGCTTTGGCATGAAAGGTTTGGACACATCGGATTTGCAGTATTGAAGGAGATGCAAAAGCAAGGTATGGTTGCTCACCTACCTACAATAACTGAATTGAAGGAACCATGTGAAGCTTGTATGATGGGCAAGCAACAGAGAAAGGCATTTCCACAAGAAAGCAAGAATAGAGCACAGGCTCCTCTAGAGTTGGTGCATGCTGACTTGTGTGGTAAGATGCCTACACAGGCCTTGGGGGGATCTTCTTATTTTATGTTGATTGTCGACGACTACAGTAGGAAGATGTGGGTGTACTTCCTTTGTGATAAGGCTCAAGCTTTTGGTAAGTTTAAAGAATGGCTAATACTTGTTGAGAATGAAACAGGGAAAAGTGTGAAGACATTTAGAACAGATGGTGGTGGTGAGTTCAACTCAAAGGAGTTTGAAGGTTTTTGCAAGAGCAAAGGTATCAAGCGTCAATTGACGACGCCTCACACACCTCAGCAGAACGGTGTTGTGGAACGCAGGAATCGCACCATTGTGGAGATGGCAAGATGCATGCTAAAGGGCAAGGGATTGCCTAACCATTTTTGGGCTGAAGCTGTTAATACTGCAGTCTACATTCTAAATCGGAGCTATACAAAGGCTCTCAAGGGAAAAACACCTCATGAGGCTTACACTGGTAAGAAACCATCTGTCTCACATTTCAGAATTTTTGGATGTGAATGTTATGCACATGTTCCAGATGAGAAGAGAAACAAGTTACAACCAAAAAGCAGAAAATGTATCTTCTTGGGTTATAGTGATGAGCAGAAGGCTTACAAGTTATATGACCAAGAGGCAAAGAAGATCATCACGAGTCGTGATGTGGTGTTCAAGGAGGAGCCGCATACAGTGGAGGAGGAGAAGGCAAGTTCTTCCATTTTATCATCAAGCAAAGAAGTAGTCCATTATGAACCTGTCCCGAGAGCTATCCCTATCCTTAAGGAGGAGGAAGCATCATCTTCAGATGATGAGGAAAAAGTTCACCAACCTGACATCACCCCACCGGAAAAGCCATTGCCGCGCTAGGTGAAGCAGCTCTATGACCACAATAATCCTATGCCTGCATCTGTTGAGGAGAAGGCAGATGGACGAAGGAGGTCTCAGAGAATAGAGGAGCAAAGGAGGGCTTCTGCTCACATAGTCAATATGGCCTTGATGGTTGAGATTATGAGAGAAGTAAAGGAGCCAACTGACTTAGAAGAAGCACTTGCAGATCCATCATGGAAGGATGCTATGTAGGCGGAGTATGACAGCATAATGAAGAATGACACTTGGGAGCTAGTGGATCGACCAGCAAAGCGGAAGGTTATTGGCACCAAGTGGATCTGGAAGGTAAAGTACAAGGCTGATGGTACCTTAGAAAAGTACAAAGCTAGACTGGTTGCCCAAGGATTTTCACAAGTTGAAGGGTTTGATTTTCAAGAGTCATTTGCCCCAACTGCCAGAATGACCACTATTCGCACGGTACTTGCAGTGGCTGCCCACAAGAAGTGGCCAGTGTACCAAATGGATGTTAAGTCAGCATTCTTAAATGGTGACCTCAAGGAGGAGGTATACGTGGCTCAGCCACCAGGGTTTGAGGCCCCCCATTCTGAGAACAAAGTGTGTAAACTGAAGAAGGCATTGTATGGGCTGAAACAAGCCCCCAGAGCATGGTACCAACGGATAGATAGGTTCTTTTTAAACCTAAACTTCAAAAGATGTGCCTCAGATGCTAACTTGTATGTTTATAGGGATGGTAAAAAGTCTGTAGTGATTGTCCTATATGTGGACGACCTTCTTATCACAGATGACTATGAAGATATGATCAACCAAACTTGAAAGGCTTTGAGCTCTGAGTTTGAAATGACAGACTTAGGCTTGCTGCACTATTGTTTGGGGATTGAAGTCTGGCAAGAGCCAGGAAAGATCTTCATCTCTCAGAAGAAGTATGCATGGGAGATCTTGAAGGCATTTGGCATGACCGAGTGCAAGGAGATAGCTACACCTATGGAGGTGAATGCAAAGTTATCCGTCGAGGATACATCAGCATTAGCAGACATTGGGAGGTATAGGAGGTTGGTCGGCAGTCTGATCTACTTGTGTAACACCAGACCAGATATCAGTTTTGCTGTTGGTGTTTTGAGTAGGTTCTCAAACAAACCTCATGAGAGTCATTGGAAGGCTGGGATGCGGGTGCTCAGATACTTGAAGAAAACTCTTGACTATGGTATCACATACAGTTTCGGAACTTCTCTTGTGGGAAACTGTGACTCAGATTGGGCAGGAGACATTGATTCCAGGAAGTCAGTTTCTGGTTATTGTTTCTCTTTGGGTTCAGGAATTTTCTCTTGGATTAGTAAGAAGCAACCAACAGTGGCATTGTCTTCTACCGAAGCAGAATACAAGGCAGCTTGTTTTGCTGCATGTGAGGCTGTATGGTTGAGAAGGATTCTATGGCATATGGGAGTGCAGGATGAAGAACCAACTATGCTGAGATGTGACAATCAAAGTTGCATCGCCATTGCCAAAAATCCAGTGTTTCATGCACGCACCAAACATATAGAGATCCAGTATCACTATGTGCGTGATTTGATGGAGGATGGGATAGTGGAACTGGTCTACTGTCCAACAGAGGAGAATGGAGCAGACATCTTCACCAAAGCACTTACGAAGGATCTGCTTCAAGTTCATCTTCAGAGACTCGGCATTGGGCCGAGGAGATAGTTCACCTATGGGTGGACATTGAGGGGGGGTGTTAAATATGATCAATGCCCCACCCTCATTAGGTGCTACCAATGATCCATGGTGCTCAAAGTTGTAAGGCCCCCATTATGAGGAGAAGCCAAATGTGAGCCCGGACATTGGTTGAGTCCTGACTTGTATATCAGATGAGATCTATGTGACCGGATGGCAAAAAGGTGACTGTTGTGGGTCTAATCTTTGGGTTAGACAGAGTGGTTAAGCTGGTAGCAACTCGAGGTGCATTGCATCGAGTTGCGGTGTAAGGGAGTTAAAAGGGGCCCCTATTGTGGGGTCCGGGGGCCGCGGAAGCGGCCCCTGGCTGGGGGGGTCCCAGGGGGGCCAGCGGCCCCCCTGGCGGGGGTCCGGGGGCAACGCCCCCGGCCCGATGGTAAAGGGAATATTCCCTGGCCGACTAGTGGAGACTCATATGGTAGGTCGGTCAGCAGGCCGACCTAACGACCTTCGCGGGCTATAAAAGCTAAACCCTTTCGCAGCCATATCACACTCATCTTTCACCCAGTCAGAGTTGTTGTTCCAGCTAGCCTTAAGCTCTTCACCTATCTTCTGTCTAGATCGCCATCTAAGCTTCACACAGTGGAAGCGCATGGGTGGACAGAGCCATCTTCGTATCAGTTGTTTGGAGTTAAAGAATTTACTGATTCTCCTCTTATCTGTTGTGTACTCTCTATCTCTTTCTCAGATTCTGTTCGTTGCACCGTGTAATATTTTACACCTCATTGTCCTCATATTCTTCAGCATTGTTCTCCATTTGCTCTTCTTCATTATTGTCATTACCATCTATGTTGTCCACATCTGCATGTACTTGCTCTTCTTCATAGAAATCTTCAGCTTGTAATGTTTTAGGTGGCTCATGTGGTACATACCCCATATGGTTGGACTGATAGTAAGTGTCATAGCTCTCATTCCCATAATACTATCCATAAAAATGATCATAACTACTACATTCATCCATGTCATGCTGATCATGATGGCGGACATTCTCATAGACATTACCATAGGCATCTTTATAAGCATGCTGTCCAAAGTCATGTGGATGAAACCTTGAAGGAGAAACATGATAATCATGATGAGAAGGCTGATCAAATACATCATGCTATTGTCCAAATGTATGTGCATGCTGATCATAAGCAAAAGAATCTTCACAAGCATTATATCCTTGCTCAAAGTAGCCATGATAGTCATTGCTTTGGTAAGGAATACATGCATGATATTCTTTATCAAATCTGTCATAAGAAACATCATCTTGTTTTGCTGACCAAAATGGTTTGAATGATACCCATTTTGCTCATCATGACATGAAGTATAGCATTGATTTTGTTCAAGACATCAACCAAAATGTTGCTCATATGAGGGAGAAGTGCCATATGGTTCATATGTTAAGTTGCCATGAGATACATACTCATTCAATGAAGTATCATGACATTGTTGACCATAGTTCTCACAAGTGGAAGGACTTGAGACATTGGAAATTGGTGTCAGTGGTAGCCATACATCAAAGAGAGTAATGAGTTTTTCAATGCCCATCTTTATTTCCCTAATATCACTTGTCACACTTGCCAAACTGTTCTCTGCATGCATTCCTTTCCAACTATCCATAGACACAGTTTTGGCCATAACTTGATGAATACAAGTCCAAATGGAACAAATGATAGCTCTACTTGAAGCCTATGATGTATAGCTTCAAATGAGAGTGCTAGTTTCAATTTAGGAGCAAAAATACCCCTCTTTGTAAAAGGATTTCTAGATGTTTCCACAGTGGACTGCACCTTGTTTTTACTCTGTTTTACCTCATGAATAATGTCTTCCACCCATGAGAATTTGGGAGATGCTTCAGATCAGTAAGTACATTGATAGTCCAAGCATATTCTCTACAAATAATCCCATAATGCACCCAATTTTTTCTTTGCAGTAGTCTAACTATCATACATTTTATACCCTCAATGACTTGGTCAAGTGTGATCCATAGTATATGCAAAGAAAAGAGGAACCCACTTGCTTATTCAATCTTATTGAAAAGGTGCCGAAAAGAGCATTCAATTTTGAAAAGTAGTTACTAATATTGATATTAGAAATACCCTGCATGTCAAGGTCCATACATGCTATTCATATATGAAACAAACATGTCTTGAAGAGCATTAGGCTACCCATACATTTGTCTCATGCTGCTCCTGCATTTGCCTTCAAATTACCCATACATTTGCCTATAAGAAACTCATACATGTGTCTTTATGCTGCCATACATTTCTCTTTATGTTGCCCATATCAAAATACCCATTCTGTCATGCTCCAAACATGATACAATGCTAAGAATGCTTGTAGGTAACAGTAGGTCTTCAATCTTCATGAGATATCAGTAAGAATGCTTGTAGGAGTGATTCACTGATTGAAGAGTGCTTCATTACTAATGATGAACCAAATCTTCAATGAAATTATTGAGTACAAGCTGTCCATTATGTCCAAGAGACAAGAAAGCTCCAAGACCTCTCATAGAAGCTTTGAACTCTATGCATTCTTTTAAGAAATGTAGATAGAATGATCCAAGAGTGGATTGAGACTTTGAAAATGAAATGAACTTCTATTCTTCACTAAAATTTGCCAAATTTTTGAAGTACTATGTTGTACATCATTCCCATGAAAAGAAATAACTCCAAAAAAATCCAGAGTGGCCATGTTTGTGAAAGCAAAGCATATTGTTGATGAAGAACCATTGATTAAAATGGCTTCAATTCAACTCCAAATAGTCAAGACTCTCCATGCTCTTTGTTGAAATTGAATTCCCTGCAACATACTCTTCTTCCATAAACTCCATTGATGGTCTATTGCTTCATGTATGGTTGATGGAAGACAAAATCCTCTTCCATTCGATAAGAGACCTTGGATATTGGAAGTAGGTAATCTAATGATGGTTGAAGAGTTCAAGATTGAAGAGAAACTCAATTTCTTCAATGGAAATTGAAATCTATGTTGTCCATAACCTCCATAGGTCAAGATAGGTCCAAATCTCTTCAATGTCAGTTCAATCTTGTCCAAAGATTGAAGTCATGAGTATGAAGATGCTCCAGTAGTGGTTCATCCTCAAAACCCCCTTGATTTGGATTGAGAAATCTAAAAAATTATTCATGCTATCCAAAACTGACAATCCTAGGGTTTGAAACCTCCATAGCTATGCTCAAACAAAGCTTCAAGTACAAAGAACCCTCAATGTCTAACTCATAGCTTGCATAGACACTTCAGGAGATGGATTAAAGCAAAAGCCCCATGACGTGAATAAAGAATTCTGAAATTTTCTTATATTTTCTTAGACTATCAAACATAGGGTTGATATGAGAGATGAAAGCTCAAATAATGGCCATGAAAGTTGAAGATCACTTGGAGTATAGGAGTATATCAAAATAGCACAATCGGTGCAAATAGATGTTGACGTACTGCATGAGATGGTTAAGCCAAATCATGGCTTATAGGTGCTCCATGGAGAGCTTAAAAGCCATAGATTCAAGGCTAAGAAACCAAACAAATCATTAAATCCATTGGAGTGGGATGGAAGATGTTTTCTTGGACATAACTTCAATGGAAGCTTGTAGGTAACTTGAACAGGATAGAGAAAGACTAAGTCTCAAAAAGAAACCCTTCCTTCTTAAAAGTAACCATGGTTTAAGTGTCCTCCAGTGATGTCTGTCCCTCTTTTGGTCCATATGCCTTCAAAATGGAGTAAAATTTTATGATGACTTGCCAAAATAGCTATGAAACTCCATCTTGCCCCCATGTCTCTATCAAGAAGAAAGTAAACCATGTAACTATGTCTTCAACTCTAGCTACACAAAAATGATACCTGTAACCAAATCTTTCATGAAAATGACCTCCCTAGCCAGATCATAATCATGAAAATGATGGAATTAAAGCCTGCCTTGGATCAAAGCAAGGCTCTGATACCATTGAAACAAAGGGATCTTCTAACTAAATCAAACTTGCCTAATCTAATGGAATCAACAAGGAATTGACATGGAAAAGAAGTTGAAATGTATTAACCTAAGGAAACATGAAATAAATTCTTGAAACAAGCTGGTGCCATGGAAACTCACCTCCATGTGGGTGAAAGGCATAAACTAATGTGACAACCAAGAAAACTTACATGACTTCCAAGTTCATAATGACAAAAGGCCCCTAACTTTGGCTAGGGCTGCCTATTTGTAGCAAACCCTAAGCCCGAGTCCTCTAATCTTATTACAAAGTCTTTTAGCCTGTCATTGGCCATATTTATTTGTCATTGGCCTTATTTACTTCATTACACAATTAGTTAGTGATCTGCATGCATCCAATTTTATTAGCAATGAGCTTGAAAGAGAGCTGCTGGAAAGCCTTCCATTAGTGGTACTTCTCCTTACCATTGTCCATCTTTAGGTGAACTTTCACCTTATAGGCTTGAGCAGAAGGAATTCAAGTCTAGATCCTTGGATCAAATCGTTGAAGATTATACGCCAAAAGATGACTCCTACGTTAATGGGACTGATTCCTCCAATATCAGAGAAGCCTCGCCATCAAAGTCAATGCATAGCAACCAAGAAACTGAATCTACAAGAGCCCAATGGATCAACTCTAGGAACAGACTCTCTATGTTCTCACTTAATTAGGATGACAATGAAACAAGTTCAATGAGAGATTATGAGCATTTCTTTGAAAAGGAAAGTCATGACAGGAATGATAAACCTTCTTTAATTGTCAATGAATTGGGCAGTCAAGAAGACAACTATTATATGTATAGTGAAAGTGACTTTGCAGATGAAGATGATTCAAGCTTCATTAGTGAGGTAGTGGATGATGCTTTTGTTGAGCAAAGGAATACATGGTTTTTATATGCTCATTACTTGTTTGATTAGACAATTTTCTTTGGTTATGTGGTCTCTGATTCAGCAATGAGTTCTCTTAAAGAAGGGAAAATGGGAGGAAAGCAAGTGGTGAATTTCAGTCTTCTTCTTTAGCTCAACATAAAGAAGTGCATGGTTTTGGGGAAATTCAAGAGTAGCTCGTGGTCACCCCCAAGCATCCTATTTAGATCTACACAAGAATAGCTCTTGGTCACCCCAAGCATCCTACTCAGATCTGCAAGATAGGCAAGATTCATCCTTTTTAGATATGTATTGATTATTCATCCTATTCAAATCTGTATTGCTACACTAAAGCTCAAGGTCGCTCTAGGCATGCTATTTAGATTTGCAAGTTAGACATGATTTGTAGAATCTCTGGCATGTCTTGAAGGCCTTGTGGCTCCAAGGCCAAGTCACAACTACCTAGATTGATCTTCTTGGCAGACACCTACTTTGAAACTGCTCTAGATAGTCTTGCCTACCATATTCTCTATCATCTTTGTAGAGTGGAAAGACCCTAGACAAAGAAGGCAGTCATAGGGTGCAATGCAGCAGTTTCCAACTACTCAAGGGCCTGGCATACAAGTGCAGCAAACTCTAGTTGCCCAATTGCCTGATGGTCAAGAGAAACCTCAATCTATTGTACAACAACAAAGTGTTCCTACAGTTAATTAATGGTATCAACAACAGTATCAACAGCATTATCAATAGTATGAACAACATTAGTAGTAGTACTAGTAATATGAACAATATCAATAAATGCAAATTCAGCAGCAGTAGCAAACGATACCTCAATCAATGCAAGCATGGTCCATGCTTCAAAGGATCGAGCTGAGGCTAGTAGTGCCGCCCATGCAGCAACCACAGAGTCCATATGTTCAATCTCATCAGCCATCTCAATTGTCAATAGTGTAAGTTAATCCAAAGTTGCAAGTGTTGCAGTCTATTCCGCAACATTTTTGTGAGTCATGTCTATCAGATGCAACTAGACGTAGATTTTGTTGTCCAACTTGTGGAGACCCTCATTATGGGGGCTCAGCTCTAGTATGCTTGGAGTTACACCAATTATTTGAATCTGCATTCCCATCTAAGTATAAGAAGAGGGATCATCAATGTACAACTAAGGAAGGTGAGAAACAGGGATGGTTATCTCAGTGCACATTAAAGGATCTCATGAATGGTTAGTCAGAAGTTCTTCCTACTATCCAAGACATCATGTCTCCCCCTCACTGACATACTGGTGTCAGTGGACGGCGAGCTCCTCAATCTCCTTGTCCATGGGGATACTGTCTGACTACAAGGTTCTGTCATAGCAGTGCTCTGCTATAAATCAACTATAGAGACATTACTGGAAGGCATATCCAATGGCACTACAACTGGTGATACATATCAAGAGCCCATCTCATCAAAGATAACATCCCTGCTTACCAAAGTCTCCCTGGTAGAGGGATCATAGCATTTGTATGCCTTCTTCTCCTATGAATATCCAATGAAAACACGCTTATGCGCTTTGGGATCCAGCTTCTTCCTTTTCTCATCTAGAATATGCACATAAGCAAGACAGCCAAAGACTTTCATGTGACTTACATCCGGCTTATAGCCATACAGCTTCTCAAACGGTGTCATCTCATGAATACCTGCAGTGGGAGTCCTGTTCAGAATGTATATGACTGTCATAACAACCTCTGCCCAATAGTAAAGCAGCATATGCTTTTCATTCATCATGGCCCTAGCAGCTTCCATCAAAATCGTGTTCTTTCTTTCAGCTACTCCATTCTGCTGCAGAGTGTAGCTGCAGGTTAGCTGCCTACGAATGCCATTTCCAGACAAGAAATCATCAAATTCATTTGATACATACTCCCCACCACTGTCAGATCTCAAGCAAGAGATGTAGCATTGAAACTCCTTCTCAGCCTGTGCTTTAAATTGTTGAAAAACAGCAAAGACCTCATCTTTTGTTTTCAATATGTAAAGCCAGGTATAGCAACTGTAGTCGTCAATGAAAGATACATAATATCTGGAACCTCCCATAGATGCATTATGAGCTAGCCCCCAAACATCAGAGTTCACTAACTGCAATGGACGTGTACTCTGCCTTACATGTTTGACAAACGGCAATCTAGATTGCTTACCGAACTGGCAAGCATCGCATACATGACCAATATCTGAATATTGGAACTTAGGTAAACCTATAACCAGCTGTTTTTTCTGCATAATTTGCAACCTTTGCAAATTGACATGCCCCACTCTCTTGTGCCATATTTCCAAATCCCTAACAGTGCCAAAACCATGGGCAAACATAGCTGAATTCAGCTCTGGCAAAGAAGCATCAAGAGTAAACATTCGGCCATTCCTGTGACCACGAGCTATCAACTTGCATCCATTGCCAAACTCTTCAATAAAGCAGCCATGTTTATTGAATCTAACTTGCAAGTTCTACTCCGTCATCTGACCGATAGACAATAAGTTCTTCGTAATTGAAGGGACATGCAAGACATCATGCAAATTTTTCTTCCTGCCATCATGAACCACAAGAGGCACTTTGCCTTTATGCTCAATGCTATGCTGCATGTCATCACCTGTGCATACATAGCCATGTTTTTCAGCCACCATATCAATGAACCAGTCACCATGAGGGGTCATGTGATTCGATGCCCCTGAGTCAATGTACCACAATCCATCATCAGATGATTTTTCAGCAGCCTTATCTTTGACATATTGCATGGCAAATAGTCTATCACCAGAGTCATCTGCCTGACTGGACGTAGCATAGTGTCCATGCTGCTTGCCCTTCTGGTTTCCCTACTTCTTCCAGCAGTCCTTCGCAATATGCCCATACTTTTCGCAGTAGTAACAATCCTTATCCTTATTTGGATTGTCTGACTAACGCTGCTGCTGCCATGAGCCTCTACCACGGGAGTTAGATCTCCCCCTGCCTCGAAAGTTTCCATCACCTCTTGCATTTGATGACGGCTGATTGCTATTACCATAGGATGCATTCTGTTGGCCTCCTCTGCCAGATCCATAGCCCCTACCTGGCTGCCATGGCCACGTTGATTCGAGTAAAAAACTGCATCCTTATTCTTTGAACTGCTTGACCCTGTAGCTAAGCCAAGCTTCACCTCTTCATGAATCAATAATGCAACCAGCTCATTAAAGTCAGGCATTTCAGCCCGCATAGACATTGAAGTGTCAAAAGACTTGTATTTAGGACCCAATCCATTCAGAGTCACTGCAACCATATCTTCATCTTCAACCTGTGAACCAACAGATGCCAGTTAATCTGCTATGGTCTTAACCTCTGTGACATAATCCTGTATGGATCTATTCTTCCTCTCCATGTTATTGAATTTCTGCTTCAATTGTATCTTCCTGGCACTTGTGGTTGTGCCATAGTATTTGACCAATATATTCCATGCATCTGTTGGGGATTTACAGTTCATGATCTGCATCACCATAGCATCCGAGATACATAATGGCAACCAATGTAAAACCCTGAGAGCTCTTTCCGTCCAAGCTCGATGTGCTCGTCTTTGATCAGCTGTAGGTTTTGGAACTTCAGGTTCAACCTCAACACCTGTCACTAAGTCCCAGTATCCTTTCCCAATTAAGAAGTTCTCCATGCGGAACTTCCAGATAGCATAATTATTGCTATCAAGCTTCTCCCCCACAATCTAGGTTATGTTGTCAGTTCTATCTGCATTTGCCATTTTGTAGACACTGTCGGACTACGTGCAAGCCAATAAGTCAACTTGACCGACTTCAGCCCTTGGCTGTTAATGACAGTTTTCTGGTTATTCTCTGCTCAGATACGCAGTATTTCAGTCTAAAAAACACTAGTACATACTCCCCCTGACACTTGGCAATCACTAAGGTATTTCAACCTGTGTTGTGTATGGATTGCAATCAATGCAAAGCCAGCATGTATTCAAGCAAACTGTTCATGATCAGACATGCAGTCTGTAGGCATAAAACTTGAGTGACCAGCAACTTCTTTGCAGTCCAAAATTGAGTGTATATGATCCAAAAATACATCTACAATAGTCCAGATGTTGACCTCTACATACGAGGTTCCAAACAAGTCAATCTGACACTTTATACATGTACTGCAAGTACAAAAACATAGTAATCTAGCTGCAAATTTCAATCAGCCAAAGACATTCAATCACAGTGTATTTCAGTCCAAGAACTGCAAATACATTCCATCCATTCACTGCTTGATGACAAACTCAATACATGAGCATTCGGGTAACCAAAGACAACCCGTCTTCAAGGAGTCAAACCCGTCCTGGAAGAGGCAAGTCAGGAGTTGCATCAACTGTTTGTAACCAGCCCATAGTCAATGAGCACAAATGATAGTTTCTATTTAGCTTCAAATTAGTTCAAATTTGATCATTCAATGCTCTCGGTACTTCACAAGTACTTTGCATTTACGAAGACCCACCTAGCATTTACTGTGACCAAGTAAGCATCTATAGGCTCTCAACTTCGAAATGCAAACTGTCATAAGATTAAAAATTGTTTTCAGCAAGTTAACTCTCTACAAATCTGAGAGTTTAACTCTTCAAGGGCATTTCATTCCAGCCATGATGAATGTAAGGCATCCCATGAAGTTTGTGTATGCCAACTCTACTATTCAATGACAAGAACTGTCTACTAGTACATTCCAGATCTGGCTCAACCTTACATACAGTCCATGTCTATATGCAGGCTGAACATGGGGCTGCTAATGCTGCCCATAGCACTGAACTTATTGCATGGTCTCAATAGCATTCAACCAACATGCCCTTTGTGTATTATCTTGAGGAGGTATATTGCTACCAATTTGTCCATATATCAGGCGCATTTTCCTGGGAGTCATGTGGCTTGCACACTGAATATACTCACGTTTTTACTACTGCTTCTGGTATGGGAGATGCCAGGCACTAATGAGTGCTCACTATACTTCAACCACCAAGTGAAATGCCACCATTGATGCCAAGCATATAGGTGAATGCTTCATCACTTTGACCATCAAAAACAGGCACAGATTTTCAGATTGTTCACACTATTTTACAGGCGCTGATTTTCAGATATGTTTCCACTATTTGTTGCTTCCAATGCTGGTCATAATCTACTCCATAACATGATTCAAATCAAGCTCTTCAACCCTTCCTTCAAGCCTTGATGACCTCCTGTCAGTCGTATGCATACAGACATTGATACATATCTTCCCTTTGACTATGGCTTCTTTTGCAGGTGTCCAGTTCCTTCTTCATTTCTAACTTCATCTTCTCTGCACTGCAAGTGGTCATGCCCATTCTCCCACAGCCTCATGGATGAGGCTCTGATACCATGTTAGCTTTCATGGATGCAGATAGAGAGCAACACACAGAGTGAAGCAACATGCTTCCTCTCTCATTCTGCTCATACTGAAAAGACATAGGTCAAGTATATACAAGTCCAGAAGGACCATTCACACCAACCATAAAGACTAGAGTACCGACTTATTTAATATACCTGACTAATATAGCTAGACTAGCAGTCGAACACATATGAAAGAGCTTGATATTCTAACATACTTGGAGTACATGAGCTCATGCTGAGCTCGAGGGGGAATTTTGAGATATCGAGCTCCACATGAGCTAGTATTCACTATACACCTTGGTAATGTGATAAGACTTTACTCACTGGCATGTAGGTAAGTGGCATGGAGGATATCCCAATGATTCTATAGCTAGGCTACACCCATGTAGTCCATTCTTGGTTATGGCATATTCATTGTACCGCCTCATCTATCTTTAGCAGATTCTAATTTAGTGACCACATATACATATGTTTTAGCACTTTCATATTAGTCTTTTATCATGTTGTAGACTAAGTTCTTTTGTGTGGAAGAAGATGAAGATGAAGATGAAGATTTTAGCCCTACTTGTCTATGTGCTTAAGTATCCATTGTATATGTGCTCTTGGTTTCATATCTCTCTCTCTCCCCTCTTTTTGTTTACAGGGAATAGTTGTCATGGAAGGCAATATATAAATCTCACAATGGTATTATGAGTAGTGATATGGCAAATATCACATTATCGCTATTAATCTACACTCAAGAGCCAAGTGAATAAGATTATTGCATTTTACACACCAAAACTCATTAATAAATTGAGAGGGGTTGAGGCTTTTGCCTTTCTTCTTGAGCTTGCAGCAGGGCTTTCAAATTTGAATCCATGTTTCATTGCTCTAAGTCATTGATAGTATTCTCTTTGGAGTTGTCACTACTAGAATCCTTATCATATTGTCTCTGCATGCTTTTTTTTTGTCATCTTCTATTAGAATTTTGAGGCTAATTTTTTCTAAAGAGCAACCCACTCTTATTTCTTAGGCAATGACACCTAGGGTCAGGCAATGAAATTAAGGTATCCCTAGCACTAAACTAAGAAGCTTCTTTTCCTAATAAGGTAGATAAATATAGCTTCCTCATAGGCACCATTCACTAGACCAAGGTTATTAATTAGACCTCCTCAAACTACATGACTTGTAGGCTGTGCCTTCACTATAGCCAAGTCATAATGACTGCAAGAACGCATGGATAGGAAACTTGCAATAACTCCTTGTAGTCATATTCAACATTTTCACCTTCCGGTCCATGATTGTTTGGAACTCCAAATCAATCTTTGTAGACATCTTCACATGTAATGCCTTCATGAACGCAAAAGCAGCCCCCTTTGACTGTGAAAACACAGCCTGCTAGGGCTCTTTCTTCCGCGTCCCGTACCTTCTTCACCCGCCGGAGGCGATGAAAAAGTAAAACCTGCACTTGAAAGCTGAAAACTCAACCTTCCTCCTCTTCCGACAGCAGCAAATCCACCAACTGGACTCCTTTCCCGCGCCCCCATGCTCTCTTCAGCCTTGTTCCGAGGCGCAGCCCTCCCGCTCGCCCTCAAATGCTGGAAATGTAGCCTTGTGTCGCGATGGAAACTCCTCTTCAAGTTGGTTCTTCACTCAGCCAGCCCTTCTACACTGCTCTGATACCATGTCAGAGTGTAGCGATGCGGAAGCATGGGACCAAGACTGAGAGAGAGAGAGAGAACACAGAGAGAACAGAGAGAGACAGTGGAAGATGAAGATTTGCTGTATAAGTGTGTTGTATACAAAGATATGCAGATATGTACACGGGTGCAGTGCGCGGGACTGCGTGTCTCCACCTCGACGATGCAACCTGTTGTTCACCTCGAAGTCTGCTGCTATCTGCACAATCTCCAACCTGAAATCTACAAACAGAGATGAAATCTGCACGAGCCTCCAGCCTATAATCTGCGAACAGAAGTGGGAGAAGACTGCTAGAATATCAACTATAAATAGCCACAAAATAGGCGCCCAGTAAATACAGGTCGGCTGCATTAAATGCAGGCGACTATCCAGCAACAGGTCAGACTGCCATGTGGCAGTATGACTGGGTAGTCTGACTGGGCAGTCCGACTGCGACAGGATCTGAATCTGATCACTAACAGTAGAATGCCGCATTGCAGGCTCTATTGCCTACCCAACATGCTATCCAACACTTTGGCCATGAGCATCTGCGCTGGTGTAGGCTGTCTAGCTAGCTATATGGGAGCACGTGGCTCCTCCTGAAATATAACTCTGTGTATCTCCACGACTCTCTCAGGCTGTCTATGCATCTTGTCTTCATGGAAGACTACATCATGACTACAGATGACTTTCCTCGCCTATGGATCCCATAGACGATAGCCCATCTCTCCTACAACTCCATAACCAAGGAAGATGCATTTAACACTCTTAGGATCCAGCTTGTTACGTTTGTCCTTGGACACATGGCAGAATGCCTCACATCCAAAGACATGTAAATGCGCATAAGAGGGAGACTTTCCTGTCCATACCTCCTCTACAACCTAAAAATCAATGGCACTACAAGGTGATCTATTAATGATATGCATGGCAGTTGTAACTGCCTCAGCCCAAAAGTGTTGTGGTAGGCCTACATGGCTAAGTATACTACAAACCCTTTCCTGGATGGTCCTATTCATCCGCTCAACCATACCATTTTGGGGAGGGTGTAAGGGGCGGTCAACTAACGCTTAATACCCCTCTCATCATATAACTGCTCAAAAGAACGTGATACATATTCACCCCTATTATCTGTCCTAAGGCATTTCAACCTATGCCCAGACTGGTTTAGCAAGCCATCTCTGAAAAACTACCAAGACATCGGACTTCTGCTTTATGGGATAAGCCCATACCTTATGTGAAAAATCATCTATGAAGGTAACAAAATACTTCGCACCACCCAAAGACTGGCAGGGCATGGACCCACAAACATCAGAATGTACCAAAGCCAAGGGCTCACTCATGTGTGACATACAAGACTTCTTATACATAGACCTAGTATGCCTGCATAAAAACAATGATTACAAGAATCAAAATGAGAATAGTCAAGGGGCGGTAAGTACTACAAACCAAAAAGCATTTTCATTCTCTTAACAGACATGTGCTCCAAACGAGCATGCCAAAGATCCCATAAACAAAGCATGATCAACTGTAGATTCAGAAACAACTAAGGGGTAGAGATTTTCAGCCTTGGCACCTCTCGCAAGCACAAGCCTACCACTAGTAATATTCCATGCAGAGTCTTCAAAAGATACATGATATCCTACGTCAAGCTGTCCAATGGCATGGGACTGCATATCAATACAGGTACATGACGTACATCGTGCATAACAAGACTACTGTCAGAAGGAAACTGCATCCTAACATCACCGATGCTGACAATCCCAAGAGACCTGTCATCACCCAAGCGCACAGAACCCAAGACACAATGGTATAAATGAAACCACTCCCGGCAAGGTGTCACATGAAAGGACGCACCTGAGTCCAAGAGCCAACAACGTGCATACATAGAGTATATCTCTGACATATGTGAAGCACTAGATGAAGCTGCTGCAAGGATATAATCCCCATCACTATCCTCGAGCTACATAACATCGATCTCTTTAATTTTAACACTTGACTTAGCAGGTACTATGTTGCGATCAAAAGACTTTTCTTGCACTTTCTCTTTTCCCTTGTCTTTGCGCAATTCATGACACTGCAACCTTATGTAGCCTTTCTTCCCATAATGATGACAAGTCAGATTTGCATTTCTCCCACGAGACTTACTACGTGACTTGCCACGCAACTTGGACTGAGATTTCTACGAATCTCATCCACAACCATTACCATGGCCATTCTTTGCATTTCCATCATGTTGGTCTCTAACTGTCAAAGCATGAGACACACGAGAGGCATCCAAATTCTTGTGGTTTATCTCTTCCTGCTCTTTAGAAGAGAGCTCTCAACATCAGATAGCTTCAGAGTAGTGGCAGAAGCACATAAGGCAGTGCGGAATACATCCCAAGACTCATTAAGAGTTCCAAGCAAGAACAACGGAGTGACCTCCTCTTTGAAATCAATGCCTTGCAAAACCAAGTTCTTAAGAATAGCATGGAACTAGCTCAGATGAGCTGATATGGTCACATTCTCTTTCATGCGGAGATTCATAAGTTGTTTTAGTCAATACATTTGACTTGCACGACTTTGCTTGTCATAGAGGTTCTTGATCTTATCCCAAAGCTGCCAAGCACTCTGTGCTTCCTCAACCACATTGTAATGCACTTGTTTAGTGAGAGAGACAAGATGAGGATGGACTTGCATAACTCATCAAGCTCCATCCATTCATCATTAGTCATAATTTCAAGCTGCTCTCCACTCAACCTTAGTGGCTTTATCTATGATTTCTGATCAATACCTATCAAACTTGGCTCTTCCAATAGGCATAATTTGTACCATCAAGCTTAATGATATTGAAGATAGCACTATCAGTGGAAGAAGATGCCGTACTACAAGCTGAAAAAGTGCAGACAATTCAAAATTGCTTGATGTAAAAATTGTAGAAAATGACCAAAAAAACCGCCAAAACCAAGGAAAAATGGCGAGAAACGAGCATGTTATGATGTTGTCCACGAAGTACCATCAAAAGTACATGAAATTGGGATGATTCAGTATGAAAATTCCATGTCAGTCCATACATAAATGCTTGTTGTAATAAATTTTAGAACTGTGAAAATGAGAGCTGACAGTGCCAAAAGCGGATCCCAAGTCAATCAAATACTGCCAAGTCCAAAGCCGGCATCATGCGAGCATAGCATAGGCATATGACAGTCAATAATCATGAACCAACACCCAAGCATGTCATACAAACTTGCACCAGTGAGTCGATACACCCCCCAATCAATGGAGTAAAATGTATCAGCCCACTACCAAGACTTGACAAAAGTAGGTGTCACAGCTCACAGAAAACGGACCCAAGTCAACTCATAAGCAAGTACAGTGGACCAAACAGTAAAAGCCAAGCATCATCCAAAGTGAAGATCCCAATAGTCTCAAGTATCCAAAGTGCTCAATAGCATAAGTTGCCTAGTCAATGTGTGTCAAGCATCCAAAGACACTCCCACTAGCACAAAAGTCATAAGTGTCAAGCACAAAAGCTCAACAAGGGCATATAAAAGCACCAGTGAATAGAAGATCCAAGATCAAGCATCAATAAGACATCATGAGTATATAGGCTCTGTAGCATCCATACATAGAAGATCCAAGATCAAGCATCAATAAGACATCATGAGCATATAGGCTCTGTAGCATCCATAGATATCAAGTACATCTAGACTATAACTCTGGCAAGCCAAGAAATAGCCAAAGTAAGCTTTGGGCGAGCCCAAGTAAGCTGCAATAGCAATCAACTCCAAGACAATGTAACTAGCATATATAGAGATGGCATAAGCCAAGCATGTCAAGACTGGTCAGACATAAGCAAAGTACATTCCATAAGTACATCAAAGATGAAGATCCAAATGCTATGCGAAGCAAGCTCAAGCTCAACCAATGATCCGGAGCCAATCCAAGCATTATGTCGATCCTCGAGAGTCACTACATCAATGTATACATCCAAGACATAGCCCGAATCCAATAAGCATATCCAAACATAAGAAAATGAGCTTCAGTCCGCCTGTGTACAGTAATGATTCAATGCTAAAAACTGTGATTTTTCA
Organism: Lygodium microphyllum; assembly: GCF_053477565.2. Lineage (NCBI taxonomy): Eukaryota > Viridiplantae > Streptophyta > Polypodiopsida > Schizaeales > Lygodiaceae > Lygodium > Lygodium microphyllum. The sequence continues at coordinate 3,076,023 of NC_141143.1, read as the reverse complement.
GCTCAAAGATCAGGCCAAAATCATGGCAAAGCATGTGCACAACATCCACCAAGCATACGCATCAATGGCATAGCATACGGGCATGAAGTAGTGTATGTAGAGAGCTCCAATGTAGATGTAAATGTCAATTGTAGACATAGACAGTAGGTCTGTTGTACATACAATCAAAGTGGAGCTGAATATTAGTGTCCCAAAGCCTGTACAAGGCTTAAGACATGCCAAGGATCAATCCAAGTAGTGCCACAATGCCCAAGAGTCCAAGCATGATCAACATGAGGTACACAATGAACTTCCCATGCTGCCTAGAGATATGGCCCCATCACGCTACTGTTTGTTGTTGGCCACCTTGCTGTTGAATAAGGTAGGGGGTTCTTAAAGGGGTGCCAAAGAAGGCACACTCGTAAGCCTAAGGTGATGCCAAGAGGCATATTCCAGGTGGATTTCGTGAGGTTTTGCGATGGATTTCATAAAATTATATTTATTCCCGGGGCTCATACACAAGGTGGATTCCTTGTGCGAAAAGTTGATGGGGACGCCTGTCCTTTTCGGACATCTTGTTAATTTAATGTGCAAGTGGATGATTTTGCAAAATACATATTTAAATAATGGACTTTTATGAGTTTAGAGTGCGCACTCATAATAAATTAAGGTTAGGATTGAGTTCTAACCTATTTATTTATTTTGTAGCTGAAGACTGCTAGGTATTCACTTTTGTCGGTTAATTTTATTATTTTCTAACAATTGTGAATGCTTCAGTTGATGTGTAGAGCATGCAATGGTGGCGTTGGGAAGCACTAGGCAATAGCGTGTATTCAAGTTTTTTAGAAGAAATTATCATTTTTTATGGGCACGCATCTTAGGCCAAGTTGCTATCAAGGCCTAAAACAAGGGGAGTGGTTAGCCTTGATTTGAAGTGGAGGTAGAGGCACCCAATAGCTTTAAATCTTTAGTGGGACAAAAGCAAACACAAAAGGTAAAGCGTGCTAATTATAAATTTGGCTATTTTTTTTAGCTTGGAGATGAATAATATATCAAATACATGCTTTGTGGAGCACTCACACAAGGCATGGGGAGAGATTGTACCCAATTGGTCTTTTGCTTCATGTCATGCAAGTCTTCTCTCTTTTTTTTTGTGCAAAAGTAGAGTTCTTTTCTTCTTGGGGACCTTCCGACGTCACTACGCGCACATACAACATCCAATCTGTGCACCAGTAGTATCAAAGCGAAGCTGAGATTGAGGGCTTCCAATCTCTTACCATCTCGCGCGAAGGCAGAGCTCCTAAAACGATCGACCTCTACAATCATTCTCCTGGCAATCCATCAATACCAGCGTCTTCCTAGCAATGAAAAACCCCTTGCTACGTTGTTGAATTGTGAAGGACCAACCTCTATAGGCGGAGGACCACTTGGGAAGCTCCTTTGAAAAAGCCAAATTCCAGCAAACAGATTGCTATACACAATTTGCACGCACGAATATCCTCTTAGAAGAAGACCGTGACATCAAATTCCACATCCGCAAAGAAGAAATACTACAAAAAGCATTTTTTTTTAATAAGCCTTGTAAACCCGACTTTGAGCTATGCTCATCCCGCTAACAAGATTTCAAGTGTGTGAGGTCTTTTGAAATTTTGCAGGATGTCCGATCAAACCATGGAAGATTTTATGGTTGAAGGTGACCTACCCGAACCAATGATGAAGCAAAAATTGAATTTGATTATGATACAGCTTCAAGAGGAATGAAGAGCACATCAAACTATGCAAGCTCAATTGGCCAATCTGCAATGATCTACCGCCGACCAAGATGGACCGCAATTTGAAGATCTTATACGACGTACGATCGATGCAACACCTGAAGCACAATCTATTCAGAAAGAAACAAAGATAAGTAAAAGAAATTTCAAATACGCAAGTTTATATGTAACTTACTTAGACATTTTTATGCGGAGGTCAACATGTTCAAGCCAACGACTCTCGAAGATGCAATGTCCTTGGCCTATGACACTGAAGACAAAATTCGAGAACAAGAGAAGCGACCACAACAATTTCAAACTAATAGTAACTTTGGTTCAAAACAATTCAATTCAAATTTTTGAAGATTCAATCAAAATCGTTTCTTTTCATCTTCATTCCATAAATTTTGGACACGACCACCTGCTTTACCATCAAGCACAAATCCAAATCCTAAGCCATCTCTCCAATCAAATCCCAACATTTCTAAACTTCTCGCTATTACCAATAATGTATCTAAAGCCATTCCCATAGTCTGTTACAAATATCATCAACCTGGACATCTAGCGGCAAATTGTCAATCCAAAAAGCTAATTGACACATCAATTATTTGGGAGCGACAGAAGATGAAGAACATGAAAAAATGTCAAATTTCACGGAAGATGATGATGATATCAATACTACTTCAGATACTTTACCAAGTATGCCAAATCCCCATTCTTTATTAACTATGAAATGTATTGTGCATGGTAAAAAAAAGACTCTTTTACATTATGATGGGAGCACACATGACTTTGTTTCTGCAAAATTGGTCAAAGAATTGAATTTACATACTGTTTCTACTCATTACCGCATCAAAGCTGCATTCTTAGGCACGAGATACAATGGAACACAAGAAGTACATGACTTAGAAATTAAAATTGGTGATTATGTTGAACTTATAAATTTCTTAGTTGTGCCTTTGCAATCTAGTGACATTATCTTAGGAATGCCTTGGCGTCATCGGTATAATCCCGATATAGATTATTATACATAATCAATGAAGATTCATTCTAATGGAAAACAAATCACATTGCTTGGTATGCACACTTTTGATAATTTTCCATTACTTAGTCATACATAGGCTAAATGTGCATTATGAAAAGGTAACAAATCTTATTTAATATGGGTGAATGAAATTGAAGCTAAAGAAAATCAGATGCATCCTAGGCATACATAATTCCTTTCACAATTTCAAGATTGTTTTGTTGTTGACTTACCACCTGGCTTATCACCTATATGTCCTGAAGATCACAAAATAGACCTAATTCTTGGATCACAACCACCATGTAAAGCACCATATAGACATAACCAAATTGACCAAAAATAAATTCAAGCCCAAGTTGAAGAATTGTTAACACGAGGACTCATTAGACCTAGTAGTTCTCCATTTGGTGCACCTATTCTATTAGTGAAGAAGAAAAATAACACCTATCGCATGTGCATTGATTATCGTGCCCTAAATAAGATCATTATTAAGAATAGATATCCGATTCCTAGGGTAGATAATCTTATGGATAAACTACAAGGATCTACAATATTTAGCAAGATAGATCTTAAATCTGGATACCATCAAGTAAGATTGGACACATCTGATATATTCAAAATTGCATTTAGAACACAATTTGGACATTATGAATTCCTTGTTATGTCTTTTGGTTTAACTAATGCACTAGTCACATTCAGCCGTATGATGGATCGCATATTTTTGAAGCATCAGCATTGTGTCATTGTTTTCTTTGATGACATATTGGTTTTCAGTAAGAATGAGAACGAGCATTATGAACATTTATCCCTGGTTTTCAAATTATTGAAAGAGAATCAATTATATGTTAATCCTGAAAAGAGTGAATTTTTCCAAACACAAATTGAATACCTAGGACATATTGTTTCATCTGAAGGTATTAAAGTTGACCCTAAAAAGATAGAAGTAATTTTGAAATGGTCGATACCTAAAAATATGCACAAATTACGTTCTTTATTAGGTCTTGCTAGCTTTTACAGAAAATTTGTGAGAAATTTTTCATTGCTTGCATTACCTTTGATAAAATTATTAAAGAAAGGCATTGTGTATCATTGGTCCGACAATCAGTAAAAGTCCTTTGATTTACTGAAACATGCTTTAACTCGTGCTCCTGTATTGCAATTACATGACTTCAATAGACCATTTTTCTTAGTAGTCACTGATGCTAGTGAATCTAGAATAGAAGCAGTCCTTATGCAAGATTCTCATCCCATAACCTACTCTAGCTGCAAACTTAAACCCTCTGAACTTAAGTATTCTACTTATGATAAGGAATTGCAAGCTGTAGTACAAGCTTTACATCAATGGAAACACTATTTAATGAATCTGAATTCATGATCAAAATTGACCAACAAAGCATTAAACATCTCTTTAGTCAACCACAAATATATGACCGACACATTAAATGGGCTACTTTTATTCAAAGTTTTCATCTGCTCATACAATATCAACTTGAAAAAGAGAATGTTGTTGCTGATGCTTTAAGTAGAAGACCGACTATTCATAATATCTTTGTGATATCTTTTGACTCTCTTCTCCCTATGAAAGATACTTATGACCAATTACATATACATCCTGTCTATGAAAACCCTCCTTTGTTAGAAGAATAAACTGAAATCCTTGAGCCGGAAACTATTCTAGATACTGACTTTATGACCGCTAGAACTGGCCGTAGATATTCTAGATATTTGGTTAAGTTTAAAAATCATCATGTTGAAGAGGCTCAATGAATGCACGCTTGAGACCTAAGTGCTTACCTCTCACTGTTGGCTCTACATTGAGCTAATAGCAATTGAGGACAATTGCTATCCCACCCTGGGGGTATGATTCTAGGAGGCATATTCCACGGTGGATTCCGTAAGGTTTTGTGGTGGATTCCGTAAAATTATATTTATTGTCGGGGCTCATACACAAGGTGGATTCCTTGTGCGAAAAGTTGATGGGGACGCCTGTCCTTTTCGGACGGCATATTAATTTAACGTGCAAGTGGGTGATTCCATAAGGTGTTCCGCAAAATACATATTTAAATTAGTGGACGTTTATGAGTTTAGATTGAGCACTCGTAATAAATTAAGGTTAAGATTAAGGTCTAACCAATTTATTTATTTTGTAGCTGAAGACTGCTAGGTATTTACTTTTGTCAGTTTAATTTTATTACCTTCTAACAATTGTGAATGCTTCAGTTGATGTGTAGAGTAGAAAGCAGTGGCATTGAGAAGCACTGGGCGATAGCGTGTATTCAAGTTTTTTAGAAGAAATTATCATTTTTTATGGGCGTGCATCTTAGTCGTGGTGCCAATATTTATTTTGATGTGTTTATTTATTAAAGCACTTGATATTTATTTATTATTTTGTATGCACATGGACGCACGATTTAAATATTTGTTATTGGACATTGTATTTGGACACAGTCCAACTCTTTGGGCGCCCAATAGCTTTAAATCTTTAGTGGGACAAAAGCAAACACAAAAGCTAAAGCGTGGTAATTGTAAATTGGGCTTTTTTTTTAGCTTGGAGATAAATAATATATCAAATACATGCTTTGTGAAGCGCTCACACAAGGCATGGGGGGAGATTGTACCCAATTGGTCTTTTGCTTCATGTCGTGCAAGTCTTCTCTCTATTTTTTGTGCAAAAGTAGAGTTCTTTTGTTCTTGGGGACCTTCCGGCGCTCACTACGCGCGCATACAGCATCCGATCTATGTATCATAAGGTGCCTCATAAAGGATTGTGGGAAGATATGAGGCGAGCAAGCTTCAATGGTGATTGCCCCTTTCTTGAATGTAGACCTATAGACCTGTGAACAACAAAAAATCTTGAAGAAGATGGATGAATACCTTTGTTGGAATGCCTTGAGGATTCCCAAAGGGATCGGGAAGGTGCTCGGGAAGCTAGGGAGTGATGGCGAGAAGGTCGGCTATGGCTGATAGGAAGCAGACCCAATGAGTGTAGGTAATCAATAGGAAGTTGAAGGAGTCACGAACCAAGCTCGAGTAGTCATGAATCCAAGCTCTATTACTAGTTGAAAGGTGAGAAGGATCGAAGCTTGCACTTGGAGAGCTATGGCGAGAGAGCAAGAGCAAGAGAGAGAGAGAGACTCACAATGTGGAAACTCCAACAGTCACAATGTGTGACTGGACTTCCCTTTATTCATCTGCCACTAAAAGAATATAGAATAAAGTGACGATGATGGGTGTTCGCCGCTTGCGATGTGTAGGCCGCACGGGTACTGTTAGTGTAGTAATACATGGGCGGCTAGGTGGAGGCACCTTTTTCCCCAACAACGGATTCCTCTAAGCTCGCTCAAACTTATCTCTCTATTTCTTTGGAAACTGAATGTAAGTATCACATGTGAACAACGTGAAGTATAAGACATCTGGCTTTTAACCAAAGTAAGTCTCAAAAAGTGTCATACCAACCATGACCAATATAGAGGTTCGATTAAGGATATGGACATCAGTTGGCAACTACTTTGTCCCATACATACTAAGGTGTCTACTAATGCTCCATCATAGTCTATCCCATCTCAATTACACTACGATTCTTCCACCCCAATATATCATTCTCCTAAGGTGTGTTTCATGTTGGCAAAATCCTGGTGAATGCTATGATCTACACAAAACCTGGCTAGCTCATTGGAGACAAACTCCCTCCTTTGTCAGAATGTAGGGTCTTGAGTTTCCTACCAGACTTGTACTCCTCCAAAATCAACCAATCCTTAAAGTGTGAGAATGCTTCTGACTTGAGCTCCAAGAACTATGTCCAAGTCATTCTACTAAAAGCATCAACAATTAGCATAAACTCCCTTTTAGGCATCGTCAGCATCAATCCACATAAATCCGTCAAAATAAGCTCCAAGGGCTCCTTAGCCCCCCTATGAAGCCTTGCTAAAAATTGCATCTCTATGCTACTTACCACAAACACAACACACATGGTGGATGGCTCACCCCTATCTCTAGCAAACCACCTACAAGCTAATGTCAAGACCAAAAATGGGCCCGACATTAGCTCTAGGGCTCTAGCCAGGCTCCTATGCTCACCAAACCACCCTCACATCCTCGTGGCAACTAGGAGCATCTGGAGGTTATATATTAATCTAGCTAAATCATGTATTTATATCAATTTGTAATCTAACAATTTTTTCCATTTCAACTCCAACAGAGGGAGTATACCACACATACATATGATCAACACCTCATTGCATACACATACAGAGCACCTCCTAGCTAATCGTTGTGGCTCCTACGGCTCTCCTACACCACCCCGAGGATTGGCCCCAGGATGCGCCATCTAAACATAAAACACAATTTTAACATTATCCACTCTCTTGATAAAGCATTCTAGGAGATGATTTTGTTTCCTCATAAGAGTCCCCAAAGGAAATCGTTCTATCCTACAACTCAAGGACTCTCACATTCTCATCGTTGATCAATAATTTTAGTAACCAATTGCAATGCATCCAAGAGACTTCATCTTTCTTGATACCATGTATAAGAATACAAATACAAGGTGTTATGCCATATAGTACTCAAACAAATTAGCCACAAATCAGTCAATGTGTCGTGCGAAAAACATTCTTTCAATAACTCTCTTTCTAACATATTATTTCGTTGTTTAGAAACAACACCGGACCAATCCATGCTATTATTCATTTAAACTTAAATAAAACAAGTCTTACATGCTTTATTTCAATGCACAAGCACTTATATTTTTATGTTTAAAGAATTATATTTCAACTTCTTTATGTGTTCATTTATTATGTTAGATATTTTGTGTTTCATGCTATTTTTTCTATAAAAACACTCTCTAAATGAATACTTAAACATATAAATGGATGTAGACTTAAGCCAACCTCCCTACAGCCATTATATACTCATGGACATTTTCCTAATTTTCAATATTTTTCTCATCCTTAAACTAATTTTTTATCATCAAAAAATCTATTTTTGATCATTTTTATCATTCATTTTATTTTATTTTTTAATTTTCGAATTTATGCAACCTATGTGGATTATGATTCAGCATTATATTCAATATAACTCCATAGAAACGCCATTTGAACCATAAAAACCCATAAAATTATCATTTTTCTACTAAATCTTACATTACAAATTTTATGATTTTGATTCTCATTACATAAATTTTTGAAAAATTCTAATTATTCTATAATTTTAAATATACTCAAACATATTCAACCATTTCTAATCATTTTTCACAACAAGAACGAAAGATTCATCATAAAAACTCCATAAAAGACTCTTACACTATAATTCGCATGCGCACATATCATATTTCGAAAACAAAAAGCCACTGACTCTCTTTTACAACCACTAATGCCTCCTTTGTGCTTCTTGATCCATTTCTCGCATTCACGAATCGGCACCCATTCCCCCTCATCCTCTCAGCCCATATGAACCATGTTTACAACAAGAGAGAAATACTAAATTTCTATATTTTCATTCAATGCATCAAATTTTGCGCGATTTGGAGTGAATCGAAGTGTGGAAAATTAGTATCTCAATCCCAAGAGTAGGGAAGTTGATTTCAACAGTCACCAAAATCAATTTCTTAATGGATTGAGAGGTTGCCAAAAAAAAACGCATCTGCCGTCCCCTGCGTGGTCTCTAGATTGCATACTTCTTTTAATCAAGCTTAAGCTTTAACTTGCAAAAGAAACAATTCATCCTTGTGTGTTCACACTATTCCACAAGTGGTTTCGAGTCAAACTGAGGGGCAAATGACCTTGGATTCACGATCTGACTGGACGAACAACTTCCTAGCATCAAAATTATTACCTAGCCTCCATCACTTGCTTTTTGGCCTTCGAATCTAGTAGCTACTTCATAATGCCAAACCTTGTGGCCATTAAATAGGGGGTCAAACAAACTCCAATCAACGAACAAGTACTTGCATTGGATTCTCAACGTCGAAATGCATCTAGAAAAACTCTAGCTCCTTAATCCATGATCATTTCATTTTTTATCAAAAATGCATCTTTTACAACTCTCAGGCCACTTTTGTGCTTTAAATTTGACTCTGAATTCAACTCTCATCTGACCACAAGCTGCCTTTCGAAGGTACTATTAGTTAAGGTGGATAAAGCGTTGAGAAGAGAGAAGAAGACAAATAAACGTTGATGAACTTTGCATCTTGTAGACTTCATTCTCCTTGTGACCTGCACAAAGGGCCTGTCAAGAATCTCCATCAAGAACTTGGAAAGAGTCCTTATCAAACTTGATCATGAGATTAAGCACATAAATCTTACTTGTTAAAAGATATCCCAAATGTGACACAAAGAACTAATGTGTAGGCACCACCTTGTTCGTCCGGAGTCAATTGCATCTCACCTTTGCCTTTGATAGGGACTATAGAGTTGTCACATATAAGAATTTGCCCATGCATCAAACACATATGGGAAATACCATCTATAGGAGTCATCTAGCAAAAAATGCAACTATCCACAATTCACTCACGAGATTGAGGGCCAACATCACTGCATCAAAGACTATGAGAGGAGCATCCTCCAGCACCTCCAAATGGAGAAAGCCGGGTGATAAAGGAGTAACCACTACTCTGGAGTCCATAGTTTTCTCCTTCTTGGTATCCTTATTCTTGTTCGGGCAATCCTTCTTTCAATGACATGTCTTGCCACACGTATGACAAGTGAACTCCTTGGATTTATCTTTCTTGGTGTTCTCATCCTTCTTCTTATTCTTCTTCCTATTCTATTGAGAAAATTGTCCTATCAACACCTCTGACTTGGGAGCATTCTAACCTTTGAGTTGTTCCTCCTAGTCCATGGCCATTGAAACCAACTCCTCCCACTTGAGGGTATTTGTCCACCGTAAAGCAATCAAGGTGGAGTAAAATGCACTGAATCTGAGCAGTAACTGCGAAAGAAGAGTTGTCATATCCTTTGAGGTAATCACCATCCCTACATTCTAGATCTGTATCTACAACTACCAAAGCTTATTGGCATGCTTCCACATGGAAGTGAACTTGGACGGATTCAATGTCTACATCTATAACTCGAAAGACACCCATTTCATAACACTCATCTAATTGTACAACTGGTCTAATTCAAACCATGTCTCCCGAGCAACAATCAAATGCTCGATGTGAGCTATCATGGCTAGAGAGAGAGAGAGAGAGAGAGAGAGAGAGAGAGAGGAGTGGATGCGGACATTCAATTTATCCCAATGTGCCTATACTTTGACCAACTTAGCTTTCTCATCAACCAAAAGCTTGGAAGCATCACAAGCTATCGGACAGTCTATAGCCTCAATCACGAGCTCCACTGTGACATTAATGTGACATTAAAGTGATATTTAATGTGACATTAAGGTCACAAATATTGAATGTGACATTAAAGTGACATTTAATGTGACATTAAGGTAAATCAAGGGGAACACGCACGAGGATGACGCCCAAACGGGGTTAAGGGGAGCCTAGAACTAAAAAGAGTCCAAGAATAGTAGGACTCACCAAGGTTTGACGGCTGGCAATCGGATCACGATGGTCTGGCCAGCAATATACTAGGCAAGGCTGGGAGGTGAAAGGAATCACTCGTGCTCACCCATCCCAACTGTTTTTTCCTGGCTTCATAGTCTTCTTCTGAGTCATCTGTCATTGGTATCAGAGTTGACAGGTTTAGTCATGTGGATTTGTGGAGTTCTTCAACAACGGGTCTCATGGTTTGTTTCAGTGACGGGTCACGGTTCATTTCAGTTGACGGGTTTCAGTCACCCGCCAGGATGCCAGTCGCGTGAGGGTCGCCCGCCATTCATTAATCGTCGAATACCCTTTCGAAGTAGTTACGTGTGGTGTGCCACGTCACGTAAGTGACACTTTGCGAAACAACTAACGTGAGGCAAAAAATGACCAGGCGTGAGGAAAAAAACGACCCGGCGCAGACGTGAGGCGAAAAGGGATTCGTTTCTGGTCAACGAAAGGCAAAATGTCCAAAGGCGTCAGCTGCGTCAGCTGTGTCAGCTGTGAGGCGAAATATGAAGAAGCTGTGAGGCGAAACATAAAGACGACTGCTGTAGTCGTGATGATAAGTACCAGCATTTGAATCGCCACCAACGGACTAAAATCAGCCAGATTTGTCACACATATAAAAGACATATTTGTGGTCTAAGTGATCGTCCCGTTTTCTGCTGAAGAATTTCATTTTCAGCATGACTGGTCTAGTCCGAAAAGATAAGGATTGTTCCTCACTCTTCGGGCTTACTAATAAATCCAGCAGCAGCTGCCCTGCCATTAAAACCAAGGAAGTACTTTACTTTGTATGCAAATTTCTTATCTTTGCTTTCCAATTCCAGTGTATTAATGGCAGAAAAAGGGAAAGAGAGAGTAATGGAAGGTTCTAGTTCTGGGGACCACCCTATGGTAGATCCCCATGAACCAGAGATGCAATAAGAATAGTGGAAAGAATTTTTTGTTACACGAGAGCAATTTGATGATCTTACTGCTCATGTGCAAGCTCAGGGGGTTCAAATGGAATTTTTAACCCAAACACTCACTGAAATAAAATCTCAAATAACTTTATTGTTAGAAAGAGATAAAAATAAGATAGAAACCTCGGATGTCCCATCTTCATCAAAAGATTTAGATGTGACTATGCGAGATCCTAACGAACCCCACCATAAATTGAGGGATAATCCAGTTCTAAAGAATATGAAACCCCCTCAATTTCACGGGGAGGAAAAAGATAGAAATAAAGATACAATCTTTAATTTCCTCCAAAAATGGGAAGATTTACATAAACTTACAAATACCCCACCACATCTCCAAGCATTGGAGGCTAGTTTAACTTTGGGGCCCAAAGCATATAAGTGGTGGCGAACTTTAAAGGAGGCAAATAAAATACCTGAAACTTGGGCTCAATTTGAATCCGTCTTTTTGAAAGAATTCCTTCCTGAAAATGAAATGGAAAGAAATTGGGAAGATTGGGATTATGTCCGACAAAAGGGAAGACCCCTGCTGACATATCTGGAGGAATATCGTGAGATAATCCTCAAATTGGAAGGAATAGATGAATTTCAAAGACAAGAGGATTCATTAGGGGACTAGATAAAGCCTGTAAAAAGGAAGTAAAAAGGAGTTCACCTAAGACACTGGAAGAGGCAATTAAATTTGCATTAATTCATGAAGATAGTATGTGTCCAGGTACACTCACTAGTCTCACTGATACGGAGCCCAAGTCTAAGGAATTGGAAACCTCAAAATTTGTGGGAAAATTTAAAAGGAAAATTCCATTCTTTAAGGGTAAAAAACAACCTTTTAAAAAGAAACCATATGTAAGGCCAAAGTTAAGTCCTTATGACTTTGATAAGGCCAAAAAAGAAAAGTTGTGTTTCAATTGCCTATCCCCTAACCATGCTGCTTGGAATTGCCCTCAAAAGAAAAAGGGGGAAGACAAAGGAAAGGATAAGGACAAGGGCAAGGGAAAAGAAAAACAAATCCATGTAGTGCAGACCTTAGAATTAAAGGGGCATGAAAAGTATAAATCTTTAGAGGTCCTCCACATGGATGTACAACATAAGTGTTGTATGTCAACTTCTATGTGGTAGCCTACTTTTGGGCCACATGATTTACTTAGAGTACATGGATTGATAGCCGGAAAAAGGGTTAGAGTCATGATTGATGACTCTGCTACACATAATTTTATTAATTATGCACTTGTCAAAAATTTGAAACTTCCCCAATAAAAGAGTGGGCATTAATATGTTGTTCGTATGATGCAAGGCCAAGATAATAAAATATGGGATACAATGGTATCCAATTTGGAAATTGAGATTCAAGGATATAAAGATAAACTTGATTTCCAAATTATGAATATGGAAAGAGCGGATATTGCTCTAGGGAGGGAGTGGCTATGGGGATTGGAACCATCCTTAAAACGTAGTTACCATCATAATACACTGGAATTTGAAAGGGATGGTAAGACTTTTGTCATTCAAGGTGAACATGAAGTATCTCATAATCCTTTGTTGTGTTCTACTAAAGTTCAGAAGCTGATAAAGAAGGAAGTTTGTGAGGTATATATGTTATGGTCTCTTCTTGTACAAAACACTTTTACTTTCTGTAATATAAAGCAACAATTTTCTTATGTTTGTGAGTTGAATGTTAATAATGAATTAAGTAGTTTGTTAGATGATTTTAAAGATGTGTTTCCTTCTGATTTACCAAGTGGCCTTCCACCAGATAGGGATGATATAAATCACCCAATTGATATAAATAAGGATACACACCCTATTTCTAAACCACCGTATAGGTTAAGTGAAACACAGCACCAAGAAGTTGAAAGACAAATTAAGGATTACCTGGATAAAGGGTTTATTCAACCCAGTAATTCACCTTGGGCTTCACCAATTTTATTGGTAAAGAAAAAAGATGGTTCTATGCGACTTTGTGTTGACTATAGAGCGCTTAATAAAATAACGGTGAAGAATAAATTTCCTATGCCCAAAATGGAAGATCTTTTTGATCAATTGCAAGGGGCAAAATTCTTCACAAAGATAGATTTAAGATCAGGTTATCACCAAGTAAGAATTAAGGCACAAGATGTTCCCAAGATAGCATTTCGTACTAGATACGGGCATTATGATTTTTTGGTGATGCCTTTTGGCCTCACTAATGCACCAACTATCTTTATGAAGTTAATGAATAGTGTTTTACGGCCCTATCTAGGACATTTTGTAGTAGTCTTCTTGGATGATATCTTGATCTTTAGTAAATCAAGAGAAGAACATTTGGAACACTTACAATTAGTATTCCAACTATTAAGAACACATTCCCTTTATGCGAAGAAAACTAAATGTGAATTCTTTGCACAAGAGGTCAAATATTTAGGGCATATTATCTCGAAAGAGGGAATCAACATGGATCCAGAAAAAGTAAGGGCAATTATTGAATGGCCGCCTCCAAGGAACCTAGAAGAGCTGCAGATCTTCCTAGGTTTATCTGGATTTTATTGTAGATTCATTCGAGATTATGCCAAAATAGCTATTCCAATGACAGACCAACTTAAAGGGAAAGGAAAAAGTTTTAATTGGGCAACAGACCAAAATGAAAGTTTTCAAAAACTTAAGGTAGCTATTGCTACAGCTCCAGTATTATTAATTGTGGATCCCAATAAACCGTTTGTGGTTGAAGCTAATGCCAGTGATAAGGTGATAGGCGCGGTCTTATTACAAGAAGGTCGACCAGTTGCTTTTGAAAGCAAGAAATTAGACCGTGCAAAACAAAATTATTTTGTTTATGAGAGGGAGCTATATGCAATAGTACATGCAATGAAGAAATGGAGGCACTATCTGTACGGTGCCAAACTTTTGATTTTATCGGATCATGAAAGCACTAAGTGGCTTAATGATCAACCGGATTTACATGGGCGTAAAGCCAAATGGACTGAACTCCTCCAAGAGTTCGACTATGAGATAAGATATAGAAAAGGAAAGTATAATATAGTAGCTGATGCACTCAGCAGAATGCCCATCATTAATGAATTGAGTTTTACTCAGTTTACTTCCAACTTGCTTGAATCTTTAAAAGGGAAATGCCAGGTTGATCCCGCATATTCCAACATATGGGAAGCAATAAAAAATGGGGATCCAAATGAAAGTGCTTCTACTGAGGAAGGAATATCTGAGGATGTTCAACAAGGAAATGGAGCATCAGGGATTGCTCAAACTCGATTCAAGTGGAAGAATTTTACCATTGATAATGGTTATTTACTCTACAAGAGTAGGGTATGTGTCCCGAAAGATATAGAAATAAGGCGCCAGATACTCTTTGAGTGTCATGATACCCCTAGTGCGGGACATCCAGGAGTTAATAAGACTTATAGTCTTATTAAAAGGCAGTTCTATTGGCTTGGAATGAATAAGGACGTCCTTGACTATGTGGTCAAATGTAATAAATGCCAGGTTAATAAAGCTAAAAGATTAAAAATGGGAGGACTTCTCCATCCACTAGAGATTCCTTCGGGAAAATGGGAGAGTATCTCCATGGACTTTATTGTTGCTTTACCCAGAACACAGAGGGGGCACGACTCTGTGTGGGTGATTGTGGATAGGTTAACCAAAATGGCTAGGTTCATTCCAACTTCAACTGATGTTAAAACACCAAAATTGGCTAGATTGTTCGTAGAGAACATATACCGATTGTATGGCCTTCTAGCAAATATAGTTTCTGATCGGGATAGAAAAATTGATAGCCAATTTTGGCGTGCGGTATTTAGGAAATTTGATACTAAACTCAGCATGAGTACGGGGGATCATCCGCAAACTGATGGGCAAACTGAAAGGGTTAACCAAATTCTTGAAGATATGCTTAGGGCATATGTAAGTAAAAGGCAAACTAATTGGGAAGAGTATCTACCGATAGCAGAGTTTGCATATAATAGTGCCAAGCACTCTTCCACTGGATATAGTCCATTTATGTTAATGTATGGGTTTCAGCCCAGAGCTCCTTTTGCAGTAGGACTACATAAGGAAAAGGTTCAGGCAGCTAAAGACTTTTTGGAGGATATGAATAGTATGTTAAAATTTGCTCAAGAAAATATTAAAAAAGCTCAAAATTGAGCTAGAGAATATGCAGATCCTCACCGAAGAGACATCTCCTTTGAAGAAGGAGAATTGGCCTATCTTAAGGTGCCTGAACAAACTAAAACTATGAAAAAGAGACAATGTCCAAAGCTTTCACCAAGGTATTGTGGTCCTTTCATAATACTTAAAAAGGTGGGAGAATTGGCTTACAAGCTCCAACTACCTGCTGGTAGTAAAATACATCCAGTTTTTTATGTAAGTAAATTAAAGAAGAAGCTGGGTGATTTGGATAATTTAATCTTAAATGATGACATTGAGGAGCTATTAAATGACCAATCTAATCCACATGAACCAGAAAGAATATTAAATGTTCGTAACAAACGAAAAAGGAATACTATTTATCAAGAATGTTTGGTTAAGTGGAAAGATTGTTCAGAAGAAAGCTCAACATGGGAGTGAGTAAGTACTTTAAAGAAAAGGTTTCCCAATTTACAGTTAAACCTTCCAAGTATCGTTTTCGAGGATGAAACTGATTCTTAAGGGGAAGGAAATGTGACATTAAAGTGATATTTAATGTGACATTAAGGTCACAAATATTGAATGTGACATTAAAGTGACATTGAATGTGACATTAAGGTAAATCAAGAGGAACACGCACGAGGATGACCGTCCGGGCTCTTGGGCGCCCGAACAGGGTTAAGGGAAGCCTAGAACTAAAAAGAGTCTAAGAATAGTAGGACTCACCAAGGTTTGACGACAAGCAATCGGATCACGATGGTCTGGCCAGCAATATACTAGGCAAGGTTGGAAGGTGAAAGGAATCACTCGTGCTCACCCATCCCGACTGTTTTTTCCTGGCTTCATAGTCTTCTTCTGAGTCATCTGTCATCCACCAATTCATAGGACTCCAAGATGGCAAGCATCATTACCCACCAAATGTAGTAATTCTTTCCATTGAGCTTCTAATTGGAAGGAAGAGCCAGTAACACGCGGACCTTATGGTCCATAATAGCCCAAAACTCCACGTTGATCTCAAAAGACATTGTCACATAAATAACCTACATAAAAATAAGGGCAGCTCCCTCTTGACTCCAATGTAACGTACCCGCCTATCCGCTGTCCAAGCACATTTTAGCGGTCCATCGAGAAATGAATCTAAGCGTCCCTACCCGGCACTCCCATGGAATGTTCCGGGGTTTGTCGCCTAGGGTTTTCCAAGGCCGCCCCTCAAAGGAATGTTCACGGCGAAGCCCACTAGGATTGACCTGAAATCTGGGTTCCTAGGGGTCAAGGTCTCCTGTCAACATTCTAATGTCGAGTTCTAGACACTCTACTTTACGCAAAGATACCCAATCCGAAGCAGATCCATACTGCACTTGGTTCAAAGAGAATGGGAAACGAGAGGGATGCACCACTCAACCTCTCTACCCGTAGGGCATAGTCCCATTCTGGTCCCCTAAAACGACATCAATCGGGTTCTAACCTAACCATACCTAGAGGTCAAACAATGATAAAACCTTGTGAGAAGCCTCCTAGTTCTCTGGGACCACCCTGCCGTAGGACCAAACCCGTCGGTGTTCTGCCCACCCGCTTCCCTTAATAGCTTTAGTTTTCTAATTAGATCCTATCACATTTATAAATGACATTCAAAATCAGCTTCCTTAATTAGGCCTTTTAGGAAATAGGGTTCATTTGCGTTTTTCATAGCACTAACACGAAAACAAAACAATCGGTCCTTTTGACAAACAAGTTCCTTAACTTATCTTCAAGTTAATCTTTGTCTCCTGCCCATATAAGAGAATCATGTATCCCTTCTGTCCAACAGAAGTACCCGGTCCAAATCACATGGCACCATAATTTCTATCCGTTATCTAGAATAGGATCTTCCAACACCCCAGACGTTGGGCTCATGGCAGTCTACAACTCCATCCTGGACTCAGCAAGAGGTGTCCAAAGCTCCACTGACCCCAAGCGATATAGGAGTGAGACACAATTTCCGTGGATGGCATTTTCACTTGACCTTTGGCCCGTGAATGGAGTAGTGCCCTCTCGGGTCAGAATGCGGCACTACCTTGGAGATGATCCACTCACGCAAAATATCCTTCCTTAATTAATCCAATTAAGAATCAAGCACAATTCAAGGCAATCAGTCTGGTATCATCTTTCCAAAAAAGCATTCATTTATTTCCAATGGCAACTAGTTGTCACAGACCTCTGTCATGCATTTACCATCAAACACCAGCACTTGGAATAACCATCCAAATCACATCCCACAATCACTTTAATGCAAAAGCATTTAGGACGTTATTCGATCAATCAACAAAAACAATGGTATTTCTTTTCCAAACATTGCAGCAATAGTCGCGATAACCTTTCCATCGATATTTTCTCTCCCCCTTGGAGTCAGGAGTGGTTCCATGTAAATTTTACTTAACACACCCTTCTTTTGGTTACAGTACATGTTAGCATTTCAAACATAAGTTCTAGTAGTCACGTTGGTCGATAACCCAACCTTCTTTCCAAAGAGTAGTGATATTTACTTTGACTCAGTCTTCTCAATCCCTTGAGCTCTCTACTTGCCTTTGGGGTCAGAGTTGTGTTCAGATCTAGCCCAATCCAAATAGGACTGATAATCGTAGCAGTTATCAATCGGAACCCAAGGCATTCTTAGTCTTAGTCCTTATGGTCGTTGTTTGTGTTAACTATGCATATCATCAAGATCCCAATGATCTAATAGATTCGAAATTGAATTTCCCTTAGGTTAGATTACTTATCATGCAATCCGTCAAGCATGCAAGCTACAACATACTTTCAGTGTGGGGAAATACCCATCTATTAATTTCACGAAAAGGAGAGTCGACAATACCTTGAAATAGTATTATGCTATATGCAAGTTGTTGCATAGCCTCCAGATACAATTAACTTCTCTTGATACCCACGCTTTGCAACTTTATCTTTCGAATGTAGGAGATGAAGCTTATCCCTTCCCATGATCTATTCTCGTGCAGCATCTAATGTACTTCATGCGAAAATCAAAGCAAGCATCTACTAATTTGGAAATACATCACTTACGACCAGTACCGCAATTGGATTGGCAGTGATGTCCTCGCCCGAGGCTCCGTTGCTCATTGAGGGATTGCCATCCAAGCGCGTTAATCTCCACTTGGGGGCCATTCTTGAACCTCTTTTCCCTTAGACGTGAGTCGCACAAGACTTTTTGCACCTTGTGCTTGGTCAATGCGGCTAATTTGGGGGGAAGAATTAGGCTTGCAAGTGGGCAATAATCTTACGGAAAAAGGTACAGCGATTCGCGGCAAAAAGGGGGGGAAAGGATGCCCACCCTCCTAGGAGGGGAAGAGAAATGGGTCCCTTCAGAGACTGACTCTCTCTCTCTCTATCTCTCTCTCTCTCTCTCTCTCTCTCTCTCTCTTCCACTTCTCCTCTATCTCTCTTCTTCTCTCCTCTTCTTCTCCTCTCTCTCTCCCTCTCTCTTCTTCTCCTCCTCTCTTCCCCTCTCTTTCTTTTCTTCTTCTTCTCCTCCTCTCCTTCTCCCTCTCTCTATCTCCCTCTTCTTCTCCTCTTCTTCTCCCTCTCTCTCTCCCTCTTCTTCTTCTTCTTCTTCGCTCTCTACTCACCTCTCTTCTTTCCTTTCTTCTCTCTCTCTCTCTCTCTCTCTCTCTCTCTCTCTCACGGCCAACAGCAGGTCCAGGCCCTCCAAGGCTTCCTATCCTTTTTCATTACGATTTGGGGGGGGGGGGGGGGGGGGGGGGGGGTTCTATGCAGGGGCGGGCGGAGACGTTACATCCACAAAAGGTACCAGCTGGGGCTTCCTCCACTCGTCCTAAACCTCTTTCAACCAGTAGGGGCAATGAAAACTCAAAATCTACTCCAAAAGACTGAAAATGCAGACTTTTCTCCGGCATGAACAACAAAAACAGTGATTTTGTTCCTTTCCCACACTCCCTCTATTCACCTCAGCCTTGAAGCACTCAAAACGTAAACTTTTGTCACACTGAAATCTCCTATTCCAAGTCTACCCCCAGGATCAATCAGCCCTTCAGCACTACTCCAAATACCATATCAAAGTGCAACGAATGCAGAAGCCTACGACCAGATTGAAAGAAAATGAACATGAGAAGAGGGAGAGAGAAAAGAGACAGTAGAATGCAGAAATCTACAATAGATGAACACTAAAATGAAGAAGGCAAATGTGTACATGGGCTGTCAAATGTATCTCTGTGAGCCAATCTCTCTCCCCACCTGAACCAAGTGAGGAATGACCGGGAAGGCCAGCCTATAAATAGGCAAGAAAAATACAAATAAAATAATCGAATCAGCCAATAAAAACTGGCCGACTGCTACAAAAACTGATCACACCAATAAAATAATCCATAAAATGCTACACAATAAATGCCACTACCACATGGTATCCTATGTAGCCTGTCTAGCCTGCCCGACTGCCCAGAAATGCTGGAAATGACCCAGCAACTGCATAGAACTGTCCAACCTGAAAATAGGAAATGCGTAACTATGCCCAAGAGTACTAACTGTACAACAGTAAACTACCAATGCCTGTCCAAGGGATGAATAAATCTCTAACAACTACCGGTGATTTAATGCCCAAGCCTTTGTACTGTTTTTGTGCCTCAATATATGGATTCCCAAGCATGTAGTTCTTGTGTTCTTTGCAGTGTACTCTCTGTTCTTTGTGTTTTCGCAATTTATTACAGCAATATCTCTTTACTTCCACTGCTGCTCACTCTTCTAACAGAACACAGGAAGACCAAAAGTGGCCAATCTGGAAAAATGTTCTAGATACTAAACCACTAGCTCAGTGCTAGAGCTCACATGCAACATGACTGCACCAATATCCCTACTAAGGCCCCCTCTCAAACCCTATATATGGCACAAAGGCCTAGATCTACAAAACACCATCTCCAAATGGTTCCCGGAAGGCAAGGTACTGCACCTCCAAAGAAGTCATGTAGGCCACCTCTACAGAGGTATCTGAATCCGCATCATAAGGCTCCAAGAAAAGACGCTTGCGTAAGTTGTAATGGACAATCCCAATACCTGATAGAGATTCTAGACTCAAGAAGACATGAGCTCTTATACTGAACATCAGGGTACCTGGCATAAAAAGCCTCTCAAGAGAAGCTCCCACAGCTAAAATGCCTTGAAAAAGAAAACCTGTAACCATCCCGAAGCGATATCAGTGACGAGTGAAATGAATCGGCACCCACCGCCTACTCCATGACAAGGATGGCTGTGTTGTGGACTGCATGAGAGGAACAAGGCTCTCCTGAAACTCCATACTGTACAGGTGGATCTCAGCCAAAGAAAGGTCAAGGTCCCAACAAGCTGATCGAAGTACTTGCCCAAGTTGCTCTCTCTAGCGTAACATATGAGATCCATGTCAATTGCAATAAGCAATCAATGAATGGAGCTCCTTTTGCTAAGGGAGTAATAGCAAAACATGGTAGCAAATCCACACACTCCATTAGTTACATGAGATGAAAAAGCCATAACAAATATCAAGTTGAACATGCACATACCTGAAGAGGTTGCTTTCCCAGCATGATATATATACATGACAGCCATTGTAAATCCACATTTTTACATGCCAAGCTGCCAACTAAACCTTTCACTGCTCGCTAACATCATCCACACAGACAGAGAAGCTGCATGTGCCAGGCTAAACGGTCTGAACTGCTGTCTTGCCTTCCCAAATCCATTTGAGCTCATACACAAGCTGATCTCAGGATTATCAAAGCTAGTAAAGGGATGTTTTGCAAGTAACACTGCTACATGTCAGTTGTTTCAGCCATCCAAACCAGATGAGGTCTGAACAACAGTAAAACAACTGCCAGCTAAGATGCTGCAGAGAACCTCATATCTGTTGGAGTTTGGCTTCACAGGTTCAGATGGAATTCATATAGAATTGAACAAAAACTTATGTATAGAGTCAGAACAATTGTGTAAACAATGTCAAAGCTTCCCCAAAAATTTGTGTCTGCTTGGAGCACCAATCACTGCTGTACAGTAAAACAGAGATTTCAGTAACAGCACATGTATGGTTGTCCTTGTATGGGAGCGTGCAGAAAGACAGATGGATGCTGATGCCCCTCAAGCCCGCACAGCTGCCAACCCTGCCCAATTGCCCTACTTGATTGCAGCTCCAACTGTTGAGATATCGAGCTCCACTCGTGATACGCCAGGGTGACCGTTGTATATTTATGTCACCGACTTGTCAGTTGCAGACGGGTTGGTACACCGCCCATGAATAATAGCTACATGATAGCTATCCTCATCTACTCTAGTTCGTGGCTCAGTTAGTATGCCACCTTAGTTAGTTGAGTTTGGTTTGAGACCCATATATAGGGTTCTTCTATTTCTTTGTACTTGAGTTCTTTTGGCTTCCACAACTAAGAAGAGGAAAACTGTTTTCAGTCTCCACCCTTGTGTGTATTCCCCCATTGTGCAAGCAAGAAAGCTACAAGTGAGACTCCTTCCTTCTCTCCCACAATCTTGACATGGTATCAGAGCCTTGTTCGTGGTAAGGAGCTCAAGAAAGCAAGCCAAGCTTACGGTGTTCTGGTAAGAGGAGCAGTGTTGCTTTTATTTTCTGTTTTGGGAGCAGATCTCTGCAGGTAGCACAGCCGGAAAGTGCAGGAGTGCATTGTCTCAGGTTTAGACGCCCTTCGCGGTGAAGCAAGAGGGCAATATATGCTGCGGGAGAGGGACTTTAGCTCTTGGAGACCTTATTTTTTTTATTTGAGGCCATTTCGGGGCTTGTTTTTGGGGGTGGAAGTTTTCTGCACGCACTCAGGAAAAGGCCCAGTTTTATGTTGTGCAGCCACTGTTCT
This sequence comes from Lygodium microphyllum, assembly GCF_053477565.2. NCBI lineage: Eukaryota > Viridiplantae > Streptophyta > Polypodiopsida > Schizaeales > Lygodiaceae > Lygodium > Lygodium microphyllum. The sequence goes on along the minus strand of NC_141143.1, from coordinate 3,053,815 downwards.
ACAGGTCGGTGAAAAGTTACTGTAGAAATTGCATCGTATGCTTGTACGCAGAGACATTGGGAGTTACAGAATCATCCCTGTTGCCTATTGATGCAAAATCGTCACTAGGAAGTAACTGTGTGGTCAAATACCACTTTCGCCAGTTTTGCAGATTTTCCCTTGTGAGGGTGAAGCTGTGTTTTTTGTAGTAACAGAATTTTTTGCAGTGTTCTGTAATAGCGTCTGATTAGATCTCACAGATTGTCACTGAAAAGCTTGACAAGAACAACTTCCAAGCATGAAAGTTTAGAATGACGAATTTCCTTATGGGAAAAGGATATTGGGAATTTGTTGCAGGAAATGAAGAAGAACCAGTTCTTCCTGATGTTCCCAATCAACAGCAAATGCAGGCATTTAAAGCATGGCATGAGAGAGCCAGGAAAGTTATGTACTAGTTGTCTATCAACATTTCAGACTCTATGATTGTGCATATTCAAGATGCAAGTACGCCAAAGGAGGCATGGGATACTTTGTCAAAAATGTATAGCATAAATACGCAAGCCAGGAAAATGCAGCTCAAGCAAGAGTTGCATAATGTACAAAGAGAAAATATGAGCATCAATGACTACCACATGAAGGTGAAGAAGATTGTAGATGCACTTGCTTCCATTGGGTCGCCAGTGAAAGATGATGATTTAGTTTCTGTGACCTTGAATGGTCTAGGAAAGGATTATGCACAGTTCCGAACATCCATTTCCGTCCGTGAAAGATTTCTTGATTTTGAGGAATTGATTGCTCTTCTAATTTCTGAGGAGCAAAGAAATGGTAGTGCATCTTCTTCAGGAGGAACTTCAAAAGAAGCTGTCTTCTACTCAAATGCTAGAAGAGGTAGAGGCAAAGGTAGAGGAGGCCGATATGGAGGCCGTGGTAGAAATCAGAATATGCAGCAAACTCAAGAAAACCAGTCCTATGGAGGAGGACGTGGTAACTCTAGAGACAGGGAGAGCCAAAGAGATCGTGGTGGATGGCAAAGAGACCAAAATGCAAACAGTAATGTTGAATACTACTACTGTGATAAAATGGGTCATATGGCTAAAGACTACTATAAAAAGCAGAATGACATCATGAATGGAAAACTGCAACAAGGGAATTATGCATCTTCTAGTAGACAGGGTGATGACAGAAATGAGCACTTGTTTATGGTGCAGCACATGAACAATTCTGTGACAAGTACAGAAGAAAGCAATGATGTATGGTATGTTGACTCAGGTGCATCAAACCACATGACAAGTCATGCAGAATGGATGGAGGATGCAAGAAAAATGGAAAAGCCAAAATTTGTGGAGACTGGTGATGATACTGCACATCCTATTGTGCAGATTGGAAAAATTCCTTTGTCTATGCGAGATGGAAAAAAGAAATACCTGTCCGATGTATTTCATGTCCCGAATATCACCAAGAATCTGATTTCTGTTTGTCAAATGGTTGAGCAAGGCTTGCAGGTCAGATTTAATCCTCATGGATGCTTAGTTGAGGATATGAAAAATAAATGTCGCTTGATAGCAAAAGGAAATAAGAATGGCAGAATGTTTACATTGGATGCAGACATGTCTGAATTGAGTGCAGCAATGTTTGCACATGGGATCGGTGTAGTTGCAGATATTGATATCTGACATAAACGCATTGGTCATGTTAATGTACAGCGACTTAAATCAATGCAGGCCCAAAATATTGTTGCAGGTTTGCCTAAATTCAAGGTTGCAGAAATGCATAAGGTATGTGAAGCCTGCCAGTTTGGAAAACAGGCAAGGAAACCATTTCCTAGACATGTTCAAGAGAGTGAGAAGCCACTGGAAATAATCCACTCTGATGTATGGATTACTTAAGCTGCATCTCTTGGAGGCTGTCATTATTTTGTCACTTTTATTGATGACTATAGCAAAAAAGTTTGGGTATATTTTATGAAAAAGAAAAGTGAAGTTTTTGGGTATTTCAAAACTCTTAAAGCTATGGTTGAAAAAGAAACAGACCTGCAAATAAAATGCCTAAGGTCAGATAGAGGGGGAGAGTACCTCTCAAATGAGTTTGCAAGATTCCTACAGGAGCATGGAATAAAGCAGCAATATTCATGCAGTCATACCCCACAACAAAATGAAATTGCAGAAAGGAAAAACAGGCATATTGGAGAGGTATCTCGTACCATGCTCAATGAAAAAGACTTGTCAGATTTTTATTGGGCTGAAGCAGTTGCTACAACAGTCTACATAATGAACAGAACTTCCACTGTAACAATACATGGAATGACTCTAGAGGAGAGGTATACTGGTAGGAAACCAAATATTTCTCATTTAAAAATTTTTTGTTGCATTGCCTATGTACATATGCCAGATGAGTTGAGATCCAAGTTGGATCCAAAAGCTGAGAAGTGCATCTTTATTGGTTACTCTCTGCAGCAAAAAGAGTATAGATGCTATAACCCTTCTACTCGTAAGTTTACAGTGAGCAGAGATATTGTTTTTTATGAGATGAGTAGCTGGTATAAACCAGTAAATGTGATTGATGATGTAGATGCACAAAATGGTAATACTGCACAGAATTCACAGCAGCAGTCACAAAATATTAGTGGACCTGGAGCGTCCTCTAGCAGTGGTTCACATTCTTCACCATGGATAGACAGATTGAGATCAGGAGAATCTTCTCAAAGTAATGCAGATAGTGGTATGCAGGTATCACGAAAAGGAAAAGAGAAGGTTGATCAGCCCATGTTTGATGTGAATGCAGATCACTCTTATGTGGATGGTGAATCTAGTGGCTCAGAACAGAGCATTGATGATGAGTTGGGTATTCCTTATATTGTTACACCTGGAGTAAGGAAAACCAGGGATGTTTTGAGAGCACCTGGGAGTGAACCTACTTTGCACAGGTCTACGAGAGCTAGGTATCCTGTGGATAGGCTGAAATATGATGGATTTACAGCCATTCACTATGCATATATGGTCAAAGTGATACAGGAACCAAAACCCACTTTTTTTGGGCAAGCCATGGGAAAAGAAAAATGGAAGAAAGCCATGGATGAAGAAATGGATGCCTTGGAAGCAAATGCTACATGGGAATTGGTACCTTTGCCTAAAGGTAAAAATGCAATTAGTTGTAAGTGGGTTTATAAGGTCAAGCACAATGCAGATGGTTCTGTGAACAGATACAAGGCAAGATTAGTAGTCAAGGGTTATGCACAAACATATGGTATTGACTATGAAAAAACATTCAGTCTAGTTGCAAGGATGGCAACCGTAAGAGCAGTCATTGCTATGGCTGCATCAAAGGAATGGTCTTTACATCAGATGGATGTAAAGAATACCTTCTTGCATGGTAATTTGCAAGAAGAGGTCTATATGAAGCAGCCACCAGGTTATGTGCATGCTGTTCATCCTGAGTTTGTTTGCAGGTTGAAGAAAGCCTTGTATGGCTTGAAGCAAACACCTAGAGCATGGTCTGACAAGATAGGACAGTATCTTGTCACTATTGGCTTTCAAATTTCCAAGGCAAATTTCTCACTTTATGTGAGAAAAACAGAGAAATGTATTATGCTACTTATCATTTATGTTGATGATTTAATTATGACAGGTGACAGTGATGAAGATATCCTTCATGTGAAAATGCTATTGAAGCAGAAGTTTGAGATGAAGGATTTGGAAGAGCTGCGTTATTTCTTGGGCATTGAGGTGATTAGATCACCAAGTGGGATACAGCTCTTGTACAGGCAGTATGGATTGGACATGCTGTCCAAATATGGGATGACAAGCTGTAAGCCTATTTCAGTTCCTTTGGAGCAGAATGTAAAGTTGAGCACAGATGCAGGTGAGCTTCTAGAAGACCCTACTATGTACAGACGCATAGTAGAAAGTTTGATTTATATGACTATTACCAGGCCAGATTTGAGCTATGTTGTTGGATTTGTAAGTCAGTTTATGCAGGCTCCAAGGAAACCACATTTGGATGCGGCTAGACGTATACTCAGGTATGTGAAGTCCACATTGCAGTATCGACTATTTTATGAGACTGGGGTTCAGATACAGTTGTATGGATACACTGATGCTGATTGGGCTGGTAGTATTTCTGATAAACGATCTACCGGTAGATATGTGTTCTCTTTTGGGAGTACTGCAGGCACTTGGAGCAGCAAGAAACAGCCTACAGTTGCCTTGTCGAGCACAGAGGCTGAGTACAGGGATGCAGCAATGGCTGCATATGAGGTAACTTGGTTGCATAAGCTACTTTATGATATGCATCAGTCTACAGATGGGCCAGTTGTCATTTATTGTGACAACATGAGTAGTATACACTTGGCAAATAACCCAGTCTATCATGCTAGAACAAAGCACATTGAGGTGCATTATCACTATGTGCGAGAGAGGATTTTACTAGGTCTCATTGATCTAGTTTATGTCAGCACAGAGGATCAGGTAGCTGACATATTCACGAAGGCACTGGGCGCAGAGAAGCTGCGCAAGTTCAGAGACCTGCTTGGTGTACAGGAATTGGGATTGAGCTCGAGAGGGAGTGTTGAGATATCGAGCTCTAGTTGTGATACGCCAGGGTGACCGTTGTGTATTTATGTCACCGACTTGTCAGTTGCAAACACGGTTGGTACACCGCCCATGAATAATAGCTACATGATAGCTATCCTCATCTACTCTAGTTCATGGCTCAGTTAGTATGCCACCTTAGTTAGTTGAGTTTGGTTTGAGACCCATATATAGGGTTCTTCTATTTCTTTGTACTTGAGTTCTTTTGGCTTCCACAGCTAAGAGGAAAACTGTTTTCAGTCTCCACCCTTGTGTATATTCCCCCATTGTGCAAGCAAGAAAGCTACAAGTGAGACTCTTTCCTTCTCTCCCACAATCTTGACACCAACTTGCAGTCAACCTGCACAGCCAGGCTCACACTTGGCCAGCCAGGATTTGTCTTTCTGGTGACTTATAGACTTGCCACTTAGCATTCTGATTCAGCACATACTACTGTAAAGGTTATATGCTGCAGAGGAGGGGCTCATGATGAGGATGAAGCAGATGACTGAGAAAGAGGCAGGGAAGCTTGAAATACATGGTGGGAAGAAGAGAACTCTAAAAGCAAACTAAGTATGAAAATGTTATTTTACTTAACCATATTCCATGACATTGCAAATGAATCACACTTTCAGAGCCTTGAAGTAAGGTCCTTTTGTGTTTCAGATGTATACACAGAATGATCCTCATCGATACAGTCAGTTTATGTGCATCTGACTAACAGTTAGCTATATATGGACTGCTTGTTTTACAGGCTACTACTACCTCGATGGCCAGTGCCCCTGAAACAAACCCAAAAATCTCTCAATTGGGCACCAACAATGTCAAGGCCTCTGATCTAAAATAAATCAAAGCAATTTCCTTGGACAGTATTTTTTAAAATAGAGCATTGCTCTTTACCATTTGTCAACAAACTTCAACTGTATTGCACTCTGTGATAGGGACAAACTCTAAAGTGGGCACATAGCCTTCATTTTTTATATGTACACACAATACATCAAAAGCTCTATCTGTGTCTTCACTGTGGTTGACACCTGCTATAAAATCATGCAACCTTCCATTTGACTCAATAAATGCACTGCCAGACTTTTTCTTAGCCCCTGTACTCTTCCTCATCTCTTGCAGTCTGTTAGCATCTCTCCATCTCCCAGCACCTGCATAAATATCTGCCATCAGCAAGTATGCAGAGGCATCATCTTCATTTACTTCCACAAGCTGCCGAAAACATCTCTCTCCCATTCCCAGCCTACCATAGATTTTACAGGCACTAAGCAGCGCCACTAAGACTACCCTGGATGGTGGACATTGCATGGCTTCTAGAACCTTCTCTATCTCATCAACAAGTCCGGATCTTGCAAAGAGGTCTACCATACAAGCATAGTGATCGACTGTTGGTTCAACTCCATACTTTTCTTTCATTGTTTTGAAGTATTTCTTACCCTCAAAGACAAGGCTTGCATGGCTGCATGCAGCAAGAAGGCAGGTGAAAGTGATTGAATCTGGTTTCACATCCTGTTCTTCCATATCCTCAAAAGTACGTACAGCCAGATTAAACTCATGGTTCTCACCAAAGGCATTTATCATCGTGTTCCAAGTCACCACATCTCGAGAAGGCAGCTTGTTAAACACTTGCCACCCTTCTGTGACTGAGCCACACTTACCATACATGTCCACCAACATACTACCCACAAATATATCACTTTCAAATCCTGATTTTCTGATCTCCATGTGTATATCTCGCCCAGTTTGTAAGGAGCCTGTGGTGCCACAAGCTCTCAAGCAGAGTACAAAGGTTGCAGCATCTGCAGTTAGACCTTCCAGCTGCATCTGTCTGAAACAGCTCAGTACTTCTTCATCCAGCCCATAATCGGCATATCCTGAAATGAGTGCAGCCCATGAGACTGCATCTCGAGCTACCAATCTATCAAAAACTCCCTGTGCTTCTGCAAGCATGCCACATTTAGCGTACATGTCCACCAACATGCTGCCCACGTAAAGGTCTACCTCAAAACCCCTTTTGACTGTTTCATCATGTACTGTTTGGCCTGTTTGTAGATTCTTCAGGGCACTACAAGCTTTTAAGAAAGTAACAAACATGACAGCATCCACCAACACATTTTCAAGCTGCATCTGCCTGAAACAGTCCAAGATTTCCCTATCCGGCCCATGATCAGCATATTTTGCAATCAGTGCAGCCCATAATACTACATCTTGCTCTGGCAGTCTGATAAACACTCGATGTGCATCTACAAGTGAGCTGCACTTAGTATACATATCAACCAGTGCACTGCCCAAGTGAAGCTGTCTTTCTAGTCCCCTTTTAACTGCTTCAGCATGTATTTCTTGGCCTATTTGTAAAGCTCCAGACATACTGCATGCTTTCAAGCTGCAGAGTAAAGTCACAGAACAAGGCGATATGCCATCTGCTTGCATTTGTTGAAGACACTTTCCTGCTTTCTGACCAAACCCATGGTCAGCATAACCAGCAATCAATGTGTTCCATGAGACTGCATCTCGAACTGGTTGCTGATCAAACACTTCCTGTGCATCAATGAGCAAGTGGCAGTTGGTGTACATATCAATCAGTGTGTTTCCCACACAAAGGTTTTTTTCCAATCCCCTTTTGGTTATCTCAGCATGTAGTGTTTGTCCTGTTTTTAACACTCCTGCAGTTGTGCATGCTTTTAAGCTGCTCACAAATGTCACAGAATCAGGAGAAATGCAATCCAGTTGCATTTGCCAAAAATAATCTCCAACATCCTTGTTATGCCCACATTCTGCATGTCCTGCAATTAACACATTCCATGACACTATATCCCGAGCTAGAAGTCCATCAAATACACTGTGTGCTTCCGCAAGTAAGCTGCATTTGCCATACATATCTACTAATGTGTTTCCCACAATTGCACCACCGTTAAAAATCTCTCTTTCCAATCCCCGCAAAGTGACATCTGCATGTAAAATTCGTCCTTTTTGCGGGTCTTTCAGTCTGGCGCAAGATTGAAGCAAGGCCAGATACGTGCATCTGTTTGGTTGGACAGTGTCTTGCTCTTGCATCTGATGGTAGAGCTCATATCCACGCTGCAGGTCATTGGAGTTGATATAGCCCGTGATGAGGGAAGTCCAGGAGTGTTCGTTGGCATGTGGGAGCCGGTCAAGGAGGTGTTGAGCATCAGGCACGCTGCCACATGCCACAAGAGCAGAGACGAGGTAGTTGCCGAGGACAGGGTGGACTTCGAGGCGATGCTCGCACATGTAGGCATGCACGGAGCGGGCATGCTGCAAGGACTTCTGCAGCCTGCACTGCTGCAGGAAGGCAACCAATTCCACTTCCACTGCAGCGGGCAGGTTAGCCTGCATTCTGTTGTCCCTTCCTCGTCCAACATGAAGAGGCTGCTGCTATCCCCTGATTCCTTCTTGATTACCTGATATTCTTCCCTGCAGGCGCCTGCCCACGGGCTTTCTCTGCCCTCGGCAATCTCCATTCTCGCTTCCTATTACGCGAAACTCAGCCTTTTTATTGTGGAGCGAGTGAATTCACGAAAACTAAAAACACTTGCCAATGATAACATCGAGGTTTAATGTAAAATAAATTATAAATTTTTAAAAATTATTTTTAAAAACTTTAAGTAAATAGTTTAGTAAATTTTAAGAAAATGACATAAAATTTATTTATATTTAAAGCTAGGTTGACGTGTTCAGCTAAGTTAAGGAGTATGCAATGCAATTTTTGCATGCTTATTACATAGCAATTTTAGTGATGATGTTTAGATATGTGACGTGTTTCAAAGTGAAGTACGTTTATAGAGATAAGATTTAGTGTTGTTTAAATACATGGAGAATCTCGAAAAGAGAATATGTATACTTACATAGTTAGAGTCGATGATCTTGAGTTTAAACATTCACATTTTTTTTGCTATGTTAAATGAGGTTTCTTCTCTTTAAAAAATAATACTTTTTACATCTTACTAGGTGTCCGTATAGGTTGTTGTACCTTGTCACACTTGCATTTTTCCTACAGATGGGTGGCCTCCTTAAAATTCCTAGCCTTGTCTATGCTATCAACTATTGCTTCTATGTTAACTTCGAAGTTATCCTCGAATGGCTAGAATGTTTATATGTCTTCATTCATTTTCTTGACGGGATTTCTTCAGTGTTGTTGGATTCTTTTCTCGATGTTAGTCATTTGTCCTACGTACTCCTTGCCATTTTTCTTACATCTTATGCTATAAATGAAACATTTACTTTTGTGTCTCTGCGGCATTGGTACTTCTGGACAGGCTTGCGGGTTTTGGTTTTGCAGACAGTGCTAGATGATATGGAAGTACTTGAACTAGTGGCAAGAGTTGCAATGGTTGAGGTTGCAAGTTTGGTGCTCGCAAAAGTTTGGTTTCTCCTTGGTTTGCTTTTTCTGCATTTCTGCATGAGAAAAGTTGATATTGTTAGGTTTTTTTTTTAATGTTTGAGAAGAAGTAATGTTTGAGAAGTTGCATGTTACGTAGATTATGTTGCTAAATGGATCGAAATTGGAACCGTGTTTCTGGGTGTAGATCTATCTCCTTAATAGGTATGTGACCTTGATCGTTATTGCAGGATTGTCACGATCGTGATTGTAGTGGTTCTTTTTTATGTAATCTTCTAGTATATGCCTTCTTTTTTCATGACTTCTACCAATTAGTTGAGCGAGATGTTAAATCTGTAGTGCAACACCTCAATTGGGTATGTTCTGATGTTGTTTGTTCTTCTGTCCAAAAGTGCTTGGGCCGTGCTTGTTCCTAATGGATTGTCAACCAAGTCTTCATACTCAAGTTCAATTTTGTCAAGTATGTCTTTGAGGAGTCCTACATGTTAAGTACATATGAGTTAGTGTTGTTGTTTTAAGTAAAAATAAAGGATGTAAAAGTTCTAAGAGATTGTGTACCAGTTTTGCGAACTTGTCATCTGATGCAAGATGTCATTCATTGTGGAGAATTTGAATGGATATGGTCATTAGTTTTTTGAGGTTGTTGTATATTGTGAAGTTGCTGACATATGTTAATGGCTTTTGCCCAACGATGTTTGCCATTTTTAACTAGTTTGTCGTTACGTACCTACAATTCTATGTACTTACAAGACGGTTCTTAATCTGGCACTAGGTGTTCCTGTGGTTTTGAATGTATAGGTGGAACATCTACATGCATAGGTCAATGTGACTAGGTGAAGTAATATATTTGTATTCTTATACATACTAGGTATCGCTTGGATTGTGTGTACCTCCTCTAGCTTGACTGGTGATGTATATTGTAAAGGAGAAAATGAGAAAAGCACATTGGCATGTTGATAAATCTATTAGTAGGAGAAGAAAATTAGGAAAATACATTAGTATATTAACAAAGAACGTTTGAAAGAAGGTTTAGAAGATTGCTTTATTACTTCCTACAAGAAGCATATGAGATTGTTGTGTGATGGAATGTGTTGCATTTAATCTGTGTTTGTTTTTTGTTGAGTTGTGTTGTTTCTCTACTTGAGTCATGGTGTTAGGAAAGGTGTCAAAGCGAAGGTAGATGGATCTGAAAGGATGACGATATGTAGATTTCTTCTTTTAGTTACATGGGAGAGCATTACGTAGACTAGTCCAGGCACGCACATGCTTCTTATGTGTAGAAGTGATTTTTGGTTGGTTGTGGCTCCTTTCAATTTGTGACCAGTGATTGCATATGTGAGTGTTAATGAGAACGTGGATTCATGGTACCACTTGCTATTCAGTGCCTTGCATTAGTGCTTGCTATGCCACAAGGTGAGCTATTGGTTCGTTAACTAGATCGTGACCTAGATTCATGATACCATTTTGTTGTGATGTGTCGATACGATTGATCTTACACGTCACATCGTTTGTTGCACCTATGGTGAGGTCAATGTTCTCAGGTATCATTGCAATTGCCCCAACTACTATCTCCTTTGTCTAGTCGAAGTTCTTGTCATGTAGCAAGGTCTGCAATGCTAGCTCATCGTTTGCATTCGTCTGAACTTTGACAGTGTGGATTTGTTCGGTTGTGTAGTATTTGTGTGTATATGATTGTTGTTTTTTGGTCAATGAAATCTAAGACGTCCTTCTCGTCGATCATGCACTGATGTAAGCATACATGTATCTCTCACTTTGCTAGACAATGATGCCTAATCATTTCTAGAAACTGTAGGAATGGCAAGCTTGCATGCATGTCAAACTGAGGTTTGAAGAGTGTGTTGCTTTCCATGTGCCTAATACAATGAGGAGGTGATGTGACATTGTTCGCAAAACTCGGTTTGATGGTTGGAGATAGACCGTAACTATGCAAGATCACCAAATAGTATCATGAGCTTCTTGTTGATGAATGGACTTGTAAACGCCCCGAACAACGTAGTATGCTTAACAATTATGATATTCGCTTATTTTCGAGATTTAATATAAAAGAGAATGAACACTTAAAGCTGAAAATGAAAATTACTCACAAAATTATAGCCATAAAAATGGAAAAGTAATGGAGACAAGATTGAGGGTTGAAGATGGGCAACCCCCCCCCCCCCCCCGAAGGAATGTATTTCTGCTCAACCCAAGCCCCTTAGGGAAGAGCTCAGTTACAATCAACCTGAGAGTGAGAAGAAGTAATTCTCACTCTCACAAGATCATGCAAAGATGTACAACACACATGCATTATCTATTATGCAATGATAAGAACTGATTTCTTTACAGTATGAGAGAAGAAAAAGGGGAATTCAGCCTTTCTCCATCGTTGATCAGCAGTACATGGATAGGGCTTGCTTCTTGTAGCTAAAATGGAAGAAAGAGCTCAAGAAGGAGGTGTTGTAATGAATTTACAGGCTTGCTGTCTTGTAAAACAACAGTGATAGAAGAGGGAATATGGAGGAATTTGATAATGGAGAAGTAGGGGATGATGATGGGGATGGATGGGGCCAGTTTCTGGCTATCTGTGGGTGCTGTACATGAGTTTACAGCAAAGAAAAATGATGTTGAATGAAGAAAAACGAGCTCTTATTTATAGGAGAGGGGAGAGCTAGTACAAAAGGGGAAAGTGGAGTAGCACAAGACAAGTGTCCAGCCACATGTCATGAGATGTGACAAGTGGTGGGACACTTGGAAACTTGTGTGACAAGTGTCTTGACACTTGTCTCTTCTCTATGGCCTTCCTTTTTGGGTTGAATACTGTCAAGAATAGAAACAACCAAATTTAGTAAGCACAGTCAGAGTACAGAACTTACTATTTTTAGAATGACATCCCTATTTTTTAGGACTAGCATTTTTAGGCTAATTCGAGGCTCCTAAAATTTAGAGACCTCCTAAAATTTAGGGATCTCCTAGAATTTAGGAACCCCCCCAATATGGGTATCATATGAAAGCTTTTTCCGTGTACATCGCAAAAATGGTATCCGAATCTTCATGTGACTTTCCTATGCAAAGAAATGTGCATTTCAAGCTTTCAGCCCACACATGCACATTATACAAGCATTTCATGATCATGCCATCTTGTTGATTGTGACTGTCTGTTCTGGTGGATCTAGCCCACACTTCAAGGCATCAATCCTTTCTGTGTGCGAGTCTAACCCTGATATGCGTGAGTTCTAGTCACAGGCGCCCAATCGGGTCATATAGGTGGAAGTGTGAACTATCTTTTCTCTAACCCACCGTGTGGGTCCACCATAACCTGTGACCACTCATCAGTGGCCAGCTCCAATGCACTTTTCTTTATATCTAATTAGTGCAAAGGAAATAAATTTAATAAATCATTATATAGACAAATTAATGAAAAAGGATACAAATTCTGTTTCTATAGAGTTGTGACAGCCCTCTGGCTTTTATTCAGCTGTCCTCAGCTGAAAATCTTCTTGATATTGTTGTAGAATATTTGGGTAATCCTTCATGAATTTTTCATCTACCCACTGTGCATCTGTGGTGGGTAGATTCTTGAATTTTAGCAAGAATTTTCGTGTCACAAGGCCACTTCTCGTGGTTCGATCCTTGAGAAACAAAATCTTTTCAGGTTCCAAGAGTTGCTCTGTTTCTTCAACTTCTGGGGGATCTTCAGTAATGGGTTCCTTTGGTTCTGGTCCTATGTAAGGTTTTAGCAAACTTACATGAAAAGCATTGTGTATTTTCCAATGAGCAGGAAGCTCAAGTCGATAAGAAACTTCCTTTATTTTCTCAATCACTTTGAAGGGTCCAAAGTATCTACTGGAGAGCTTTGGAAAAGATGAATTTTGACGAGAACCTTGTTTGAGCCTGCTTTTATCAAACTTTAGCAAGACATATTGACCTTTTTCAAAAGCCAAAGGTCTTCTTCGTTTATCTGCTTGCTTCTTTTGTCGCTCTTGGGCAACTTTGATAGTGGCTCGAACTTGATCCATTGCGGTTTTTAAATCTGAAGCAAACTCATCAGCAGCAAAAATCTTATCTTTAGTGCGAATAATTGGAGGAGGAATCACTTTACCCTGTACTATTTCATTTGGAGCTTTCCCTGTGGATGAGTGCACTGTATTGTTGTAAGCAAACTCCAATAATGGAATATATTTCTCCCATTGTGACTTATGTTCATTAACATAAGCTTTCAACATATCCAAAAGAGTGAGATTCATCACCTCTGTTTGGCCGTCAGTTTGAGGATGAAAAGCTGAGGAGAACTTTAAAGTGGTTCCCAAATTCTCAAATAAAGCACGCCAAAAGTTACTTGTGAATTTGGAGTCTCTATCTGAAATGATCTCAGAAGGCATACCATGTAATCTGAAGATATGTTGAATGAAAAGTCTTGCAGCTTGTGCGGATTTCAATGTTTTATGACATGGAATAAAATGTGATTGTTTGCTGAATCTATCAATTATGACCCAAATCATATCATGACCTTGAGGTGTTCTTGGAATACCTGAGATGAAATCCATTGTGATAGATTCCCATAGATCTTTGGGCACTGGAAGAGGTTGCAACAATCCTAGAATCTTCTGCCTATCATATTTGGATTTTTGGCATACAAGTCAAGCCTCAATGAAGTTATGTGTATCTTTTTGTAATGTTGGCCAATAAAAGTAGCGCTCAATTGCACTTAGAGTGGCTGCCCTCCCTCTATGCCCTGCATAAGGGGGTTCATGACTTTCTTTAAGCACCTTTTGTCGAACAGGAAGAGTGACACAAAGGCGATTGTTCATGAGAAGGTAACCGTCTTTGATGGAATAATCTGGATGAGAACCTCCTTGCTGTAAATTTGACCAAATTGCCGCAAAAGCAGTATCTTCATCATAAGTATTCTTCATCGTTTGAAAATCTTCATGATGAGCCACTGTAATAGTTGCAATGCGAGGCACTCTAGAAAGTGCATCAGCAACTACATTTTGTTTCCCTGGAGTGTACATAATTTGAAAATGAAACATAGACAAGAAATTTTCCCATCTTGCATGTTTCTCCTGCAAATGCTTTTGAGTCTTGAAATACTTCAAGCTTTGATGATCGGTTTTAATAAGGAATTCATTGCCTAAAAGATAATGTTTCCATATCTTTAAAGCATGAACCACTGCTAAGAGCTCCTTTTCATAAATGTCATACCTTTTCTCCACATCATTTAGACGGCGGCTTTCAAAGGCTATGGCATGGCCTTCTTGATTTAGCACTGCACCAATACAATCACCGCAAGCATCTGCTTCCACCACAAATGGTTTTACCAAATCTGGAATGATAAGAACAGGTCCAGAAGTAAGAGCTGTTTTCAGCCTTGTGAAGGCTGCCTTCTCTTTTTCCTTCCATTGGAAAGAGATCTTCTTCTTTGTAAGGTCATGAAGTGGAGAAGCCATATGTGCAAAATGCTTGATGAAGCGGCGGTAATAAGAACATAAGCCAAGAAATGATCGCACCTCATGTACATCACGAAGATGAGGCCATTCTTGGATTATCCTGATCTTTTCAGGATCCATCTAAATCCCTTCAAAAGAGATGACATGCCCAAGGTAATTTATTTTATGCATAAAAAATTCACTCTTTTTACCATTTACCAAGAGTTGATTTTGTTGTAGTAATTGTAGAACAATTTCCAAGTGTTGATGATGCTCCTCTTCATTCTTGCTAAAGACAAGAATATCATCAAAGAAAGTACCGACATATTGTCGATGCTCTCTAAAGATGCGCTCCATCATTCGATTAAAGGTGGCTGGTGCATTGGTTAATCCGAAAGGAACCACCAAGAATTCATAAAGACCGTATGAAGTGCGGAAAGCAGTTTTGTGTATATCTTGTGGTATTACCCTAATTTGATGATAACCACTCTTTAGATCAACGCGGCTGAAAACCTTTGAGCCTCCTAGACGATCCAAAATGTCGTCAATTCTGGGAATAGGAAACCGATTCTTCATAGTGATTTTGTTGAGGGCTCGATAATCAATGCACATCCTGAACCGGTGAACAAAATGGTGAGCTACTTGGCCTAATTAGCCCACGGTTGAGTAGGTCTTCGACTTGCTTTCTGATTTCTTCTTGTTGAGGACGGCTCACACGGTATGGTGCTATATTAGGAGGAGAACTACCTGGAATAATATCAATATGATGGTCTTTTGGCCTTTCTGGGGGAAGTTGATAAGGAAGATCTTCCAAAAAACAATCTTTATACTTTTCCAAGAGCTGAAGTCGCTCTTGGTTTTCAGTATTCATATTATCTTTTACATCAGTGACATAAAGCAGACAACATTGAACACAATCCTTAATTGCTCTAGAGACTTGCATATGGCTTACCATAGGTATGGTGTCTCCAGAAACTCCAGCTTGGATCTCGTACTTCTTGCCTTTGTTGGTGAGTTCTACCTTCTTTTTCTGAGAGAAGATGGTTGAATCTACTCTATGATTCCAGGGCATGCCAAGAATCACATCGCAACCATCAAGGTCTCCGATACAGAAGGTATCTTCGTCACTGTAGCCTTGAATTTGAAACTTGAGCTTGCCAATGTAGGGTATCACAGTCTTCACTGTGTCACCTTCATCAGCATTTAAAGCTTGGCGAACTTCTACCGGAGTGTCCATCTCTTCATTCTTTAATCCAAGCTCTTTCGCTAATTGCAAGGAAATGATATTTTCATTCGCCCCAAGATCTATCAAGAATAGTGCTTGCTTACCTTGCAACTGTCCCCAAGCTTTTAATAATTTGCGCGTCTCTGGAGTGTGAGTTGTGTTTGCAACTACATCACTAATAGCATTGATTTTCACTGGTGACTTAGGCTTGTTGTCAGAAACCTTGCTTTGTCCCTTGTTTGGACATTGCTTCGCTATGTGGCCTGTTTGTCCACATTTAAAGCACTTCCCTTCTTTCATGAAGCGTTGCTTTTCTTCTTCGGAAAATTGCTTTGCTTGTGGATATAGATTGGAGCGAAATTGAGGAGCATTAGGAGGTGCATAGGGCTTCATCTTCTTTTGATTTGATGGCTGCTTTTGCCACTGTTTTTGTCCTTCATTTGGGGCTGAATACTCCTCATCATCAGCTACTCTCTTCTTATCATTCTTTTGGAATAATTTGTTGCCATTATGCTCCATTTCCCATGTCTCAGCATGGTCAATGAGTTCCCTGAGACTAGAACAATGATAATGATTAAGAGCAGTACAAAGTTTAAAATGCAAACCTCCTTGAAACTTCCTAAGCTTTTCCGAACTGCTGATCTTCTTGAAATGTTGGACCTTCAAAAGTAGCTCCCAAAATCTCTTGGTATAGTCACCAAGTGACTCATTTTTCCTTTGCCAAAGCCGATCCCATTCCATTTTTACATCTCTTTTGAAATGAACAGGAAGAAATTGGCTTTGTATCAGGCGAACAAAGGACCGCCATGATTTTGGGGCAGCATGATCATATTCCAACCCCGTCCACCAAGTATGGGCTAAGTCGGTTAAATGTAAAGCTGCAAACTTAATCTTTTCTTTTTCTTTATACTTGTCACGACCATACAAAATTTGAAATTGACGAATAAACTTCAGAAGAAGATCAGGATTTCGGGAACCATCATACATACTGAACTTGATCTTCTTTTCAAGTTGAGATAGTGACTTAGTCTTCTTCTTCTTCTTATTCCTTCGTCCATGCTCGGATCTTGAGGTTGAAGATGATGAAGTGCTTGATGGGGATGAAGATGGAGACGAGGGTGAAGAATGTCGACGCCTTTGACGATGATGAGGTCTTCCACGAGAAGGGTGTGACTCTTCATTACTAGAAGAGGATCCATCAGAATAGGCGCCAAATGACTTTGAAGAAGAGGATGAGCTTCGACGCGATCTCTTTCTTTGTCTTGAAGTAGAATGGGACTGCCTCTTAGAAGTAGTTGGACTTCTTGATCGGCTCCTTTCATTGGTATGACTTTGTCTCCTTGAAGTAGATGGGCTTCTTTCCTTGAATTCTTTGGGATTCTCAACTTTTTCTAGTTTGAGAAGTTGCTCACGAATTTGCTGATTCTCCTCTCTAAGACTTTGAATGGCTTGAAGGATAGCACTCGATTGATCCATTGAGACTAAAGAAAAAAATATGCTCAAGCACTCAATGCAAGGGCTGAAACAAACAAACTTATAGTTGTAAGCACTACCAGTGTTGGGGGTGAGGACCGAGCCAAAGCTCTGATACCACTGTAAACGCCCCGAACAACGTAGTATGCTTAACAATTATGATATTCGCTTATTTTCGAGATTTAATATAAAAGAGAATGAACACTTAAAGCTGAAAATGAAAATTACTCACAAAATTATAGCCATAAAAATGGAAAAGTAATGGAGACAAGATTGAGGGTTGAAGATGGGCAACCCCCCCCCCCCCCCCCGAAGGAATGTATTTCTGCTCAACCCAAGCCCCTTAGGGAAGAGCTCAGTTACAATCAACCTGAGAGTGAGAAGAAGTAATTCTCACTCTCACAAGATCATGCAAAGATGTACAACACACATGCATTATCTATTATGCAATGATAAGAACTGATTTCTTTACAGTATGAGAGAAGAAAAAGGGGAATTCAGCCTTTCTCCATCGTTGATCAGCAGTACATGGATAGGGCTTGCTTCTTGTAGCTAAAATGGAAGAAAGAGCTCAAGAAGGAGGTGTTGTAATGAATTTACAGGCTTGCTGTCTTGTAAAACAACAGTGATAGAAGAGGGAATATGGAGGAATTTGATAATGGAGAAGTAGGGGATGATGATGGGGATGGATGGGGCCAGTTTCTGGCTATCTGTGGGTGCTGTACATGAGTTTACAGCAAAGAAAAATGATGTTGAATGAAGAAAAACGAGCTCTTATTTATAGGAGAGGGGAGAGCTAGTACAAAAGGGGAAAGTGGAGTAGCACAAGACAAGTGTCCAACCACATGTCATGAGATGTGACAAGTGGTGGGACACTTGGAAACTTGTGTGACAAGTGTCTTGACACTTGTCTCTTCTCTATGGCCTTCCTTTTTGGGTTGAATACTGTCAAGAATAGAAACAACCAAATTTAGTAAGCACAGTCAGAGTACAGAACTTACTATTTTTAGAATGACATCCCTATTTTTTAGGACTAGCATTTTTAGGCTAATTCGAGGCTCCTAAAATTTAGGAACCTCCTAAAATTTAGGGATCTCCTAGAATTTAGGGACCCCCCCAATATGGGTATCATATGAAAGCTTTTTCCGTGTACATCGCAAAAATGGTATCCGAATCTTCATGTGACTTTCCTATGCAAAGAAATGTGCATTTCAAGCTTTCAGCCCACACATGCACATTATACAAGCATTTCATGATCATGCCATCTTGTTGATTGTAACTGTCTGTTCTGGTGGATCTAGCCCACACTTCAAGGCATCAATCCTTTTTGTGTGCGAGTCTAACCCTGATATGCGTGAGTTCTAGTCACAGGCGCCCAATCGGGTCATATAGGTGGAAGTGTGAACTATCTTTTCTCTAACCCACCGTGTGGGTCCACCATAACCTGTGACCACTCATCAGTGGCCAGCTCCAATGCACTTTTCTTTATATCTAATTAGTGCAAAGGAAATAAATTTAATAAATCATTATATAGACAAATTAATGAAAAAGGATACAAATTCTGTTTCTATAAAGTTGTGACAGGACTGAGCAATGCGCCTTGGCAGATGCTCACTATTTGACACACTATTATATCAAATGTTGTCCTTATTAACATGGGCATCTCATCGATGATGATTGCAGCATCTTCTCTTATTGCAATGTAATGTTTGTTCGTCTCTTACAATAGTACCAAATATTGTTGTGCATGTATTGGTATCTTGAATTGGTAGTGGACCGTGGTGGATAGGCTACATAGTCTAGTTATAGCTGCTCATATGCTTGTTGTCAGTAGTACGCTCTTATTTTTGGCAATGAGGTTGTAACTGTAGTAATGTATGAGGAAGCTCTTTTTAGTACTTAGTGTGCCGCCTGATGATGTGTAGACCATATGTCACATCAATGAGGTGGTTGTAGCTTGTTGTTCTGTTGTTAGAGTACTATCAGAAATTATTCGAAACTCTTTCGTGAGTTGTAACATCTTTATTTGTATTGATGCAACGCTACTTTCACAATCAGAAGCCGCTGGAGGTACTGTGAATCTCATCAAGTTGTCTTTGATGAAAGGGATCTTTTGAATGATCATGTTCATTAGTTGGTGGGTTCAGTTCGAGCAAGTTTCTTTGTGTGTAGTGATGAACATTTCAAGGTCTTTTTCATTGGCCATGAGACCACATATTTGGCACTTGATGTAGAATGATTATGCCGAGTTCTCAGCACTTATTAGTTTGTTCTCTGACCTAAAGCTTGTTTGTTGCAATAATGTGTTAAAGAAGAAACCTTCAATTTGGTGGCCTAGGTGAAAATCAGTTGAATCATGCTAGTCTAGTATATTACTCCATGGTATTGCCATAAGTATAATGAAGAGTAGCTTCTAGATCAAATCCAATGGTGGTTTTGGTGATGCTAGGTTTTTGTGGTAGTGATAGAATGTTACATGATTTAAGCTCAATGACTAAGCATAGTAAAGGTCTACGAGGTGCATGATGATATTTCATGTCCTTGTGAGCTTTCGTTGTCGTATTTGTGCATGGGAGTTGTCGATGTACTCGATAAACTCACTTCATGTGACTATCGGGATCTATATGCAATTTAACACCACTTGGATGGGTAACACTGGCTTGCACAATATTGCGGCAAAATTTACTTTTTGTTTGTTTGAGTCCAAGTCTTGTAGTCCTAGTCTCTTGGAGTCTTTTGTCTGGATGTTTAACTTTTTTATCAGCTCCACCTTCATTGTATACTTGAGTAGGCATTAAGAGATGGAAGATTTTGTTACTCGTTGAATATTCATGTGCGCTCCCTAGAGGAGCAGTAGAGTTGGATGATATGGCACAACATTTCAGTGCTTATCTCTAGGACAGTAGTAGACCTATCAATGAGTTTCAAGGGTCTATTGTTGATTCTGAATCCTCGCGCGAGGTGTACGAAAATCTATACTTGCATTTACTATGCTCCTGACTTCTACTTATGTAGCATGCACAATAACACTAATGAATTGGCTTTCCCATGACGATGGCTCTTAGTTTTCTTGTCGAATTGTGCCGATCATCATTGGATGGAATGTATGGGCATATCTCTTTTGTTATATTTGCAATGTCTGCCATTGTAAACATAGGATCACATGTGTATGTAAGGAGCCTCTATGTTGGATCTCATACTTGATGACATGGTGTTGGATGTGCCCAATGCAAGTAGCTCTACCAAGAATATATTGGTTGAAGAAAAGGTAGAACTTGGTATGGAAGAGGATGGTGCACCCTCGACAAAGGCAATCTTTCCATGAGAATTCATGATTAAACTCATTTGCAATGCATTCCAACTTGTAGATCTCAACCCACTATAGGGATCAAAAAATGGGCTTGACACTGGCTCTAAGGCTCTAGGCAGGCCCCTATGCTCAACCATAAAACCCCACGGTCTTGTGCAGCTAGGAGCTTATGGATAGTATGAACTGATTTAACCAAAGAATGCATTTGTAGATACTATTTCTAAAGCATAATCCAATGTGTCGCCCTTCCCAACTCCAAGAAATTGGAGTTCCCAAGCAAATCGGTGTCTAGCACCTCGTATCACATACACAGGGAGCACCCCTACCATATTGCTATGGCGCCACTCACTCTCCTACACCTCAGGGATCGGCCCCAGGATGCACCATCCAAACATATAGCACATGTGAAACATAGTCCTCTCTTTATATTTGTTCCAAGAGATAATTTAATCCTTACCAAATCAAGCACTAAAGGGAACGAATGTACTATCCTATAGCATGGAACTCTTTACGCTCTCAACGCGGGTCAATGATTATAATAATCAAGTGCAATGCATCTAGGATTTGTTTTTCTAATACCATATATATGTAATACAATGCAAAGGTGAATGCCCTTAAGTGCACAAATATGTAAACTTATAGATTAAACAATGCGCATTATGTGCAAGCAATTCTTTTCATGATTTCACTCTAACATAGTGTGTCGTTTGGTAATGCAACACCGAAGTAATTCATGCTATTGCCCTTCTTTAAACACTTAAAATGAAGGAATCCTATATGAGAATATATGCATAAAAATAGATTTCAATGGATTCTTAACTCCCCACAACCCTTTTCCCCTACTGTTTATGGTTTTGCATTCGTTAGTAGGTGTAAAGAGGATTTTTAATGTGTTTTTCGTATATAAAAAGTAATAAATACGCACTTTAACATAAAAATTGAGATAGGCTAAGGCTAAGCCTCATGCCCTAGCCCCACCATACACTCACACGAGCACATTCATAAATTTTTGTACTTTTTGGCACATAAACATTATTTTTTATTTTTCTTTATTTATCTTATTATTTATTGAATTTTTTTATTTTCAAACATGTAGAGCTTGCATGAACCAAGATACAGCATTATACTTCATATGACCCCATGTGAACACCAAAAGAACTATGAAAATGCATTAAACCCTCAATTTTTTCAAAATTACGCAAATATCGCATTGTGGGCTTTCTCGGTTTTCATTTCAATTATGTGAATAGCAAGAACCAACTAAGAATTCTACTTTTTCAAGCACTAGAAATCATATTCAATCATTTGAAACCATTTTTCAAATTATGAGTGAAATATTTATCATAAAACGACAAAAATGAGCACTTATGCATTTAATTTAATGCAAATCCACATGTATTTAAAGGTCAGAAAGCTATTGATGCTCTTTCGTGGCCACCCTCTAACACATCCCCAACCTTCAATTTACGCTCCATAACACTTCAACATCATCACCGTCCAAAATCTATTACTTCAACCCACCCCTCTCTCACATAGATTAAGCCATAGGAATAAGATGCAAAGAGGAGAGAGAAATATTGAAATCAAATATTTTGATTTAGTGCACCATTTTGTGTGCAGTTTATGGCGATATGGAGTGAAGAAATTCTCTATCTCAACCTCTGACCATTTATCTCATCTCCAACAGTTGTAAAATCACGAAATCAATGGATTTGAGGGGGCACAAAAATATTTGCGCCCCCCTTCACATGAGAAAAAATGTTTATTGTTAAGTCCCTAGCTTATTAAAAGTGAACCGATTCAGTTTTTTCATATTCACACTTTCTAGAAGTGGTGTTGGCCTAGATGGAGGACCAAATGAGCTCGAAATTGCAAACGAACTAGATGTCTGGCTTCATGGCATCAAAATCTATCAATCTTGCCTTCATCATGCTCTTTCTGGCTCCTAAATCCACTAGCTACTTCGTAATGTCAAACGTTGTAGGGATTAAATGGGGGGTCAAACAGACTCTGATTGATGAACAAAGACTTGTCTTGGGTTCTTGGCATCAAAATCTATCTAGAGAAACTCCTAGCTCATCAATCCGTGCTTATTTCATTTTTCATGAAAATGTACTTTTATATACCTCTTGGACCACTTTTGCACTAAAAAATGGGCCTCAAAATCCAGCTTTCATTGGGTGACCACAGGATAGGGCAACTCAACTCATTGAATCCATGAATTGATCTGCACAAACAACAAGCATAAATAGCATCAAGCTGCCACAAAACAAAATACTCGACAAAGCACAAGAACAACTCTCACCCTACCCCCTGACCATGTAAAGACATGAAGATCCACAAGGTATAAGCGAAGTAGAACTTGATAGAGATCCAGAGTTAGTCGTTAACCAACTGCTCCAACATAGAGAGGATAAAAAGAACTATCAAATGAGTCATTCTAAGTGGTAGTTTGACCTGCCTCTACTAGAACTAAGACAACCGGTAGCAGTGGACCAGTAACTCCTACTAGGTGAGGTCTCCTATAATTTAGTCTTTTATTTTTATATTTTTTTTCATTCTTTCTTTAAAACTTCAAGACTTGATACTCGGGCATGTAAAAAGGAGGGATCTAAGCGAAATGACCCAAGGAGAACAAGGCATCGACCTCAAGTCTTGTCTCGGTACCCAAGAACCTACCAAGCCCTCCCAAGGCAACACTTAAATCATTTTCCTTTCACTCACTTTTATTTTCTCTCCAACCTTCCTTATCTATTTTTTTGCCTAGATGTCATCCCCAAGAAGACAAGGCATTCTCGAGTTTGTCCCTAGGAACCTACCAAGCCTTCGCAAGGCGCTTATCTGCTCTTTGAATTTTTCTTCTCTTTTCTAGTTGAGGGATTAGAACCCCTTTTTACACCTTTGTGTGTGTGTGCATGTATAATATTTCAAATATATTCATGATTTTTTGTCATTTTAGTTTGGCAAGCTTCTTAATTGCCTCACACTACTATATGGACTTCTAGAAACAGTTGCCTACCAGGCTAGCAAAACAAGGTCATTAGGACTACCTTCTAAAACAATTCTTAGAGTGCTGGGACATTGTCTTTACAAGAGATAGACAACTGCTTTGATCTCCCTAGACACACCTAACCTAACCCTGGGACTTCATGCCTTAACTAGAGGTCCCCAAAAGAAGAAAATTCCCCACATACACATAACCATTCAACATAAAGGGAAAGCATTGTCCACAACATGCTTTTGTGTAGCAAGAGGCTCTCTCCAAACTCCATCGAATCTATTTAGCACAGTACTAAAACAAAATCCATTAACTGCACCCGCATTAGCCAACCAAATGGCCCTCTTGGCCTAATGAAATAAACCAAAAACGCACCATTTAGCAGCTTATTGTTGAAAACAAACCCTTAGTCCCCACATAACTCTAATGAAGCACAAAACTAGACCAAGGATATGGGTTGCTCATGCCCTATCCTAAGTGCATCAAATTATTGACCAACCCCCTTGCATAAATGGCAAGAGGTGTTCGATGAATATGATGTTGAATGAACCTATGTGTCCATGACAAAATAGGAAGGTGATCAATTGCTATCCGACTCATAACCCAAACTAGCCACCATCAACGGCCAAAATAGAATGTGTTAGCAAGAAGTCCCCATAGTAGTCCTGGGCTAATATCTAAAGGCAATTCTAAGAGCCCCTTAGGACCACAATTGAAAAAAACATCTTCAACAAAAGCGTAATTGGTCAGAGAATCCGCAAAGCGATTCCACTGTCGGGGAATCAATTAGCAAGTCACTGTCTCACAACATATCCAAGGTTGCACGATGGTACATCTGCAGAATGAGATCCCTCACATTATAGATCCCATTCAATTGGTTGATCACTTGTTGTGAGTCGACTTTCACTAATAAATGGTGGATACCGCCATGTCGGACTACTTTCAACCCCATAATTAAGACCTTGTATTCCGCCATATTATTAGTAAAAGAGATTCCTAAATATACTCCCATTTTCATAATAATTCTACGCCGGGGATCTTTAATGACCACCCTGACACTCACATGTTTAGCAGGCCCTTGAGAAGCACCATCAAAATACAAAGTATAGACCCATTCTTCATTGTTAGGCCACACCATACCGATCAGCCTACTCATACTTATGATAGTCAAAGTCGAGCCAAGAGAGAGGATGTATAACATGTACAATTTCTCCTTCCTCACCAAACTCAATAGGGACACTAACAAGAACCTTATGACAATGTTGGTAGTAAAAGATTTGTCTTGCCACTCAGTAATATGATAACCTTTATTCCACCAGATCACTCAACCTTGGTGGTAATGCTACTCTAAATACAAATGTTAAAGATAAGGAATGATTCTGCCCATCCCATTGTCTTGGTATCCATTATAGGTTTAAGCTGGATCTTGAAGTACTTGTAAAGGTACCAAGTCTGACATTAACCCTTACACATATTAAGGCTTTGACTTATTAAAGTTTGCTTTGTTTTAAAACTCCCCCTTGCAAATCTGCTAGAAGGGCTATAGAGCCATTCTTTTCTATACGAACAATCTTATATGGGCCATCCCATTTGGGTTCTAACTTGCCTCTAACTTGCCAAGAAATAGTTCACAATGAGCATCACAACATAGCACCAACAATTGACCCTTCAAAAATCTATATCTTTTAGCTCAAAGGTCATGGAGTGCTTTCATCCTCTTCTTCCCTAGCTCTTGATGTAATAGAGCCTGCAATAATATTTCATCAAGATGTGCAAGGGGAAGTGAATCTTTCTTACAATGCTTTTACCTCACCCAATGAATGATTTAGAGCAAACCTCATAGTGGATAACTTGATTTCCAAGGGTAAGACACACTCCTCCACATATACCAACTTGAATGGGGTGTGGCATGTTGTTGTTTTGAATGTCGTGTTATAAACCCAAATAGCCACATGAAGTTCCTTATCCCAATCACGCTTACCCTCGGATATTGTCTTTGATAAAATCCCCACAAGTTGTTTGTTGGTACACTCTATTTGTCTATTCACTTGGAAATTATACAGGGTAGTTTTATTATGTTTAATTTTTAGAGCTTCTATCAGGGCATCTATGACCTTGTTCAGAAAGTGTGTCCCATGATCATACTAACTCTTTCGGTGGATCGAAACAATTGACAATTTGTCCATGATAAAACTAGATGTTTCCTTGGCATTGCGCTTCATCGTAGCTCAAGCTTCAGACCACTTTGTAAATGAGTCTATCACCACAATGATATAACGCTTCTGTATAGTTGACAAAGGATGTATATGTCCAAAGAAATAGATGCTCCACTTCTCAAATGGTAGTATAGCTATGATAGGAGTTAGTGGACGTTTCCTATTCTTCCTATTGTAATGTCTCTAACATGTATCACATCTCCTGACATACACAAAAGCATCCTGAAAAATGGACGGCCACCAATATTATCTGGCTCTCAAAGATTTCTTTGCAATCAATCGTCTAACAAAGTGCCCTCCACAAGCAGAGTCATGGCACTCCTCCAAGATAAATGGGACCTCATCATGCAGGATACATCAGCAATAAACGTCATCTTGAAAGGTGAGAAGGATCAAGCAAGAGAACATGGAGGTGAAAGCTATGGTGGATGGAGCAAGAGCAAGAAAGAGAGAGACTCCAAATGTGGAAACTCTAACACTCACAATGTGTGACCACCCTTCCCTTTATTCAAATGTCATTGAAAGAATAAAGAATGAAGTGACAGTGATGGGCGCCCGCTACCTGCAGTGTGCAAGTGTGCGGGTACTGTCAGTGTAGTAATACATGGGTAGTTAGGTGAAGGTAACTTTACCCCTAACAACAAGGTGAGAAGGATCGAGCATGAGAGCACGGAGGTGAGAGCTGTGGCGGATGGAGCAAGATTAAGAAAGAGAGAGACTCCAAATGTGGGAACTCCAATAGTCACAATGTGTGACCAGGCTTCCCTGTATTCAAATGTCACTGGAAGAATAAAGAATGAAGTGATAATGATGGGCACTTGCCATATGTAACATGCAGGTGCGGGTACTGTCAATGTAGTAATACACGGGTGGCTAGATGGAAGCGCCTTTACCCCCAAAAACCTCCCACTTAAAGGTGAATTTGCCTCAGTAAGGAGTGAGAAGAAAAAAGAAAAAAGATAGTACAAGAGGATGAGGAAAGACGTCATCTCATCCAATGCCCATCAACTTCCTAAGGAAGGCAGAGCACTCTGTAGAGAGGCTTTTTGTGAGCAAGCCTATAGGATTCTGGTCAGTTGTTGAGATCTTGACAATGCCAATAGACTTGTCCTCAATGACCCCATGAATGAAGTGATACCTCACCTCAATGTGTTTTGTCTTCACATGGAAAACTAGATTCTTGGCTAACTAGATAGCACTCATAGAATCCGAATGCATTGTAGGGATAGTATTTGCAATACCAAGGTTAGCAACAACCAAACGACCCAGCCAAATGGACTCCTTGCAAGACTCAATGGGTGGCTGCAGCATACTTGGCCTCTGTAGTAGAAAGGGCTGTGCATTTTTGCACCCTGGACATCCATGAAACAACACCTCTAGCAAAAGTGAACACATAGTCGTCATAGGTGGTGGACTTCCCTACTATCTGCATATCTTGCATAGTCAGAGTCAGTGTATACCACGACTCTTGTATCCTGGCTACCATAACATACACACATATTAGTAGTGCCCTTCAGGTACCTCATGATACCCTTCAAGACATCCCAATGCCTCTTGCTAGGTGTAGCCATATAACGTGCCACAACACCAACTGCAAAAGCAATATCTAGACGGGTGGCTATCATAGCATACATAAGACTACCCATTGTAGATACATAGGGAATCTTGGCCATCTTGACCCTGTGCTCATCTGTTTGCGGACAATTGGCCTATGATATCTTCACATGAGAAGGTAAGGATAGCCAATAGGCTTTACATCCTGCATACAGAAGCATTCAAGGACTTTATGAATGTACTCTCTCTATAATAGATAGAGTAGTCCTTGATGCCTATCACACGTAATGTGCATACCAAGAATATGAGATGCATGTCGTCCCAGATCTTTCATTTCAAAGCTCTTCTTGAGCTGAGCCTTAAGAGCATCTAGCTCATCATGAGCTTTCCTTGCCAAAAGCATATCACCACATAGAGTACCAAAATCGATAAAGATCCATCATGGGCTTTCTTTGTGTACAAGAACAGATCCATAACACTACGATTGTAGCCATGTGTCTGCATAAATGCATCAAACTTATGATACCATTCCTTAGGTTACTGCTTCAAGCCATAAAGACTTTTCCTCAATTTGCACACTAGGTGTTCCCTACCAAGCTCTACAAATCCCTTAGGCTACTCCATGTAAATCTCATCATGCAAAGTCCCCGTGTAAAAATGCTGTCTTAACATCCATCTGATACAAGTCCAAGTTAAGTTGTGCAACCAAAGCTGAAACCAAGCGTAGGGTGGTCATCTTAACCACATGAGAGAAGACCTCATCAAAGTCAACACAATGTTCCTGCTTAAAACCCTTTGCTACCAATCTGGCATTGTATGCTGGCTTGGGGTGTCTAGGGGTACTTTTCAACTTGTACACCCACTTGCATGGCAGAGCCTTCTTGCCACTAGGCAAGGAAACCAAATCCAAAGTATGATTCTTATGTAATGATTCTATCTGAGAGTGCATAGCCCTCTCCTAGGAGTGGCTGTCACCCCTGTGCTTAGCCTCATCATAGGTGACATCATATCTAACATCATGGCCATGAGTACTAACTGCTGTTGTTGCAAGTTGTTCAGCTAGCTATATGGGAGTAGGCAGCTCCTCCTGAAAAATAACCCTGCGTATCTTCACTACCTTCTCAAGATGCCTATGCATTTTGTCCTCATGGAACACAACATCATGGCTATGGATGACTTTTCGCGCATGTGGATCCCAGAGATGATATCCCATCTCACGTGCATCTCCAAAGCCAAGGAATATGCATTTCACACTTTTAGGATCTAGCTTATTGTGCTTGTCCTTGGGCACATGGAACAATGCTTCACATCCAAAGACACACAAATGAGTATAAGAGGGAAGCTTTCCTGTCCATACCTCCTTTGCAACCTAGAAGTCAATGCCACTGCAAGGGGATCCATTAATGATATGCATTGCAATCGTACCTGCCTTAGCCTAGAAATGATGTGGTAAGCTTGCATGGCTAAGCATACAATGTACCCTCTCCTAGATGGTCCTATTGTAAGGGGCGGTCAACTAATGCTTAATATCCTGCTCATTACAAAAATGCTCAAAAGCACGTGAGACATACTCACCCCCATTATCTGTCCTTAGGCATTTCAGCTTGTACCCAGTCTAGTTCTTGGCTAAAGCAAGCCAACACTGAAATCCTACCAAGACATTAGACTTCTACTTTAAGGGATACACCCAAACCTTATGTGAAAATTCATCAACAAATGTAACAAAGTACTTTGCACCCCCTAGTTGACTGACAGGGCATGGGTCCACAAACATCAGAATGCACAAGAGCCAATGGCTCACCCATGCATCAACAAATGTAACGAAGTACTTTGCACCCCCTAGTGACTGATAGGGCATGGGTCCACAAACATCAGAATGCACAAGAGCCAATGGCTCACCCGTGCATGACATACCAGACTTCTTATGCGAGTTCCTAGTCTGCTTTTCATATAAACAATGATCACATGATGCAAAGTTAGAAGAGTCAAAAGGCGGGATATACCTCAAATCATGAAGCATTTTCATTCCTTTAAGAGACATATGCCCCAAATGAGCATGCCAAAGAGATATATGTGGTATAGAACCCATTGTCAAAACATGATCAAAGAGTAGAACCAAATATAACCAAGGGGTAGAGACTGCTAGACTTGGCACCTCTTACAAGTACTAGCCTACCACGAGTAATTTTCCATGCAGAGTCCCCAAAAGACACATGATATCCTGCATCATCAAGCTGTCCAGCTAACATAAGGCTACGGGTCAATGCAAGTACATGGCGTACACCATGCATAAGAAAAGTGCTGCCAAAGGGAAATTGCAACATAGCATCACATATCCCCACAATATCAAGAGACCTATCATCACCAAGCTGCACAGAACCAGAAATAGTGCGATATGTATGAAACCAGTCTCTATAGGGTGTCACATGAAAGGGCACACTTGAATCCAAAAGCCAATACTAGGCATACATAGAGTGAGTGTTAGTCATCTGTGAGGCATCACATGAATAAGCTACAATAATATAATCTCCATCAGAGTCCTCAAGTTGCATAACATTAATTTCCTCAATCTTAATACTGGGCTTTGCAGGTATAATACTGCAATCAAAGGACTTCTCCTACAGTTTCTCTTTCTCCTTTTCCTTGCATCTTTCATTGTGCAATTCATAACATTGTGGCCTAATGTGGCCCTTTTTCCCACAATGATGGCATGTAACATTTGCATTCATGCCACGGGATTTGCTAAGTGATTTCCCACGAGACTTGGAGCGAGATCTTTAAGAATCCCATCCACAGGCATTGCCACTACCATTCTTTCCAATTTCATCATTCCTGCTAACTGTCAATGCGTGAGAGACATGTGAGGCATCCAAATTCTTTATGTTTATATATTCCTAAAATAAGAGCACTCTCAACATCAGATAGCATAAGTGTAGTAGTAGAGGCACACAAAGCAGTACGAAAGATATCCCAAGAGTCATTAAGAGTGCCAAGCAAGAACAAGGGAGTCACATCCTTCTTAAAATCAATGCCCTACAAAACCAAATGTTTCAAGATAGCATGGAACTGGCTCAAATGAGCAGACATAGTCATATTCTTCTTCATGCGAAGATCCATAAGCTATTTTAACCAGTACATCTAGGAAGCATGACTTTTCTTATCATACAAGTTCTTAATTTTCTCCCAAAGATCCCATGCACTCTATGATTCCTCAACTACATTGTAGTGTACCTGTTATGTGAGAGACAATATGATAGTGGACTTGCACAATTCATCAAGCTCAAGCCATTGATCATTAGGCATCGTTGCGGGCTACTGTCCACTCAATCTCAGTGGTTTAACCTATGATTTTTGCACCAACACTTGCCATATTTGGCTTTTCCAATAGCCATAGTTCGTATCATCCAACTTAGTGATGTTGAGTATAGCATTATAAGTGGAAGAACTAGCCATAATGCAAGTTGGTAGACAATCAACACAGTTTGTTATAGACTGCTATAAACAGCCCAAAACCACGAGCAAACTAAGACAAAATGGCAAAGTACAAGTGATCAATGATGTTGCCCACCAAGTACTATCAATAGTGCATCAAAATGGCATGATTTAGCCCAATAAATACATAACAGTCTACGTAAAACAACTTGTTGTAATAAATGACAGCAGTGAGTAAATGAGAGCAAACAATGAGCTAATAGAGATCCAATGACAATAATGGCTGCCAAGTCCAATCCTGCATCAAGTGGGCATAACAGAGGCACTATGACAGCCAATGAACATGAGCCAAACACCTAAATGTGTCAAGAGAGTCCGTTAGTACAACCGATACATCCCTTGAGTAATAAGCAAGATGTACACACCATTGGCAAGACCTGACAAAGGTCAGTGTATGCTCAATGAAGACAGATCAAATCAACTCATAATCATCCAAGAGCAAACATGGAAGCATCTACCAAGCAAATATCATAGTCAAGGACGTGTAAGAGATCCTTGTCTCAAATCTCAAGTAATAGCTCAAATGCATAACCCACAAGCTCTAGGTAAATCCAAGACCATAATCATAAAGCTCTCACCGGCACAAAATTCAATGGAAAATGAGCAACCAAGCTCAGAGATATCATGTAAATGCATAAGATATCTCATAGCCAAGACCGTACATCATGAAAGTACCAAGAGCATGTAAGCGGTTAAGCATCTAATAGCATCCAAGACATCATGTACGAACCCAAGTCAATCTTTGAGACAAGACAAGAAACATCCAAAAGAGGTTCCAAAGTATCCAAGTACAAGACCAACTAAAGCTCCAAGTGGCAAAGAAGCTCAAACAATGTGGGTAGCATGCATCATTGACATATACTTCAAAGCATGCACCAACAACAAGTCATGCACAGACCATAGGTATAGCCTCTATCACAAAGCATGCCAATGTAGACCAATGTCAAGTAAGTGCCAACCAATACGAAGCTCAAACAAGGCTCAAAATACATTCTAGAACCATCCAAGACATTTGCCAACCTCCATTTGCATCCAAATAGTCATAACAAGCATCCAAGAAGCACCTGAGACCAATAGGCATAACATAACCCGAGTTAAATAGCTTCAGCCCTACTCTATTACACAAATAAATTCATGTCAAACTGAGCATAAATAGGGCCAAAATCAGCATAAAATAAATGGCATAGCATATGCATAGCTTCCCATAACATTTGGGCATGTTTTGGGTACCAAAGGGCATTAATAGCTAGTATCAAACAAGCATAAACATCAAATGCTAATGTAGCACTGTTTGGGTTTGTCTGTGGATTGTTATTATAGTCATGCACTAAAGTGTATCAGATCCAAATTCCAATGCCAAGTTCAAGCCTTCAATCCCATGGTTGAAGCATGCTCCTATGCCTCAAATGAGATCTTTGTGTAGTGCTAATGGCCTGAAGAGGTGCTGGAGATAAAGGCCATGTTTTTGACAGGCTGAGAAAATGGCACAACTTGCTGAAATCATGTTTTTGATATTGTTGAGGGAGCTGGGCACTTCCTGATGGTTAGGGAGCTTCTATGGCTCCCAAATAAGCTTCTCAAGAGGCCTTAATAGGCATAGAAGAGAGAGAGCTCAGTTCCAAACCTTCATGGGGTGTGAGCAATGGCTACCCTATTCTTCAAACCCTGTGGATTGAAACAAAGAGTGGAATGAGAGCTCTAATACCTATGGATGAATGCCCTGAGGTTTTCCAGAAGGTCCAATGCTTTCCCAAGAAGAAGGAGACCGGAAGCTCGAAAGGTGTGGATATGGCTGCCAAGAGTGAAGACAAGAGTGTAGGTATTTGAATGAATGCTAAAGGAGTGCTCGACCATATTCAAGACCTTGAAGAACCAAGCTTTGATACCAATTGAAAGGTGAGAAGGATCAAGCAAGAGAGCACGGAGGTGAGAGCTATGGCGGATGGAGCAAGAGCAAGAAAGAGAGAGACTCCAAACGTGGGAACTCCAACAGTCACAGTGTGTGACCGGACTTCCCTTTATTCAAATGTCATTGAAAGAATAAAGAATGAAGTGACAATGATGGGCGCCCACTGCTTATAGTGTGCAGGTGCGAGTACTGTCAGTGTAGCAATATATGGGCGGCTAGGCGGATGCACCTTTATCCCCAACACATCCACACCTTGCTGATATGGTGGTCCTGCAATCAAGGCAAATTTCAAGGATTGTTGCCTAAATTTTCTCTTTTCGGACCTTAATAAAGCAACTCCAATCTCTCATGTAGATAGATATTGATTGCATTATGGCAGCATACTAGGATGGGATGGAGGCCATATCAATTTTGAATAGACTCTCGAGGTCACTATCTTTAGCCAAGACTTTCTCCTTGAAATCCACAGGACATTCAATGATGCCGTGCAACTTCGGCGGCTTACTCCTAATTTCATAGTTAAACTCCTACAAGGTGATCGACCATTTCACTAGATGGTTAGGCAGCTACAACTTATTCATCAATACCCTCAACCCCTTTGCCTTCGTATAAAATACCATATTTTCATAGAGGATGTAAAGCATGAATTTCTTTGTTGCAAATACCATCCCAAGGTATAGACTCTCCATGTAGGTATAATTAATCTCGGATATTCCCAATTTATGGCTAGCAAATGAAATTGGATGATACAACTTTTTCTCCCAAATCAGGGCTAAACAACAGAGCTGATGCTATGCATTGTGGTTGCTGAAAATATATAAAAGACTTCATCCCTTTTGGGTGCTTTTAGGATTGGTGCTTTTGCTAGTTCCTGCTTTACATCCTCAAAGGATACTTGACATGGGTCACTGCAAACAAATAGACAGTTAAAGGAAAATAGATTCATCAATGGCAATGTGCTCTTTGCTAGTACATTGATAAATCTTTGATAGTATCTCACTCATGACAAAAAGCTATGCACTTCTTTAGGAGTACATGGTGGACTCATATCGACAATAACCTTTATCTTTTCAGGATCGATCACAATACCACAATTGAGCTAACCACATGGCCCAATAGCCCACTAATATGTTGTCAACGTATGCTGCTACCCTTGGGCAATGCTTTTCAATATGTTTAAACCAATCATCTCTCCCACTCGAGCTATTCCCAAGGGCTCAATGATATACCCGGTGCAAAGAATCTTCTTGAACTCTTTAAGCATTCCTGGAGATAACTTGATCAACTGCAGGAGATTCACATCAAGCTTTACCTCACAAAGAGAACTCATTAAATCAAATTCATGATGTTTAGTAATGGCTCTCTTCTTCCACTAAACCATTCTTTCTCTTGGTAGTTGAATAGGCTTTGGTGTCTCTTTCTTAGCTTTCACCTTCTTCCATGGTAGCACCTTGGGGTTAGCTTCACCATCAATAGCTTTTAGAGGACCGACTTCCATATCAAGGTTAAGGACTTGCATCCCTTATCATCCTATTTAGGGTTTATCTCGATAGGTTTTACATTATCATGTGACCTTCTTTAACCTTTTTTCCTCTTGTAATGGCTCTGCAAATTGGAAGCCTTAGTGTCATTAACATGCATAGCTTTGATAAGGGTGACAACATGACCACTGGGTAGCTCCTCTACAATGGCTTTTCCTCTTTGCAATATTTGTTTTGGTCCCTTATCCTACTAAAGGTTATTACCTTGTGCTCAATGATTTATTAGACCTGGCTGATTACTTCCTTGCTAAAGCTTGCTAAAGAGAGTTGATCTTACTCCAACAAGTACTAGCTAGATGGTCGGACTTCTCATATACGTCACATTTGACATTAGGGCAATTTCTCAAAAAATGTTGACCACCACACCACTTACACTTTGAATCTTGATGAACCACCCTCTTCAAGGTATCGACTTCCTATTAAATTTTACTACTTCTTCAAGAAATTAACATCTATGGCTATTTGTCTATACTGTTCCACTATCATACCGATATAATGCTTCATCATGTCCTTGACTTTGCAAAGAACATTTGATGTACTAGACTCATAGCCACAATCATCTATTTGTCATTCAATTGGTCTAACCAATTGATTAGGGATTGGCTTTGTTGATTAATTGGAATGAAATTAGGATTTGTCATTTTGCTTCCATTATTTAGTGGAGCCATCTAGCTAGCCATCGGCATGGTCATATTAGAAGGAGCTAATAGCATGGGCACACTCTACATTATGCTTCCTCTCCCATTCGAATTGAACATGGGGCCCCCTTGACTTCCATAGGTCAATGCCAAATTATTTCCAAGCCCTAAACTCGAATTTAAGTTTGCCCTAGATGCATAGGCCGCTTGTAATCATGACTCTACGTCCTTTGCTCATGTAATAGTAGTAATTAGCAAGAGCAACACTATCAAATTGGATATTAAAGTCCAACCCATGTAAAAAGTAATGTAGGTGAGCAATATCTAGAATGAGAATATAGGTTTGCAATTTGCGAAACACTTCTTTCACTTTCTTGACATACACTTGAACATTCTCATGAGGTTCTTGACTTGTTATACTAAGAACACGTAGCCAAGACTGATCACCTCTCTTAGGGGCAAACTCTCTTCGAAAGGCCACAAAAAATAGATAAATTATAGTTATGGTTCTGGCTTCTAGGCTGTGATACCATACTATAGCTCTTTCTTTCAAAGCTATATTAAAGAACATCATTAGATGTTCCTAATCTTGAATTCGATAGTTGAACATTAACTTTTGAAACTCACTATTGTGAAGCTCTACATCTTCCTCTGCTAACCGATTAAAAATGGGTAGAGGGAATCCTAAGGATAGCAAATCTGGCATCCTTGTAGGAATTGCAATATGTTGCACCATAACAACAACCGGATTTGCTAAGGGGTTCTGAACTGGTGGAACTACTACCCTACTCAAAGTGGGCTGACCTACTGGGAGAGGGGAAGTACCAGAGCTTTCTCCTCCTCCTAAAGAACTACTTGTAGCACTAGGGTCTCTAAGACCCCTCCCTCGTAGTAGGGATATCATGCTGCTCCATTAAGGGGAATATCTCCTAAGGATTTCAGCCTGCCATTTAGCCCTTTCAGCTCTTTCTTGCTTTTGAACTCTCAGGTTGATAGTGTCTATCAGGAAATAATAGATCTATTTCAATGCCCTTTGGCATACACTGAACAACTGGTCCCTATTAACCAAGATTCAGAAATTGCCCCTTATATTAGCGGCTCTCGACAAAGCACCACCTAACAAGATCAAAAAATGGGCCCGATATTGGCTCTAAGGATGTAGGCACAGGCCCTTATGCTCAACCAAACAACAAGAGAGCCTCGTAGCCAGGAGCATATGGACATTGTGAACTGATTTAACCAAAGAATGAGTTTGTAGATACTATTTCTAATGCATAGTCCAATGTGTCGCCCTTCCCAACTCCAAGTAAATGGAGTTCCCAAACAGATAGATGTATAACACCTTGTATCACATACACAGGGAGCATCCCCAATAGATTGCTTTGGCCCCACTATAGCTCTCCCACACCTCAGGGATTGGCCCCAAGATGCGCCATTCAAATATATATCACATGTGAAACATAGTCCTCTCTTTATATTCCTTTCGGGAGATAATTTAATCCTTACCAAATCAGGCCTCAAAGGGAATGAACGTACTATCCTACAGCACGGTCTCAACACAGGTCAATGATTGTAACAATCAAGTGCAATGTATCTAGGATTTGTTTTTCTATACCATATGTATGTAATGCAATGCAAATGTGAATGCCCTTAAGTGCACAAACATGTAAACTTATAGATCAAAAATAGATCAAACAGTATGCATTATGCGCAAGCAATTATTTTCATGACTTCACTCTAATGCAGCGCATTCGTGTGTGTGTGTGCATTGCAAGAGCTATGTTGGGCAATGGAGGTCTCTCTCTCTCTCTCTCTCTCTCTCTCTCTCTCTCTCTCTCTCTCTCTCTCTCTCTCTCTCTCTCTCTCTCTCTCTCGACCATGGCCATCATCATGTCCCTTCTATCGATTGCTACTTCCTTCCTCAGCCATGCTCCCACCAACATTCACTTCTTCGTTTCTACCTACCACATGTAGTATTTGCTTCCCCTTCTCCTATGCCTCTCTCTCTCTCTCTCTCTCTCTCTCTCTCTCTCTCTCTCTCTCTCTCTCTCTCTCTCTCTCTCTCTCTCTCTCTCTCTCTCTCTCTCTCTCTCTCTCTCTCTCTCTCTCTCTCTCTCTCTCTCTCTCTCTCTCTCTCTCTCTCTCTCTCTCAGTCTCTCTCTCTCTTGCTCAGTCTCTCTCTCTCTCTCTCTCTCTCTCTATCTCTCTCTCTCTCTCTCTCTCTCTCTCCGTCTCTCTCTCAGCTGTATCATGAGTGGCACGTGCAGAAGCAACTGACTCTAGAAGAAGGTAGAAGAAGAAGCAGCACATGAAGATTAAGAATAATAATAATACACAAGAGAACATTCAAACATATTTAGGAGCGTACCTTTGATGTCTCGATTGTAGAATCTCTCTCTTGTGTCTCTTACTTTGTTGGGTTTATCTCTCTTATTCATTTACTATTACTTTATTATCTTTAGAGTCCCGTAAAAAAGCTCCATAGAAAATCTAAAATCTAAAATCTATAAAAAGCTAAAAATGAAAAAAAGTTGAATGGCAACATAGATTTATGTCCAACATTGAAAAAGGTAAAACAGGAAAAAGAGAGAAAAAAGATAAGTGAAAAACATTGCTTTATTGAACGTGTAATAATATTTAAACTAATAAATCAATATAAATATTGATTAGATATAAAAATTTTGAATTGATTCTCTATTCATATAACATATTTAAATAGCATGTAGCATATGTATAATTATTAATTATTATAACACACAAACACACATATGTATGTATGTATGTATGTATGTATATGTGTGTGTGTGTGTGTATATATACATATATGTATATATATATATGTATATATATATGTAAGACTTATGAGAGTTTATAAACTAGCAATATAGTTAAAATGTGCCTTATTTCTTACTACTATATTATTTTGGTTGTAGGTTTGGAAAGCCTTGAACTTTGAGAGGGCTTCCTGAACCTACCTTCTTCCCAAACCTCCCCCTTTAATTTAAACCCCCTCTCTTTCATATTTAATCACTCCCTCTCTCTTCCCCCCCTTTTTAATTACATCCCCTCTCTCTCACACATGTAGATTCTCTTTCTCTCTCTTCCCTCTCTGATGGGACCTAAAACGGGCCGGCATTGGCTCATGCACTAGCTGGACCTCTATCATGCGCTCAACAACCCCACGGCCTCGTGGCCAGGAGCGTGGATGACATATACATCATCTTCCTAAACATCTTGCGTTTGTATCACGTCTCTAGTCCAACTCTAACCCAATTAACACTCCTCAGAGGGAGTCCCTACACATTGCCAAATAGCACGAAGTACAAACATAGGAGGTCCTCCCACGGCTGATTGCTGCTACCTCACTGTGACTCTCCTACACCTTGGGGATTGGCCCCTCGATGCATCGCTAAACATGTATAACACAATATCACACACATTTTCACTCAAGGTACGAATTGATCGTATCTAGGAATATACCATTTTCCTCACTTTCTTTCCCTTAGGACCCAACGCCTAGCCTACAGCTTAGAACAATCTTACTCACTCAATGTTGGTCACGATCTCCTAGAAAGCAATTGCCATGCATCCAGGAGGTATTGTCTAATACCCTTCATCATTTTATGCTTCATGCAAATTGTGAATGCTCACGTGCTCAAACAAAGAAAAATCAGCATGGTGCACATGTGGAAAACATTTCTTTCAATGATTTCGACTATTGCTCGTATGCGGCGTTGTATGAACCTAGCACCGAGAAAACCCCGTGCTACTAGATCCTTAATTTTTAATTATCGACCAACCTAAATGGTATGCATAAAAACCAGCAAGCTTTTCATCATTTCATTCAGCATTTAAACACCTTTTATACACACTACCCCCTCACCTGTTTAGGTTGCACATTATTGATCGGTTTAGGGTTCATTTCCGTGTTTTTTGTTGTATGAAAAGCAATAAAAACTCACTAGAATATAAAGGTAGGGCTGAACTGAGGCTAAACCTCATACTTCAGACCCCCCATACATCCACAAACATGGTTCTTATTTTTCCTTAATTTTCGGCACTCAAAATCCATTTTTCCTTATTTTCAATGGTTTTTTCCTATCTTTCTGATATTTTTTACAATATTAAATAACTGAAAATTCAAAATGAGTTATGGGCTATGGCGCTTTGGTTCATTTGCAGCAAAAACATAAGTTTAGTTGGTATGTGTTATTATATTTTCCATTGATATATCAAAAACACCCAATTTTCCCATATTTCGCGTGTTTTACGGGTTTTACACCATTAATTTCATCCACAACACTTATGATTTTTTTATTTTCTAAGCATAAATAGTTGGAAGACATTGCAAACAACATTATAATGTATAACCATCCCATGGGAACACGTATTCATAAAGCAAATTGCATAAAACATCAATTTCCTTTGTAAAAATGAGATTACCGTTCTTTGCAGGTTACGGGTTTTTATTTGCCATATCTCGGGACTGATTTTCAACCACCATTAATGCTCATGACAGTCCACAATCAGCAATCTTCCTTCCTCTTGCACCACGGAGCAATCCAGTCTTCATTGGACAAGCATCTGTCATCCATTCTTCTTCTTCTTCTTCACCACATGAATCTGCCCTTAGAGGAGAGAGAGGGAAGAGAGAGAAAGACTAGAATTGGCTCTCTTCATTCAGGCCACCATTGTACGGGCGAAGACAAGCGATAAGACCAGCCAAGAGAGGGAAGATCAGCCCCATGATTGATTGTATGGGTTGCTTTCAGCCTGCATACTCCATCTCTATCATGAGAGCGCAAAAAACGGTCGCCATGTTGCTCCACGTTTTTTCTTCATCCCTCATTCTCTCTCCACGTTTTTTGCTTCATAAAGTGCATAAAATTTTAGAAAGGTGGGGGGGGGGGGGGGGGGGGGGGTCCAAACTCAAAAGGCATGCCCAATTTTGGCATTCCAAGTATCCACCTTTTCATATATTGACCATTTTGTGGCCACATGAATCTGCCTTTCTCTCTCCTCTAAGGGCAGATTCTGAAAAATCTTAGGCGTCCGGCTCAACATCCCGCATTGGCCCGTAACTCTTGTCGACCCGTACGATAGTTTGAAAAATTATGAAAAATCAACAAGTGTCACTTGGGCGGCTTTAAAGCACTTTGCCGCTTAAAATCGTCCTAGATCGAGCCGCCGCCTTCAACGTTGAATATTTTTCCATTGATATTTGTAATTTTTAGCTATTTTTAAGCACTTCTCGGCATCAAAATTCCGCTCTCATTGGCGACCATGGGATAAGGCGACTTAGCCTGTCGAATCCCACAGTAGATCTGCACAAAACAACCAAAGGAAGCATCAAGCTGATACAAAATAGATACATACTAAACACAGCACAATGCTCAAACTACCCCCTGACAGAACCAAGGCATGACATCCACAAGGAGTAGGCCTAGCATAATCTGATAGAAGATCCAAAGCTAGTCACTAACCGACTACTCCAACACGGCCAAACTAAAAAGAATTGTCAAAGAGATTGCCCGTGGTGGTCTGAACTACCTACCTAACTAAGGACAACATAACTAGGAGCTCCTATTAGGCGAGGACTCCTATAGCCTGATCAAGAAGTATTTTCTTTTAGCACATTTTTTCTTTTAGTTTTTTTTTAATTTTAGTGGTATACTCGGGCATGTAAAAAGGAGGGAGCTGAGCGTAGTGACCCAAGGAGAACAGGGCATCGGCCTCAGGACCTGTCTCGGTACCTAAGAACCTACCAAGCCCTCGCAAGGCGACACTTAATCCTTTTCTGACACACACTTTTATTTTCGATCCAACCTTTCTTAATTTCTTCTTTTCCAGCAAGATGCCACCCCTAGGAAGACAACGCATCGGCCTCGGGTCTGACTCGTCCCCAGGAACCTACCAGGCCTTCGCAAGGCGATGAACAACTACTCATAAATTTTCCTTTGTTTTCCTCTTCAAGTTTTATAGGGGTTAGAACCCCTTTTTACACACCTTCGTATATTTATTTGTTATCTTTTGGGATATTCAGGGTTTTCCTTTTTCTTATCATTATCATTTTTCTTCTGCAGGCTTCTCTAACGGCCTCACAACTAACAAGAGCTCCTAGAACGGCTGCCTAATAGGCTAGCAAAACAGGGTCACTAGGACTTCCGTCTAAAACAGGTCTTTTGACGCTTGACAATGTCTTTACAGGAGGCAACAACTACTTAGACCTCCCTCAAACATACTTAACCTAAACCTGGGACTTCATGCCGTGGATGCCGGTCCCCAACAAGAAAAGAAAATCCCCTACAAGTACACAGACACAAATAGCATAAAACACGGTACTCGTAAAGGAGAGATATCACCTGGATGGGGCACGAGAAGCTTCCGCGCAACAAAAGGCTCCTTCCAAGCTCTTCTTCCGAACCTGTCTAGCACAGAACTAAAATAAGAAACCATTAACCGCACCTGTACTAAACAGACGACTGGCCCTTTTGTCCTTACGAAATACAACATTCAGAACCTCGCAGCACTGGCCCTCTTGGCCTTACGAGATCTGGACGTAATATCCAAAGCAGTTAGCCTTCCTAGCTTAAAACTAGATAGGTCATTTTAGTCCACGTAATGCTGATATTCTTGGCATATACATCACACCCTATTAGACTACCCAGGGTGCCAAGGATAGCACATCATAGGTCAACTAGCCCCATGCTACTCATGCGAGTTAGCTAAAAGCTTGATCTTGTATGGTTTTTTTTAAAAAAAATCTTAGGGTTTTCTTCTTGTAGAGCTACAAGTCCAAGCCTTTCCACAAATAACTCATCAATAAGGCCGATCCCTTCTTGGGCATTATGAGCTGAATGAACGGCCTCCATGGGCTTGCATGTCCCACATTTATTGTCATCTGAATAAACTAGTCATGCAAGCGGCTGAGTGGCTCCTTTGGGAGAAAGAATCATAGCTTTGTACTCAGTCGAACCTTCCCTATTTGGGTTTTCACATAAATCAGTGCTGCAACCCAAACTAGGTAGAGCTTCAAGCCTAGGCACATCACATGGGTGTATCCCAAGGC
Source organism: Lygodium microphyllum (assembly GCF_053477565.2). NCBI lineage: Eukaryota > Viridiplantae > Streptophyta > Polypodiopsida > Schizaeales > Lygodiaceae > Lygodium > Lygodium microphyllum. Next base: position 3,012,057 of record NC_141143.1, on the reverse strand, counting down.
AGTGTATATTGTTAGATGTATATCCAGTCTTATCCTCTTGGGGGTTCAACAAAATATATCCAAATGGGATTCTTGGCCTTGCATCTGACATTCCTACCACACTTTTGGAGATTTTGGGTCTCATCTCACATTTCCCTTAATATTCTTGCACTCCCTCAATTTGCTGCACTGGTCTAACAAACTCAATGCAAACTTATCCCTATGGCCAAATGGCCCCACATCCTTATGAAATTTGTGAAGCACGGGTGGACTTTTAGCATTTTGCATCCTCTTTACAAAAGATGTCTTTACTTGTCTACATCCATACTACAAATTTTCTTCCATAAGAACCATGCTTTCACTGGAGGGAACAACATCCACCCGGAAGCATGATTCCAACACCAAAGGTCTCTCAAGAGTTTTACTAGCAACAAAATTAGAACCACACACAGAATTCTTATCAACACTCATAGGCCCATTGGTGCGATCTATATTTCCATCACAACTATCTCTCGTGGAAGTGTTGCAAGCCCTTATGGAACTTACATGGCTTGGCACCTGTTCACTGAGAGGCATGTCATTACTACTCATAGGATGGCCATTTTCTACTTTGAGATTTTGGCCACCAAGGTTCCCTCATAGGTTGCCTTGGTATCAATAAGCGAGCTGTCTTCTTGCAGAAATGGTTGGAAGCTAGGATGCACTTGTACTGAGCGGGGAAAACTCCAAAAATTTTCCCCACATCTCTGAATATGACCCTCATAATCAATGGCTTGCATTTTTGCTTCCCTTAACGACTTAGGATTCTGCAGTCCCACTTGGATTTGTGTATTAATCTCTAAGCCCTTCAAAAAGAGCTCACATAGCACATCATTTGGTAGTGCACTGGCTCTTCTTGGCCAAAGCCTAAGAGTACTATGAAAGGCTCTAGCATACTCTTTAACAGAAGGATAAGACTCCTATCTAAACTGCATAAGCTGCCCTAAGACCTGAATCATAGGGAGCTGCTTTTCATACTCATCTAGAAATCTATCACAAGACTCCTCAAATGATTTGATCAACCCTCTTGGGAGGCTCCAATACCATTTCCTTGCCTCTCCCTTTAGGGTACTTGGGAATACGAGCATCCGATGTATATCGTCGAATCCACTTGCAATGCAAGTTAGGTCATATTCTCTTAAATGAATTATCATATCCTCATTTGGCAACCCATAAAACACTGGGAGATCCCTATAAAGAGGAGGACATTTAGTCCTCCCTTTGGGATCAAGACTGGGTCATTAAAATCTTCGTATTCCTCTTGACCTAATACCAGTGTGTTAGGGTCTTTAATCTCTTCCATTTCCACCTTTACTGGTATGGAAGAGTCACTAATTCCATGAACTTCCCTTTCCGCAAACTCACAAAGTGGTTTAGGGAGTCCAACACTATGCAATAGGGAATCTATCCCATCATCTGCTAGTGGTGTTCTAGTAAGCCTATTCTCATCTACCACCACTTTGCTAGAACTTAGGATAGGTCCTAATGAAATCTTCCTCACTAACAATGGTTTTCCACACACATGGACATCATCCAATGCTTTATGGATCTTGGCAATCAATCATTGTTCACATGGGCGTCCAATTGACCCAAACATTCTGTGAATGTGGGTGGGACCTTTGGGTTTGAGGGTTTTGACTCGGCGTCCAAGTACGATACTAGGATGCATTTCTAACGTGCCAAGCCCTAGCTAGTACTTGAGGTGTTTATTGTATCGACTAGTTATGCCTATACGAATCCCTAACGGTTATAATATTACGAGTGATTTAGCTAAATTGATCTACTTGTCTTGCGACAAGGATGATCCTTTCCTAGAGATGTTCAACTTGTTCTAGAGGTGTAAATAATTGCAACATGCGACTACTTGTTTTGCGACAAGGACGATCCTTTCCTAGAGATGCTCAACTTGTTCTAGAGGTGTAAATAATTGCAACATGTGATTCATTACTTTTAGGCAACTATAAGGATTGCAATAACCCTTCTCTTTCCTTGCTAAAGTCGTGACGAATGACAATTTGGAGAATAACTTACCTAGGACCTACTAGGATTTACATCAAGGAACTATGTCTACAACCTTTTTTTCTAAACATTTGAATTTCATGCTTTGATAAGCCATGCAACCTTTCCTAAATGCAACTTTTGATGAATGAATTTTTTCGCATGACAAATATGTAACATGCAACCCTTTATCCGTTCGACAAACATCTTTGCATGCAACGTGCAAGTCTATGGTCTCATTTCCATCCTATGCAACGGATGTTAACAATTCTTTCCATGCGAGTCATAGCAAGATATGCTTGTTCTTTCACGGCCAAACAAAGATGCACTTAACAATTTTCATCTTTTTAACGCTAGGCAATATGCGTTTTAGGCTTGTCACTTTGAAATGCACGGCAAGGCAACAAGCTACTAAGCTCGTAAAATGGATAGGTAATTTACATTCATAACATTGGAAATGCAAATAACCCAATTGCTTGTCATGCATTAATTTTAGTAAATCGTTCAAGTAGGCAATTTTTCCCAAATGCATTTTAACTAGGCGAGGTGAATTAGAAACATGCATAAGTGCTTCCTTTCCATGAAAGCTATCGTGCATAACTCATTTCTTATATGTGGGATTAAAATCGTAAAATAACTGAAAATTCAAAATGAGTTGTGGGTTGTGGCTCTTAGGTTCATTTGTAGCAAAAACACAAGTTTAGTTGGTGTGTCTTATTATATTTTCCATTGATATATCAAAAACACCCAATTTTCCCATATTTCGCGTGTTTTACGAGTTTTACATCATTAATTTCATCCACAACACTTATGATTTTCTGATTTTCTGAGCATAAATAGTTGGAAGACATTGCAAACAACATTATAATGCATAATCATCCCATGGGAACAAGTATTCATGAAGCAAATTGCATAAAACACCAATTTCCTTTGTAAAAATGAGATTACAGTTCTTTGCGGGTTGCGGGTTTTTATTTGCCATATCTCGGGACTGATATCTAGCCACCATTAATGCTCATGACAGTCTATAATCAGCTATCTTCCTTCCTCTTGCACCACGGAGCAATCCGGTCTTCATTGGACAAGCATCCGTCATCCATTCTTCTTCTTCTTCTTCTTCACCACATGAATCTGCCCTTAGAGGAGAGAGAGGGAGGAGAGAGAAAGACTAGAATTGGCTCTCTTCATTCAGGCCACCATTGTACGGGCGAAGACAAGCGATAAGACCAGCCAAGAGAGGGAAGATCAACCCCATGATCGATTGTATGGGTTGCTTTCAGCCTGCATATTCCATCTCCATCATGAGAGGGCGCAAAAAATGGCCGCCATGTTGCTCCACGTTTTTTCTTCATCCCTCATTCTCTCTCCACGTTTTTTGCTTCATAAGGTGCATAAAATTTTAGAGGGAGGGTCCAAACTCAAAAGGCATGCCCAATTTTGGTCTCCCAAGTGTCCACCTTTTCAAATCTTGACCATTTTGTGGCCATTTCTCCGTCCGGACTCCGAATTGAGCTCTGAAAAATCTTGGGCGTCTGGCTCGACATCCCGCATTGATCGGTAACTCTTGTCGACCCGCACGACAGTCTGAAAAATTATGAAAAATCAACAAGTGTCGCTCGGGAGCCTTTAAAGCACTTTGCCGCTTAAAATCGTTCTAGATCGAGCCGCCACCTTCAACGTTGAATATTTTTTCCTTGATATTCGTAATTTTTAGCTATTTTTAAGCACTTCTCGGCATCAAAATTCCGCTCTCACTCTCCCTTTTCTTAATCGAATCAAACTTTTCACAAACATCTCTCTTATCCCCTTTTTAAATCAAAAGTCTCTCTCTCTCTCTCTCTCTCTCCCTATCTCTCTCTCTTAGTTAGATTCAACTTTTTAATTTAAACTTCCCTCATTTTTCTCTCTTCATTTAATTAAATATTTTTAAAATTTCAATTTTGATTTATTTAAATGTTCTTGAGCCTTTTTTTAATTAAAAATTTTTTGACATAGTTTTTCACATACTTTGAGAGAGAGAGAGAGAGAGAGAGAGAGAGAGAGAGAGAGAGAGAGAGAGAGAGAGAGAAGTTTATTATCATCCACAGAAGGCCAAATTATGACCCATGGGACCTTTCCAAATGTACTATGATTCTCCTCCCCCATGGTAGGAAAGGGTAACTACGGTGAAAGAACAATCTATGTAGCGTGGTTCTCCCAAACGCGTAACATGTGGGTGATGAGAGCCCCTAACTTCGATATAAGAGTAGTGGTCAAAAACTTTATATATATATATATATATATATATATATATATATATATATATAGACGAGGAGAGAGAGAAAGAGAGAAGAAGAGAGAGAGAGAGAATTGTAGAGGAAATGGACTATATATTTACCTTGAGAGCTATGATTAAGTAGGGAAACACCAAGAAGAAGAGACTCTATTGCTACTTTTTTGCAAAGAATTTCACAATCCCATGAGATAGAGTACTAGAGAGGCTACAAATACTTAGGGCCCCATTAAACATGATCTGGGTTATCTATTGATGTAGAAGAGAGTCGTAGGCCAAGTTAGATGCCTAGGAGAACTTTTCGATGTGGTGTTTAGCACCATTGGCATAAAGCAAGAATGCTCTCTCTCTCTCTCTCTCTCTCTCTCTCAACCTCAACACTCTTTGGACTCTACATCAATGAGATAGAGGGGCATATCACACGAGGAGGAGACACAGTGGACATAACATGTACATTGGTCTCTATTATGCTTTATGGTAATGATATTAGCTTGGTCATTGAGTCACAAGAGGGCCTACAATGACATTTGCATTCCTTACATGACTTTCGCACATATCAAGAATTGATTGTTAATCTTAGGAAAACCAAGACCTCGATCTTCCACACATCAGCCCTTATATGCAAGAGATCAGCCTCTAGGAGTAGGACACATGGAGATAATGTATTTAATATGTCTACCTTGGAGTCACAAGTACCATGTTTGTTGGGAGATTCACCAAGGAATATGTAGCTAGAGATGGACTTAGAAGAGGACATGCTACATTAATTAGTTGTGTTGGAGAGACAGTTCCATTATGTGCATTTCCATAAGCCCCACACATGGAGGTGGCTATTTGACACATTGCCCATACAATCCATCTAGCTACATATCTATAAACACATATTGAGAGACCACAACTTATCATGCTCTCATGAATGATCCATAGCAAACCATTAGTAGCACATGCTCTCATAAATGATCCATAACAAACCATTGGTACTATGTGAAATACTTAAAGCAAAGCTTATAATATCCCCCATGATGACAGAGGATCTCTTTCAAACCATCAACCTTATACATAGAGTATAAGGCATGCAACTATACCAATTTCCTAGGAGCTCTTTTGGGGCATCTAGACAGCTAGAACATGTAGGACATGGGAGCTCATCATATGCATAGGGACAGCAATGTCTCATAGAATATGGGATCAACATGGACCACCTCCCCTTCTAGTATGAACCATGACCCTCCCTCCATACACCTCTCTCATTTTGAGAGGAATATGGTCATGCAACACTATCTCTATTAGCTACATATATAGCATACATGGGTCTCACGTTGTAATGTCCCACACATGTGTAAGGTTAAACTAATGTCCATGTGAACAAGGAAATTGCTAAAAGGACAATCTTTAAGCCTTAAATTATATTCAAAAGAAAAACATTTGGTAACTCTTTTGATTGATGTCTGCTCCACTGCCATCATTGTCATGCTAATCAACACATTGATCCTTGTCATCAATGTCGATATCTAACATGTCTCCACCACTAAGAACTGCACTAGTACTTGACTTCCACAAGCCTAGAACATTGTTGTGCTACACAAGCTCGAAATAGTGGGATGTTGGATATACTCTTATTCCTTCAAGATCTTTGACACACAAGAATCAATGACTCCCTCTAACATAGCCTCTTGCACACCAATGCAAGCATTTGTTTGTAGTAAGTGGCATGACCTTCCTTCAATCCCATGAAGGATGCACTTTGCACACTTCACAATCCAAGTGAGTGCTCCTTCGACACTCTGAACCCTCTACAACCTCCACATGCAAAAGAGAAGCATGGGCATGGCAAGAGAGAGTGCTTGGAGAGAAGATGAGAAGAGCTTCATTCTCTTGGTTCCTCACCCTCACTCTCTCTCACACAACGAAAGTAGGAAGGCAAGTGCACAAAGTCTGCAACTCTACACACGACATCTAGTCTATCTTTTGGGACTCAAGATCAATAATCTCTTATTTCATGCTTTTCCTATGGTGAGAACAAACTAGATCCTTTGTGTTTTTTCACAAGAGCTTATGTTATCATTACAAGCTACACGGTGGCGTGCACATTTACGTGATAAATCAATAAAATTGTTACAATCTTTTGGCAATTCAAATATGCAAGTGCTTCATGCACATTATGTTGTGGCGAATAAATTGAAGAATAATCCAAAAAATTAGGTTCCTTCTTGTAATTTCTTGCATGTTTCATGATGCTTACTTCTTGTGGTTAACATTATCCCTCCTCCTAGATGAGTACCAACCCCATGGCACTCTCTGTCATACATGGCATGCTTCAGCTTGCATCGAAGACATGGATGCTAGGGATCACTGCGTGTTGTCTTTGGAGGAGTCCTTTAGAATGTTGATGGCATAGAAGCTTCTTATTGTGAGGTAAGTTGTGGCTAGAGTGGTGGTAAGCATCCTAGATACTGAAGTCGATGGTATTCTTCAGGATTATCTTAGTGTCCTAGTTGCTGAAGTCAATGGTTGGTGTCTTAGTTGCCGAAGTCAATGGTAACCTTTGGGATTCTCTTAGTCGGTTTTGATGGTCTTTTGGTAAGTTTTCTTGCTGAAATGAAGGGAAAAAGTATAAGATTGAGGATGAACAATCTTAAAGAAAAGGTGATGGTGTGTTAATCCTTGGAATCTTGAGTACCTGCAGTTGAAAAACCTCTTGTCTAGTCTCTCCCTAGGGGACAATGCTAGTCTTCTTATTTTGCATAGAACATATTTGGTTGATTTGGGAGACAAGTTGAATTCTTAGAACTTGAATAGTTGTTCTGCACTTGAGGACCCAAATTGTGCATAGGTTGTGGTATAGATATTATGTGAGTGCACATGAATAATTAGGTATTTTTTGTTTAAAAAAAGCCATTTTGGTCTCGTAGTGATATTGTTGATGAAGAGAAGGGAAAGAGCATTGTTGACAACTGACTGAAAATGCACTTGAAGGAGATTTTGAGGACATCATTATTAGGTGGATAGGACATATCGTAGTTGAAGGGCCTAAGAATAAGAGTCTCCAGTAGTTGTAGTTATTTGAAAAGAATGGTCTCCTTCTTATGCTTTTTCAACTTTCTTTGTCGAGGGTATTGATGTGATATAGGGAAGGAAATATGCAAGTGACCCATGGTGACAAGTCTAACCATAGGCAAGGCATGCTTCCTAGGTATTTCCTACCCTTGATGTGCCTTGAGAAAGTATGGGGGGAATGAACATTAGGGCTAGGGGATTAAGGATGGAGATAGTTGACCAAGGCCATTGAACATACCTAATTTGAGAGCCGCTAGGTGCAACGCAGTGATTGTGCATGCAGTTGTTTGTTTTGGTTTTCTTTCTTTCTCTCTCTTTCTCTTTTTAAAAATAATGCAACAATGCTATATAATGGGGCTTTCATCCTTGTAAAAGGGATAGCAAAATTTTTAAGCCTTTGCATTAAGAGGTGTGGTTGACAAGAAAGGATGATTGCACCTCGTAAAGTGGCTATTGCTCATGTCCTCAAGGATCTTCATGAAAAAAGAGGGAAGTAGGGTCGCCTCTCATGATGAGCCTAGCCATAGTGTAGCTATCTATTCCTAGGTTAATGTCAAAAAAGAGTGGGGGAAGGTGGGCTTCCTCATCTGTGCTGCTAGCTTTTGTTTAAGCAAAACTCTAATGGTCCTAAGGTAATTACAAGTAGTTATGAAGGCTGGGTCCGGGCAGGAAGAGAAATCCTTGAGGAACAAGTTGATGGATGGACGCAAGTCCCCTGCTTTAAAGGTCATGCATTCGTGGGGGGTTGCTGTGTTGACATTGTAGATATTCGAGAAGTCGTACTTGCCATGTACCCCCTATCGTAATCCACCCCATGTCTGCAAGGGTAGGGCATGTAGATAGAATCATTCCTTTCTTTCGGTAGCGTATTGCACAAGGCCATCCATGCATCAAAATTGGTGTCCCAAATGCTCCTCTGCCACTTTGGCTGTGCCTCCTAACCTCCAATGGTTTTGGGAACCAGATAGACCTTATCCTGCTAGTAGTCTGCAAGTTCCCAGCTCCATTGTGTGATTATGATGCTCTGCTCCTCTACCCATCGATTCGCCATAGTATTGCCCAGAAGAATGATCCTTTCCACTACCTCCAAGGTAAGACTCGGTCCAAGGATCGTGGGTAGAGAAAGGAGACTCAAAGGGTCGGGATTCGAGCTCTTACTGTTGCCAGCTAGTCAGCTCCTGCGGCGAGTTTGATGGGACGATGATCCTTGGATAGTGGCACGGGCTCGTCAGGAAGCTGTTGTGGCCATGCTCGCGCTCTTTGCTTGGCTTGCTCCACGAGTTTCTATCTTCTTCTTCTTACAGCAATAACACACTCGCAAACCTAGGCACCCTCTAGCTCTTCTGGGGGTAGATCAGGCAAGGGTGGATTGGGCTCTCTGATTTGCATTTTTTCTTTAAATTCGTGCTTGAAATCCGGCCCTCGATGTCTTGTTCCATTGTGGGTTGGGCTGAGGGTGGATGGGGCTGCTCTTGTTCCTCAAATCCAAGTTCCCTGAGCTCATCAGTGGAGAGGCCGGCTTGTTGCAAGTAGTTGTATTGTTGCTCCCCTTGTTTATGCTTGTGCCTGTTGGGAGTATGCACTCTTTCAGGCCATACCTTAAAGCTCTGGTTGTTAACTCCAACTTCCTTTTCATTCTCTCCACCGAATCCTCGCCTTCAATTTGTGTGACATGAAGCACTGTGCTAAAAAAGACTTGCATCTATGTGTTGCAGCAGGATTTAGTGGCCTCAACTCTGGATTCTGTGAGCACCCTCTCGCACTTCGCTACTACCAGCAGCGCTTTGCCGATCCTCGCACTCTTTCTAAGTTGTGCCTCTCCCACTACTCTATGCCTTCTCTTCCAGATCTTCCTTACCCCTTTCCATCTCCTGAGATAGCATCATTACCACTTGCTGATGCTCATTCCACACTTCCAGCATTTGGGTCTTCTCTTTATCATGACGGTTCAGCTGCTCTTCTCCTATTCTCCTACCTTGCTCAGCCACAAAGAACTACTGGTGGCCTTTGCGAGCCTTTCTGATAGATATTCAATAATTTGCGCATAACTTTCTAGCTCGGCCAAGTGCAGTTTTCTTTCGGTCATGGCCATGGCCATTAGTACCTCCACCTCCTATCGGATGTTTTCCAAGTTTTCTTGCATGCTTTTGGTAGCTCTGTCTATGGCCTCTTTCTTCTCTCTCGCCACAACTTCTACCTCTCTCTCTAGCCTTCCTTGCTTCTCCATTGCTAACTGTAGCATGAATACCATGGCATTCTCTTGTTCTTGGTGTTGTTCTTTTGATGCATGGTCTCCTTCCTAGTGGCTCTCCTATAGTTCTATATTAATCTCTTCCATGCGTGCCATTCGTTGCTGGAGGTTAGCATATTGTTGGATGAGCAACTTGTGGCCCTGCTGCTCCGCCACTAGGTATTCGGCTTCATCCTCTAGCCTTTGCCTTAGGCGATCTTCATTCTCTTGTGCCTCCTTTTCTTTGGCGTTGAGTTGCTCTTTCAAGTTTTGAATTTCTTTCCAATGTTCCATGGCTTGCCGTGTTATCTCTAACCTTAGCGCTACGAAAACTTCTCTTTCGGCCTCTAGTTCTGCAATCATGGCCTTCTTCTCCTCCTTAGCCTTCTCTAGCTGGGTTAGGAGTTCAACTACATAGGCATCATAGTCCATAGTTGGGGGCACTGTAGGTGGTGCTATGGTAGTGGATGCTTCCAACCTTTGTCTTTTTGGATCTTGCCTAGACTCCACGTTTGTTGCAAAGTTGGCCTTTTGGCTCCTACCCTTGGCACCATCACTTGTACTTTCGTGACCAGGAACTGTATCATGGACATGAGTTGAGTGGTGTCCATGGCAGGTGCTGGCTCTTGTGTTGTGGAGGTGGTGGTGGTGGTGGTAGTCTGAGGTGTGAGAGTTGAAGGGGGAAGTGCAGCAAGACTTTACCCTTTCTTGCAACAAGTGGGGCTGCTTCAGCACTACCACTTGGTTCGCCTTCATGCAGTGGGCTCAAGTAGGCCATTTCTTTGGCACCGTGGGTCTCCTCTATAGACCTATGTATGGCCTCTGCCATGTCTTCATCCTCCTTTCTCCTTAGCTCCTTAGCCTCTTCTTCCACTCTCCTCCTTCTCTCCTCCTTGGCCCTCCCTGATTCTTCTCTCACTTTCTTCATTTCTTCCTCCTCTCTTCTCCTTCGTTCTTCTTCCGCCCCTTTGCATTCTTTTTGGGCTCTTTTTAGCTCTGCCCATGTCATCTTCTCTCTCCTTCATTGCTAAGGATTCATGGCCTTCTTCTTCTCTTGTGCCCTGGCCTCCTTCTGGGTAGTCTACACTTCCTACTCTCCCCCATTGTTGATGGTTCTCTTGCTAGATTGCTCTATGTCAGGGCACCTTTATGGCCTCTCCTACCTCCTCTTCAACTCCTTTTGCCTCCTTTATGGCCTCTTGGATGATGGCTGTTAAGATCCTGTCGAAACTCATTATGGAGCCCTTGGAGGTAGGCTTCTTATGCACTGATCTGGCCGTTGAGGCTGGGGATTCCCAGCCTGATGATGCTACACTCGTGGCTAGGACGGTGACCAAGGCCTTGATGGTTTTTGAGACAAACCCATTCCAATCCACTTCTTGAAGGGACCCTACGACTATGCTCTCTAGCAGTGGCATGCCAATCCTGTTCATCAATGCATTGTACCTCTGCCCTGAGAAGAGGGCATGGGCCATCTTTACTTGCATCCATACTTTTGGGTTTGGGATGTCTGCTAGACTTATCCCATCCACCATGTGCACATCCTGCTTATTCACTCCCAATATGGCATATACATCTCTCCGAGGGCATCTTTCTATCTTGACGGCCAAGCTCAGGGCCTTCTCCATCATTACAGTGCTCAATGGTATCTCCACTTGGTGCTCTTCGTCTCCTATTCTGATTGTTATTGTGTCGCAATTCCTTGCATCATCAAAACTTCTCAGGAACTTTGTGCACATGCTGTAGTCAAATGCTTGCCCTAATTTCTCCACGTACTTTTGGAGGGCATATTTGTCCACTGGTTACTTTACAGCTGGCTCCTCCAGAATGGCCTCATCCAGGTTTACTGTAGTCAAAGGCTTGCCCTACTTTCTCCACGTACTTTCGAAGGACACATTTGTCCACTGGTTACTTTACAATCGACTCCTCCAGAATGGCCTTGTCCAGGTCCACGTACTTTCGGAGGGCACATTTGTCCACTGGTTACTTTACAACCGGCTTCTCCAGAATGGCCTCATCCAAGTTCAGTGTATGTTTGAAGGTGAAATGACTAAAGCCCCTTGTCTTGACACTCAGGCCATACCTAGTCTGCTCTTCTTCCTTGAAAGGGAGCTTGCCACCTTTATCTTGCCCTGCCATTGTGAATACCTATCATTCATCATAATCCAACATTAGCATTCCTCAGATGACCTTTCTGTAAGTAGGAAAGTGATTTTGCTTCCACGAAGGGAATGAACAAGCTGAATTAAAGACATGAAATTTTCGAACAATAGCCTATTCATTCCAAAACATTTTTGACATTTTCTTTCCAACCCCTTTTTCTTTCTCTATTCTTTCCTGCTTTTAACTTTGATTAAGGCTTTTTGTTTCCTTTTTGCCTATGTTTTCTTAATCACCTTCTTTCTCTATTGTTTTGTGCTTTTAACTTTGATTAAGGCTTTTTGTTTCCTTCTTGTCTATGTTTTTTTAATCACCTTACCCCCCTCCCACCTCAGGAAATGATGAGAATCCTTCCTAGGATTGGACATGGGAGAGGCAAGACATTTGAGCACATATGGTGCTATCTACTTTGGCATAAGCCAATCGTAGAAATCAAGGTTGTATTCCAAGTGGGAATGATGATCGAGTTACGAGGGCTAATGTAAGTTAAGACATTGGTTAGGAAATCACCCGAGTTGATGCGGCTAGCCACATGTAGCTCCTCTTCTGTAAGGATGTGATCAATGTAAGGATGGGCCAAGACTGGTTGTCTAGGTGTTTGTTTCGAGTGATGGCCAAGACCTTGAACGAGGTTGGTGCTATGTAAGTTGGGTCATACTCGGTTGTTTTAATCGCATGTCACTTCTCATCATTAGTTATTACTTGGCAACCCCATTTCTCCCATTGGAGATGTAGGTTACACCATTTTTGTAAGAACGATGAGGCAAAGTTAGTGAGGCAAGAGAGTTTCTCAAGCTCAACAGGTGATGCAGGTCTTTGGGGCTTTCAGTATGATGTTATCATCCATCTGATGAGTGCGTGCTCTTTTGAGATTTCACCATTATCAATCAACTCCTTCGTGACCTTGGAAAATTTTGCAGTCATGAACTCGTATTCTTCCCAAGTGCATGATAAAGAACGAACATTAGAGGCAAGGGGTTCATCAAGCAAGTCGAGGTCAAGTCTTTCATAGCTCCTACCAAACATAATAAAAGTGTTGTCCAAAATCTTGATGCAAGTCACCAAGTCATCTCCCATATTCCCAGCAAGGTCCTTGGCGCGACCGATAGGAATGAGTGTCGTTCGTAGGAAGGCCTAAGACCTACAGGTGGTTGTGGTGGAATTTGACTAAACAATGATGGTTCTAGGGGAAGTAGACTAGATAGTGGTGTTTCTAAGGGGAGCTTTGCAGTCTGATCTATGTGTCCCAGTGCTGCTTTGGGGTACTAAGGGTGGCTCTAGTGGCATAGTTGGTGCATTGCCCTCCTCTTGCACAGCCACACTGGGGTGCCAAGCTCTCTAGACTTAGATGATTCCAGGGTATCGAGTTGCTATTTTGGTCAACATATTGGTTGGGTTTTGATGACCGCAACCGTCGTGGGTTCTATAGTGTTTGCAGCTTGGGTTTCCTGGGTGTTCACTGCCTTAGGAGGAAGGGGGATTTCTACAGATAGGGTGGCAAGTGATGGTCATGGTTGGGCTATGCTTCTAGGATTTCCCTTCTTGGGTACCCATATCTAGGTGTGGCCTTCGTAGTATCCTTGGGCTTGCAACAGATCTTTGGGAATCTATCGCGGCTTGATTGTGTGCCTACGTCGATAGCATTGGGTTGGTCTCTTAGGTTTTGAATGATAGTTGTTAGTCTTGTGGGACTGTGTTTGCTTGCTACGAGTAGGTCACTTTTGGTGCCTTGGTACCCATTTAAGTGTGGGCTATGTGGCTTTGTGGATGGCCTTAGTTGGCGGTGGTTTTGTAATCGAGGTGGGTTGTGATGACTCACAACCCCCTCCCTAGGCTTGGTCCTAGGTAGCTCTATTGGTGGCATGGTAGGCTTGGGTGGAGCTTCGTTGCCCTTGCTAAAAGATGTCACGATTCGAACGTTGCCAATGGCAAGGTGAATATACTGTAGATCGTAATCTACGTTCCAATGTGCTTGCTTCTTGAAAGTGTATCCTAACAATGATTCTTGACCTGCATCCTTTGTATTTGGCAATACATAAAAGATGATTGGTAGGCTCTCCGACTCGATAGAGACTACAATCTTGCACTTCCCTAGGAGTGCATATGACTTGCCCCTGAATAGGTTGAGTTTAGCAGTAGTGGGTTACAACTGTGGTTGACCAATGAGGGTCCAATGAGTGTGAGTCAAGACATTGAAGTCAGCTCCCTCGTCAATCAAGGCATCAAATGTGTGTGTGCATCGGGGGGTGGCCGTGATGCATAGGAATGCTGGTGCTACTACCTCCTCATCCTTGTCCTGTAATTTGATGATGGTGGCTACATGGACATTGACAAGGGATTCTAGCATAGGGGGCTCATGCAATGGATGTATGGGAGGGTAGTACTTCTTCATGAGATTGCCATTAAAGAAGCCTATGCGCTCACCTTCAAGGGTTTCAAGTTCTATGTTGCCCGTCCTATTAATGGTGTGCACTCGAAAAGGTCCTAATCCTTGAAATTTCATTTTTTGCTTGTGGCCCTTTGCCGAGTAGAGCAAAACAAGGTCTCCATGCTCAAAGTCGTGTTGTTTGACGTGCTTGTCAAACCACATCTTTCGTCATGCTTTCTCACAAATTACGGCATGGGTGGCTAGGAGCCGGGTGTCAATGAATCGTTCCAATTCCATAAGACGGTCGGTCCATGCTTCCTTCCCTTCCCATCTCTCTTGTACTTCTACCCGCAAGCTAGGGACGAAGAATTCTAATGGCAAGATAGGCTCAGTCCCATAGGTCAGCCTAAAGGGTGTTTGTCCCACAGCTATTTTATAGGCTGTTCGATAGGCCCATATTGTTGCCATAAGTTTGTTGTCCCAATCACTTCGCAAGGTAGAAACTACCTTTGTAAGGACATTGACTAAGATCTTGTTCATGGATTTTTCTTGGCCATTATCTTGAGGGTAGTAGGGTAAGGATTTCTTGTGGATGATTAAGAAGGTTGAGAGCAAGTGGGCAACCACCTCATTATGAAGTGAGTGCCTTGGCTGCTTACTAACTCGATAGGGAAACCAAATCGTGAGATGATCTGCTCCCATAAGAACTTCACTGTGGTCCTAGTGTCGTTCTTCTTGGTGGCTCATGCCTTGGCCCATTTCGTAAGGTAGTTACTTACTACGATGATGTATCTAGCCTGTGAGTATTGTGCTCCGGGACTGATGGGTCCAATGAAGTCGATTCCCCATTTCTCAAAGGGTTGTCATGCAATGGCAAGGGTCAACTCCATCTTATCCTTTTGTGTAGGAACTTTAGTCCTTTGACACTCATCGCAATGCTTTACGAACTTAGTAGCATCGTGGAATATGGTGGGCCACCATAATTGAGATTGCAGCACCTTGTAGGCTGTCATATTTCCATTGAAGTGCCCTCCAAAAATCCCACCATGCGCTTCACTCGAGACGTCGTGCATCTATTACTCACACACGCATCGTTGTAGCAACCCGTCTTGCCCTAACCTATAAAGTTGACCGGCTATCAACTGGTAAGGTTGGATTTTCAGAATAAGTCTCCTAAGCTTGACCTTCTCGATAGGTCTCTTAGGCAGACCGCTAGGGCTATATCATCCACCCAGTACAACGTTAGATCGGCTTTGAACAAATCTTTCTCACTAGACAAGCTGAAAAGATGACCATCTCGCAAATCGTTAGCTATGCCTTGTCTAGCAACTTCTGTGGGTATTCGGGGCATGTGATCAGTCATGTAGTGCTGCTTGCCATTGCGTACCACTATAGAGAAATCAAATTCTAGAAGAAGAAGAAACCATCTAGTAATGCATCCTGTAGCGCATGGTTTATTCACAAGATACAGCAAGGTTTGATGGTCTACAAAAAAGGTGAAAGGCATGGCCAGGAGGTAGTGTCAAAACTTCTTTACACCGAATACCATGGTCAACCCCTCCCTTTTGTATGGTGGAGTAGTTTACCTTCGTGTGTCAGTGAGTTGCCTACTGGTAAAACTCATGGGGTAGTCCAGATTATGTTCACCAGGCTAGCACAAGACAACTCCAATAGCAATTTTAGACGCGTCTATATGCATGTGGATGGTAATGTTCCAGTCTAGGGCTCGTAAGATTGGTGCAGTTGTAAGAGCCTTCTTTAGCTCCTCATATGCTCATTGGCACTCATCAGTCTACTCGAACATGATCAACAGCTTATACAATGGTCTTGCAATCAAAGTAGTGTAATTCAACACAAAGCATCAATAATATCCAGTGTGACCTAAGAAGCACTGAACTCCCTTATACTCCATGGGTGGCGATAAGTCGAGTCGAAATGTCAGTGGCTATGCCATTCTTGGACACCAAGTGCCCTAGAATACATTTGTGCTTGACCCAGAATTGGCACCTTAAGGGATTCAATGACAGGTTGGCATCGTTCAAAGATTGCTTGTATGTTTTCCAAGTGTTTTGCCTAGCTAAAGTACACGCATAGGTTGTCTACAAACACCTCTACTCTCATCTAAGCATATCTTTGAAGATGGTGCACATTAGATGCTGAAAGGTTACAGGTGTGTTCATTAATCCAAAGGGCATTACGATATAAGCAAAGACACCCCATTAAGTGGCAAACGTGGTCTTGTGCCTATCATCGGGATGTACTTGCACTTGATTGATGAACCCTGAGAAGCCATTCAGAAAGTTGTAGGCCTCATTACTTGCTATCCTTTCCAGCATGTGCTCCGTGTATGGTAATGGGTAATTATCCCTTTTTCTCATAGTGTTAACCTTCTTATAGTTCATGCACACTCGGATCTTCCCATTCTTCTTCATGACTATCACGGTCGGTGATACCCAGTCCATGTGTTCTATTTTGTAGATGAATCCTGCCCTCATTAGCTTATCGATTTTCTCCTTCACAGATTGGGCATGTTTTGGCTTGATAGGGTACGGTCGTTTTACAGGCACCACATCAGGAGCCATTGGTATGTTATTCATTACCACTCTAGGATCCACACCTTTGAGCTCATCTAAGGACCACGCAAACATGTCCAGGTACTCTTGCAAGAGTGCAATGAGACTAGTCTCTTCCTCCTTGGTCAAGTCATCACCTACAAACACAGGTCCAAGCTTCTCGCCTTCCCCTGCCCAAGTTGACTTCTTTGACCTTGGCGGGTCCCTCAATCGGCTCACTTGTTTGTCCTTATCTTTTCGACCCCAGCAGGACCGCTACCCTGTCACCTTTCTTAAACTTCGTAAGGCATTTCGATAGGTCCTGCGATTTCTTCTACTATTCTGTCTCCAACTTCTTCATTTGTCCTCTCCTTTCTTCCTCCAATCCTATGTGCCTTAGGTGGACTGGCAAGTCCCTCTTGGTGTGTTAGGTCCTAGAAGGTTGGGTGTCTCTGGGTCACTCTTCATATTGACCTCCGATTAGGAATTAAACTCACAATCCTTGCTAGAGGAAAGAGTTTCCCTTGGTAGTCATATCTCAATGGGTGCACCTGTCCTAAGCAAGGGTGTTGTGGGTGGTTGGGCTATCCCTACTTGTTTGCAATCTATTGCTCCCATGTGCCTTGATTGACTACTTGGGCTCTTGGCCATCATGCAGAGTGGCACTATTTGTGGGCTCCTTCGATACACTCGCAGTTTTTGCAGCTTGTTTGTAGGTCTCCTCATTGTCTGAGAATGGGAGATTGATGGTCGCTAGGACATGCGTCCACTCATCCTCAAGGCAAGGGATGTACTTGGTTAATGGCCCGTACACCTTCCTTACTGGCACATTGCCCCTAAGCATGGCAGAGATGGCATCTAGGTTGATGGGGGTTGTCTTCCAAGTGTCTATCTCGATCTTTACTACTTCCATTTAGTTTCCTAGGAAAATTAGGCCATTTCCCGGTCTTCAATGACTCAAGCGTTCCTCATCCAGGGTCGGCGGCCTAGCACAATGGCATAGTCCACTCTCTTCATGACAATGAAGTTCACAAAGACCTGGACACCCGCGATATTCACTGACCAATTCTTTAAGACTCCAAATGGCCTTGCTTTCATTATGTTAGCTAGAGTGACATTGAACCTAGCGGTTTCGACAGGCAGGTTTCCCCAAGCCTGGAGCACAATATGGCTCAATACACTCACTCCTACCCCAGTATTTACAATTCTCTTGCATGTTACATCTCCTAGGGCTAGGATAGGCAAGAGTGCATGCGTCTCGGTTCCTTTCCAAAAGGCATTGATGTGTAGTGAGTTTGGCACTAAGTGCAGTGCCAAGCTAGGTATCTACATGATTGCATCGTGATCCTGCAAGTTAGCGATAGCATACTCCATTGGTTCTTCCACCCAATGTTTCAACTCTCATCATAGTGTGGGGTGCTGCCTGAGTAGGTCTCCTAACCTTAGAGTCATTGGGGTGGTCACTAACGTCACGAGGAGGATGCTGGTTGCTTGCCTCTCTCCTAGGTTTGTGATTCTTGGCCATTGGACTTGATTGACTAGCTAGCCCATAATATCTACACTTGGCCTAGGTGACATCGCATGTGGCATGGGTGCGCCTCTCTACCTTGGTTGTGCAGGTGAGACTAGCATGCTTATGCTAAAGAGATCCTCAATCTCATCCTCTAAGATAGACTCAACGTCCTTGAGGTGCTCCTGGGCTTCCTTCACCCACTCCTTGACTTTGGCTATTGCCTCGAGTTGGCACCTAAAGTGAGTATACTCTCCTACCTTGGCACTCCCTTTCTCTACCATATTTGGAATGGTGGTATGTGCCTCTATATCCGTGGCCTTCTTGCCAGTCACTAGCGTTTTCACTTCCTCAATCTTAAGTGTGACCTTTGCCTTAGTCTTTTTCCTCCTCCTTTGGCTCTTCTTTCCTATTGAGACTGTGTCCAAGTTGCTAGACTCTGGCAGTGATATACTTTCCTGCTTCGTCTGTGCTCTGCTCATGACATGCAATGGGATGGGTGTGTCCTCATTGTCGAATGTCTCAACTCCGAACATCCCCAAAGGCACTGATGACATGATTGTCAAGCTAGACGATGGCTTCCTTCTAGGGCAATCGGCGAAGAGATGAGTGATGTTGCACTCAACACATCTATGGTTTTTTTCATATTTGCTTGTTCTCTCTCTGGACAGTGTGATGAGATATGGCATGGGTGACTGTAAGTCCAATATGAGATTGGATTGTGGGTCATTCCTACAAATCCTTTGCCCCTACCTCTACCTAATGGCATCACTGGTATGGGTTGATAATCCATCAGGTTTGGATTGCCCTCTTTGTCATACGAGACGTAAGGGTTCACATAGGCTTTGTCTTTGTTAGGTTCCTCTATGTAATGGACTGGAGCATCACTTGGTGGATGGGCTACATAGGGTCCTAGTGGCCTGGGTATACTTCTCGGGTTGATATCCATCCCTAGGAATGGCTGGTTTCACGTCGTTTGGTGCTGGGAGAGCCAACTAGGCTCCTCTTCCAAAGAAATTTGGCCACATGTTCCCTAAGTACGGCGAATTGTACTGTTGGTTATAGGGGAATCTCTTAGACAACCTACAGTGCATGGCATCATGGCTAAACCTACCAGAATTTGCGCAAGGCCAAGATCTAGCATCCTGGCACTAGACTAGCAGAGGTTGTTGCTACCACAATGCACACATTGGATGTACGATCATGTTGGCTTCCTCACCAATTCCTGCAATCGTGCTAGCTTCATTCTCAGCTCTTGGCCTTGATCTACACTCTTCCCCTTGTCCTACATGCCAGGGTTGATCCCTTGCTAGAGGTTGTGGTCCTCTCTAAGGTCCTCTAACAAGACTTGTTGCAGTTTGAACTTTGAGAACTTCTCTCTCTCAGCTGGTCATCCACCCTAATTGCTTCATCAAAGACCCTAGCTAACACATATCGCTGCGAGCTAGAATTTCTTACTAAAGCCTTGTTCAACTCCTCGTTGGATTCCATTTATGAATACGGTGGTGACAACTCTCTCATTGGGTCACTTGTTCACGGGGATTCTCTTGAAGAGGTTATGCACATGAGTGACGTAGGCTCTTATTTCCTCCTTGTCCTTTTGATTGGCATTCATCAGTCGGACCATGAGGTTGTTAGAGTATCTTGCTTCTGAGAATCTCTTAATGAAGGGATCTTTTAGTCAGGAAAAGTTTGCTCACTCCACCACATCTAAGCTAGTGTACCACGTCCTACCTTTATCGCCTAAGCAGAGCCCAAATGCTTGGGTGCGTTGTGCAAGGTCTATGAGACCGTTAGCTTTGCAAACTTGCTCAAACTGCTTTACGAAGATGTACGGGTTGCTACTAGGCTGGTACTTGTCTAGCTTCTTAGCCACTACAGGGATTTTTGATTGGCTCTTCGTCCCTTGAGTTATTCCTAAGCATGAGAGTAGTGAGGTCACTAGTGCTGTCGCACTCTGTTCAATAGTCGTGTTGTCCATGAGTCGCTTGGTCACAAGCTCACTCAGCGTGAGGCCTGCCTTTAGCGCTATCTCTCTTCGCGTTTGGTCTTGCCTTGCTTTTGTTAGCTAACGCTAGCACGTGTCGAGCTTCATGCACATCTATGTCCTCCTGCAGCTTCCTAGCTCTCTGCTCGCGGTTGTAGGCAGTCGTACCCTGCAACGCTTTCCTAACCACTTTTCTCTCTTTCTCTAGGCTTGCCACTACCTCCTCTACTGGCCTACCATGGATTATCGTCCTAGTTAGCAGGTCGTACTTGTTGACCATGTCTTGGACTACGATTGGGAATTCACCCAAGTCCAGCTAGTCATTTCCTTGGTCTGCATTTACTCTTGACATCATTCCTACTTCCCACTCCATGAGATTATCGATCAGTCCGAGCAGCTCTAGTACACTTTGCCCTCAATCTTGATGTCCTATCGGTCCTGCCGCTGCCTCCGATGGTCGTATCAATGGGGCTCTCAGGCACCCATCTATGTCTTAGGGTCTTCTCCTGTTGGTGGGTTCCTTCGAGTTATTAAGTCTGAGTGTGTTCCTTGTTACTGAGAAAAATCCTCAACTTATGTACACTCAGTGCTGGTGCTTCGTAGGCACGGTGCAAAATCAGGCTTTTCGTTCTTTTCATGCACTTGTGTTTTACTATGGGGTGCGCAAACAAAACAAAACAATCATACAAGTATGGCAACCCTTGTCTACGACCGAGTATGGCTCTAAGTGTGGATCAACTTTGCCCTAAAACCCATAGTACTTCAACAAAGTAGAATACGATCATTGATTTTGAAATTATCATCAACCTAGCTCCTGTTAAGAAATGCTCTTCTTGGCCATAGCCTCGAGTGCACTTAAATCCTAAGGAGTGGATAGATCTCTTATGGAAGTGGAAAAAGAGAACGCAAGGAATAAGAATAGACTAATAATGGAGTGCTATAATGAAATTGATAACCAAATAAATTTTTGACATATGTATTCATACTGCGCATTTTACTGCTCCACCGAAAATTCCCTCTGCCCCTACCGTACTCTAGCTCAGTAGTTTCTCTCTTCTTTACACTCACTTGAAAACAATTAGATTTATGGTCAATTACATATATTACGATAAGAGATTATGATAAAGAATTCGCGGTTTTTGATCCATCCGACCCGGTTCTTGAAACTTGCACTCTCTGCATCTCGGAATCCCCGTTAGCAATGGCCTATTATTGACACTACCCATGAGTCCTTCATAGATTTTATGTCAAACTCTTGGCTATTTGCTTGAGAAATAGCAGTAGTTTCTAAAATGGCCGCATTGATGTGGAATGAGCAAGAACATGGTTTTAAACATCCCCCCAAAATGATGCATGTACTCATGTAGCATATGGCAAAAGCTAAGGCTATGGGACATTGCTTGATTCCCCCCTTCCACATTGAGAATGGTGCAAACAACATGGAGGAAATGAAAGCGTTGGAATTAAAAGCAAGAGGTTCGAGAAATTTTGATAATAATTGGTACACCATGCGGGCCTTGGTCATAAGACTAGGAGCTCAACCAATGATCATTGCGAAAAGACAATATGTATGGAATTCCAAGAATGATCCAATGTACGTAGCTCCCACTTTCCTATCAATACTTGTGTATGGAATGTTAACCTACCTAAACCAGTCAAGATCACCCTTTGTTGTGAATAAGATCCTCATAAAGGATGAATTGCACATTGCTAGCGAATTAGCCCAAGGGAATGTAGTACTCGACATCATTTCTTGAATATTGTTCTTCAAAAAAGCCCCACAATTCCTTTATTCCTACGTTGCATTCCAATATGATCCCAATTTCTACAAATGGCTTGTCCTTAAATGGAGTAACAATGTGCCATAGCTCATTAACTAATATAAATAATAAAGTCATTGCAATTGTTATATCATAAGTAACTTGTGGATGGGGAAAGCAACAAGGAGTTACAACCATGGCACTAGATAGTCAATGATGAAAATCTAAAAGCACATTATCAATTCAATGTTTTGAACTTAATTGCATACACTCTCATGTTCTATCAAGTGAATGTAGGTCAAAACAACTGACAAGCGATAAGATCAAGCTGAAAGAAGATATCAATGAAGCAACAAAGTAAACGATATCTACAAAGAGCTCAAGAACATGAAAATGCTAAAGATACAAGGATCTGTAGAAGCCTTAGCTAACCTCAAGGGTATGCCAGAACTCAATCAACATCAAACAACTATCTTTGTCAAGTAGGATCGACCTTGACCATGACCTCAAATCCTCTACTTCCCTGAAAGGATGTGCAATGGCTCCTCCAAAATTTCAATCTTCATCATTAATTACGGTTCTTCATCAACAACAATTATTCCAACATCAAGGCTTGTGCATTAGCCATTTCTATCCAATATTCATCCAATTTATAATTGATGAAAAAGTCGGATCTCTATCATGATCATCCTTCCAATCCTTAATATTTGTGAGTTGATTTTGTAAGGCTAAAAGCCTCATTGTATATAATTATTCCAAAAGATGTGCGTGTGCATGTGCATGTGCGTGTGCGTGTGCGTGGGCGTGCGCGTGCGCGTGCATGTGTGCATGTGCACTTATGTGTGTATGTGATCACAACACTACCCCTAGGGTCCTCAAGTGAAGTACATCCCATGGCCTTTATCACGTCAGACTCCATCGCTAACCCCTTAACACTTCTTTCAATTGCCCCACACTTTCTCAAGGAACATCAAGTTAAGGACATACCTAGGGAGCTTCAATCATCTATGGTTAGACCTATCTCCCTTGAGTCACCTGCACACACACACACACACACACACACACTCTCTCTCTCTCTCTCTCTCTCTCTCTCTCTCTCTCTCTCTCTCTCTCTCTCTCTCTCTCTCTCTCATTCACCTCAGTGCCATCACAGCTACAGTGAAAGCAAGGTAGAAGGACACTTGAGCACAAACCAATTTCTCCAACAACCACAAGCAATTGCGATACTAGAGACCCTATCCTTCAAAATTACTCAAGTTGGATACAATGCCTTGTCCAACAACCTACTAATGGCATCTCCCCATAACATTCTTTCAAACACCCTTTTCCTTGATACCAACAATTCCTTCCATCTTCAATTCCCCAAGTTGCCTTCTTGCATTTTTTACCATGTAACTATGAAGAACTAGCTATGCCATTTTTCTAACTAAGTAATACCTAAGTCTGCATATATTCAGTTTCCTTGCCTTATTGACTATGTGAAGAACTAGCAAAGCCGTTTTCTAACTAAGTAATACGTAAGTCTACATGCGGACTCATATAATATTAACACAAAAACTTGTGCATATTTGGATCCTCAAGTGTGGGACAATAATCCAAGCTTGCTTGCAATGTGTGACCCATCTCCAAACCAATAAAACATATCATGTGCATGAAACTAAAGACTAGCACTTCCCCTTAGGAAGAAAATGCATGAGAGATTTTGATTATAGATACAAAACATTATGAAGACCTTGGCACCATAATCTCTTCTTCAATAATAACTCTTCCTTCTTTTATAGCCTTCAATCCAATCCTCATGTCCTTAAGTGATAATCCACCTTTGAAAATTAATCGTCAATAATCTTTAGCAATCTTGTCACACCTCAAGTCTAGTCTTGTATTTTTCTTTCTTAGAGGGATAGAAGGGTGCACAATTAGATTGAGGAGTATAAGAAAGGTAGATGAGAGATATCATATCTCACACAGTTGAAGCTTTTGAAACAATAAGAGGTTTCTCCAAAGTTGCACCATTGAGCAAAAAGCCCAACAAACCTGGTCCCAAGGAAAGCCAATAAAAGGCCTAATACACACATTATATACACTTTGCTAATAGTTCTCAACCATGTTGGATGGAATCCTATACTTATGAAGAAGCTACTTCAAACCATTTCCCTTTTTGTAATGAACAAGTTTAAAGATAGATTTCATAATTTCTTTTCTAGTAGATCTTTGCACTACAACACATACAGATTCAATCACTTTTTTCCACTAATACTAATATGTCTTTACTTTCATATTCTTATGGATCAAGGTACCATGTTTGTCATTATTAGTACTTCTAGTGATGATGGTGATGATACGGTAGATGGAGAGTTGCCTAGCCCGAAGGATGATGTGAACAAACTTTTTTTAGTACTCTCCATGAAGATTGTGAGATGATAGATTCAAATATTTCTATCCAAGGATGATCTTAAAAAGATATTGGTCTTAGTGTGCTCATTTGAGAGATTGTTTCTAGTCATGCAACAATACCCTTTGCAAGTGTCTTTTAAGAGCTAGCACATGTAAAATAATCATTTTAAGATCATTGTCAAGGACAATCTCTTAAGGTTATTGTATTAAAAAAGGATCAAAGAAAGTGCAACTGAGGAACTTGGAGCTTGAAGTTCTTCTCTCTTCTTTCCCTTCTTCTTCCATAGCTTGGAGGGTGAGATATAGAGTGTGAGGTTGAGGTTAGTAGACATTCTTTTTCTCCACATTTCCTCTCAATGATGAAGCACTTGTGGATAGATCGATTGCAATGGAGTAGCAAGAGCGGATTAAGAAGCAAGACTTGGATCATGGAGCCATTTGCAAGCCCATGGTACATCAACTACAACATGATAGCTAAGTAGGTAACCTCACTACACCTCAAGTCTAGTCTTGCATTTTCCTTTCTTAGAGAGAGAGTACATTGAATTGTTAGATTGAGAAACAATCTAAGGAAGCTAGGTAAGAGATATCATAGCCAACACATTTGAAGCTTTTCAAACAATTAGAGTTCATCCAAAGTCCCAACTTGAGCAAAAAGCCCAACAAATATGGCCAAATAGATCCTCAAGTACAAGCCAATAAAAGGCCTAATACACACATGAGATACACTTTGTTAACAATTATTAACCATGTTGGGTGGAATCCCATATATAGCTTACAAAAAAGCTACTTCCAAAGCATTTCCATTTTTGTCATAAACAATAACAAAGGTAAATTTTATCATTTCTTTTCTGGTAGATCTTGGCACTATCACATGAGATTCAATCTTTTTTGCCATCAACACTTATCTTTATTTTTACTTTTGTATTCCTATGAATTAGAATACCATGTTTGTAATTATTAGTACTTCTAGTAAAATGGTGATGATATGGTAGATAGAGAGTTACCTAACCTTAAGGATGATGTGAATGAGCATTGTTGGTACTCTTCATGTAGACTGTGAGACGGTAGATTTGGAGATATCTATCCAAGGATGATTCAAAGAAGACATTGGCCTTATTGTACTCCTTTGAGAGATTGTCACATTAGTCATGCGACACTACCCCTTGCAAATGCCTTTCAAAAGTTGAGACATGTAAAATGATCATTTTAAGAAGATATTGGCCTTAGTGTACTCCTTTGAGAGATTGTTATTAGTCGTGCGACAATACCCCTTGCAAATGCCTTTCAAACGTTGACACATGTAAAAGGATCATTTTAAGACCATTCTCAAGGATGGTCTCTTAAGGTTACTATATTAAAAAGGAATATATGTGGTGAATCTCAATACAATTCCTCAAACATTCAAATAAGGACAAACTTCCAAGGTAATCAATTTTTTCTATTCAAGTTTTCTATTGAATACTAAGTTTATGACACTCACAATCGATTCCTTCCCTCATGATCATTGCACATGATGTACTATTAGTTTCTATACTTACTATTATTGCTATTATCATAATTAGATACCCTCATGATCATTGCACATGATGTACTCTAATAATATTAAAGGCTATGAGTTAACTTTTCATGAACTATGGTTGCAAAAATAGCAATTGCGGCACACACAAAGCTAGTTTCACCTCATGGTTTCTTGTTAGATGTAAACCACCCTTTTATGGAAGCAAAGTGAAATTCAATGGTTTGTCCCAAAAGGCCAACAATTTCACAGTGAAAACATCCCTTCATGCACTTTTATCCCATAGATGACACTTTAACTAGTAAAGAATCTTTGTTGCTAAATCAATGCAAAATAAGAAAATGCCTCTCTACACCATGGTATCTCATGCGCTTAGGGTCTCTTAGGGATGGATCCCAAACCCTAAAACTTATATTACTCTCCGAGAGAGAGAGAGAGAGAGAGAGAGAGAGAGAGAGAGAGTGAGAGTGAGAGAGTGAGAGCAAGACTCACAAAGTGTGTGACTGAGTGAGTGTGTGCATGTGTGAGTGCGCACGCGCACATGCATACACATTGAGGGTGGACTACTCTATAGCATCTTGCATGCTTGTGGCCAAATCTTTGCTTGTTGGCTATGCACCAATTTAATCTTCTATTGGCCCTTACAAATTTCTCTCTAATTTTTGCTATTCAAAATAGCTATACACTAAGGCTTTGGTCCACCATTCTATATACTAAGTGACCAATTTGGTACATCACTCTCTCAAGATCAGAGGAGGAACTATAGTATGCACACACAATCTCTATGTTTAAATTGTTTCAAGCTTCTACACTAGTCCTCTATGTTCTCTAATATGTACATTTTGTTGTGTCAAACACCGGTTTCCTCAAGGCGAAGCAAGCACTAAATGTGTGTATTACCTAAGTCTTCTAAAAGCTTCAATGGTTGTATAGATTTACTTCATCCACCAAAGATTACAGCCCTATTCTAGACTCATTTTTATCCTTTTCAAGGAGAGTAATCAAAATGACAATAAAATTTCTAATCACACGTGAGCATTAGGACTCAAAATGTGTCCCTTTTTTGGTTACTTTTCAAAGGAACCCTAGTTGTAATTTTACATAGAAAGTATTTGCCTATAGCTCTTGTTTTTTTTTTTTTTTTGAGCCGGGTGCCTAAACAGACTCAAAGGCGGAACCCTGTGCTACTAGCTTATGATTTCGCTACTTCCTTCAGAACCAAGATCCTTGGAAGACTCCTCCCAATGAGTGGAGCGTGGGTAAGCACTTAACACCCCGATGCAGGGGTCCAGGTAGTGCTGGACTCTCACCAACTAAAATCGCCGATCCCGGCGGGTTCCCTCAAAGGGATGCCATACCCCAAGGCTAGGCGTCCACTCAAAGGTGGTGTCCCGTCGTACTCAAGCAAACACTGCCTCCCAACAACATTCACTTGCTTGAGCAAGGCAGTGCCATCATTGGTACGAGTATGAGCTTACACACAAGATTGCAAAGGGAGGATCTCGTCATCTCCCTTCCCGCGAAGGGTAGAGATAACGAATATAATGCTCCCAAGTACCTCCACATCGCCTCGCCGAGGAATGCTGCCATGAGGCGATGCCCCAAGACCACATACCTCGAGTGCGGACGAGTGCTCACCCAGTTGGGCAAACACACCCCGCCGATCTCCCCACCAAGGAGTAGCGTAGCTTCATCCTCTAAGGTACACCCTCGGGACAAAAGGTCGCGAGTTTCACTTATAATACCCGAAATGTGCTTGTCATGTTCATCAGTCAACGTAGGACAGGAAAGCAGGATGTGTGCATAAGAGGTTCCTGCTTCGCAAGAGCTGCATAGAGGACAGGTTTGCTGACGAGAATGTCGATAACTATCTCCCATCTTCACCCCTCCAACCCATGCTAAGCACAGAAACCTTTCCTCAGAAGCCTTGACGTTCTCCGATAGGTTAGTGCGAAAGAGGTAATTCCTTGAGCATTCGAACTTGTTCTCATTATAGGAGGCGAGTCTCACACACTCGTGTTGCCGTTCCCATTTCTTCCAGACATGATATCTTACAACGAGTAGAGGTGCTTCAGGGACGTACTTCTCTAGCCAATGCATGGTCCTTGAAGCCCATGTCCATTTGTGGACTCTTTTAGTACATGACGGAGGTTTTTGAGAGCTCTGGAATCCACGTCCTAACCCCTGGGTACTTTTTGAAGGCATATGCACATTGCCCGCCGCAAGATGCTGGAATGGGGGGGATATTGAATTCCTTATCCTTTACCCAAGATCCTCTTCATCCCCGTGACAACCATTGTCTCCAACAGCTAAAGGAGTGCCTGACGATGCCCTCCCATAATTTCGGCACCGTACGTCAAGACCGATAACACGCACGCCTTGAAAACATTGAGTCTTGTCCACATGGGGGTCGAGCGGGAAGAGAGGAATGCCTGATAAGCATCAAGAGTCTTATGGCCCTTCTCAATCCTCTCCTGAATTATAGTTTCAATCGAGAACTCGCTATCTAGTACGATGCCCAAATAGGTGTATCTCTAACAGACTTCAATCTGTTCTGCCCCCAGGTGGAGTGGTCGATCCCTCAGAGCTTGCAAGTCTCCAAAGAAGACCATGGCATTACACTTTGATAGGCCAAAACTCATTCCCCACTTGGTAGCCCACTCGCTCAACCGGTTCAATGCTTCTTGCAGCTCCTCGGCGGACTCTGCAAGGAGAATCAAATCATCTGCAAAAAGTAGCCCCTGAATTTTCTCATGAAGACCAGGAACGCTAACTCTGAATCTGCCACCCTCGTTTATGATATCATTAATAAATATGTTAAAGAGAGTGGGGGACCCGCGACATCCTTGGCGTACTCCTCGCTTCACTGAAATTGCTTCGAACAGGTCCCCTACCCTCACCCTTAACTTTGAAGCTTGGTACAGCCCCTCTATGAACCGTATGCAACGTCCTTCCACTCCACAAGCTCGCAGCTTGCAAAACATGGCTTGGTGCGGCACCGTGTCGTATGCCTTCTTGAAATCGATGAACGCGATGTAGGTGGGTTTGCCCTCCACACGACGCCTCTTTACAATCTCTTCGAGGCATGCAACTTGTCCGATACACTCCTCATGCTCCTGAAATCCGGCTTGTGCTTTGAGGAAGAACCTAGATACCACAATTGAGGTTAGCACCTTGAGCAGCAACGATATCAAAGATATGCCACGGTAATTGTCAGGATCGGTAAGATCACCCTTCTTTCGGATGGACACCACAATGGATGACTCCAACGCCTCTGGAATCTTGCCAGCCTCAAAAATCGTGTTCAGTACCTTCAACATTGCTATCCCATAGGGGGACTTCGAGATTTCCCTCTGTCCACGGCATCCATTGTCCTTGTATGCGATCTTGAAGACCCTTGGGGGGATGCTGTCTATGCCTGTGGCTTTATGTCTCTTTAGTTTCCTAAGCACATGTCGGACTTCGTACCACACAATAGGAACGTCTAAGTCCTTAATATGGGGCTTTAGGCAAAAGCCTGTATCCAGTTGCTTCCAATGGTCGGTGTTGTTACTTGTTCCTAAAGGGTCATCATACACCTTAGAGTAGTGGCTCTCCCATATCTTCATGAGTTCAGGGGGTTCCGTCTGTAAAGTTCCGGTAGCATCCTTAAGTAGTTGAGCCTTTTGCCCACCCCGATTCCTAACTTTTGCGATGCCTTTCTAGAGCTTCCACCACTTATAAGCCAACCTGGCTCGCTGCAGACCCTTCCCCTTGGCAATTATGTGAGAGAAGCTCTGGTTCTCACTATTACGATAGGCTTGTTTGGCTCGTTTCCGAATCTCAGCGTACTCTTCGAAAGTCTCAGGGTGAGACCCGAGTCGCTTCCAAGCCTTCCTTTTCAGGTTGATAGCTCAACGTGCCTTTGGGTTGAGCCTAAAACAAATCCTGGGTGGTGGTGGTGGCCTACTGTCATGACTCCGTTTTCCAGTGCAATAGCCTTCACCATTTCTGTAAAGGCTCTCGCCAAGTGATTTGGGAGTGGGTCCTCCCCCTCCGCCTCCTCATTGAGGCCGACCAGTGCTGCCCAGCTATTGCTAGACAGGAAAGCACTTGCCGCCGCGTCTACCCTGCTTGCATTGATACAGGGCACACGTGGAGCAGGAGGGTTTGGACTTGTTTCCACATCGTCCACTCTTTGCATCTTACAAGTGATAGGCCAGTGGTCGGAGATGTCGGTCGCTCTAAAGACCTGCGATGCTGAGAGTCTCGAGATCACGGTGTCATTCCCAACAAAGAAGTCGAGATCCGACTTTCCATGGCCCATCTTGGAATGGTATGTAAGCTCGGAACAAGCAGTGCGCAACACAGAGAATTCGTGGAAATGTGCTTCCAAATACCGACTTAAAATCCTTTGCTTGCAGTTCCAATCGCCCCCGACTACGATTGGAATTCCTTTCCGATTCAAGGTCCTCAATTTCTGGCACACACCCTTCAGCATTTCTCTTCTTGTTGCGCACAATTGTTTTTGAGGGATATACACATTCCCATGGATCCATGACCCTTGCTTTCCTGCGCCACAAGGAAAAAACTGCACTAGTAGGCAATTGGGAGTCAATTGGCAAAGCTCAAATGCTCTATATTCCCGAGATATTATGGTGACCAATCCTCTCTCGTCACTAGGAATGTTCGAGGCCATGCGTTAGAATGAGTCGTAAACCAAATAATCGCAGGGGCCATCCCCCTTGAAAAATCCGTGTCTCCTACAGCCCAATCACGCGCCAATGTTCCTTTTGAGCCAGCATATCAAGCTCACCCCGTTTGGAACGGAGAGAGTTGATATTAAGACTCACCAAGATAGGTCTCTTATCAAGGCCTTGGCTTGGCCACGACGGGGCTACAGTCTTGCGTTCACCAGAGAGAATCGACAGGCGAGCGTTGTCAAAGAGTTTATTGTTCATAATATAAATCATGGGATTCTTATGAACACAGAAAAGCTTCACTGGAAGTTCTATGAGGAATTTGCATACAAAATTCAGACATTGTTATCCAATAACCACCTTAGTTACACAAGTTCTTTTGTATTTAGCATATAATTTTCAGTTATACCATGTATATTTATGAAAAATAAGTCTATGGGAATCTTCAACTTGGTCAACTGGAAGTAATTGACAGTCTGCAGGATAAATCACATTGATTCAGGTGCAAAAATATGGTAAGAACCCAAGAAGAATGCCAAAAGTTGCCAAAAGTCCACCAGGTCCACATGGGACCTGGAGTAAAAGACTTAAGTGACCAGCAAGTGACCTGGGTAGGTCAAAAAGTGACCAGGGACTGAGCAAGGAGCAGCCCGCATTTTTCGGCGCAAAATGCGGGCTATACAGTCTGAAGCAAACTGGAGAGAGCTGGAGCTATGGTGCATGATTTGGAGCATGCAAACTGAAGATCAACAGGCCCAACTACTAAAGATGTAAACTTGGTGAGAGCTCCACTTCTCTGCCTCTTTGGTCTGACAAAAATGCATGCTGAAACAGTCTATAAAAGAGGAAAATCTGAGAGAAAAGTATTCAGCCTGCTCTTAGGCACGACTTCTCTCATTTTGTCAACCATATTCTTGGTCCAATGAAGCCCGACTTGTACCCACGTACTTGAGTGACTTTGGGGCAAGCAAAGGGTGAGGATATTGAAGGCATACGGGCTGTTATGGGCTGAAATAACCAGTCATAAACAAGGCAGCCCACTGTTATGGTCCATTTTTATGAGCAAACATGGGATTTATGTGGTTGAAATTGATGGAAATGACCTGTTTTCATCAGGACATTGTTCATCAATGATCAGAAGTGCTTCTTCTTGAGTTTATGCACTCATTTTGAACTTATTTATGGGCTGAAATTTTCTGTTTTAAAACAAGTTTAAACCTAAAAATGTGCTTCCTCAATTCATTTCGTGTATTTTTGGCCCAAATCTTGAATGCATTTGAATCTATCAACAAAATACTTGTTCCAAAGGGTTGAAATCCATCTATGTACTTGAAATAAATGCCATTAGATCTTGCATTTGATATTTCAAAATTGAATTGAGAATTTGAAAATATCATTTATGATATCATGCATATATCCAGAAGCATTTGATGTAATCAAGATAGACTTATTTATTCCGTTCATGTATGCTAAGTACATAGTGAAAAAGCTTGAACTCTTCTTCCGTACTTAAATCATTTCTAAATCCCGGATCTTATTAAACCCCAATCTATTTCCCCTTCCTAAACCTTAAATCCTAAACTCCTCTTCTGCACTAAAGCCCCGGTGGTAGACCTTCAACCCTTAACGCGACGACAGTGGTGAACCCGACGTGAAAGTCCGCTGCGGAAGAAGAAGTCCAATGGGAGAATCATCAAGTTCAGGAGGAGATGCTTTGCATCAGCTGGTTCGTCTTATGCAAGAGAGCCAACAACAACAGTTGCAATTTCAATGGCAGTTGCAATTACAACGACGAAGACAAGAAGAAGAGCGGATTGATGCTGCTGCCATTAAAGCCTTAGAAGCAGTTGGACAAGAGCTCAAGCAATTTAGTGGGCAAAATGCGTGCTCTTTTATCCGCCTCTACACTGACAAGATGGTCTTCTTTGGAGTTCCTCAACATGCCTGGAGCCGTTACTTTGCCCACCTGGCTGTGCATGGTCTCCAGGACCGAATTCATGGTCTTTTCCAAAAAGATGCAGGATGAACTGTGTTCAAGAAGGCTCTTCTAGAAGAAATTTTCCTTGAAGATTCTGGCCTTATGACAAAGAAAGTCTTTACCGAATGGGTCGAAAGGCCCAATAAGGGTCCTGCTACTGCTCTTCATCGAGAATTTGAAAGCAAATTTGCCCAACTAGATCCTGATGACCAACAAGGTATGGAAAGTCAAAAGATTGAATTATTTTTAAAGGCTGCAGATTCTTCCCTTCAGGAGAAATTGACTGATCGACTTGAAGATCCTGACTCTGAGTCGAGATTGAAGACTGCTTGGAGTGATATCACTGAAGATTAATACGATTGCTCGAAGAGAGCGATTGCGCCTAAGATGGGGATGAACCCCTGCAACAACTGAATCTATGAAGGAGCCTGTTCCAGTTTCTCGACCTCCTGTCTCTATGGCCGAGCAATCAAGAAATTCTGCTATTCCTTCTCCAAAGAAGGATGTCATGGACGAGCTAATTAAAAGCATGTGGGATCTCCATCTTAATTTAACAGAAATTAATTCTAAAGTAGAAAGGCTTGATGTAAAAGTAGAAGAAAGGGGTCGGTTAACTGTCCAAAGGCCTGCATGAGAAGGCTTCAAAAGACGCTGCATTTGGTGTGATAGCCTTCAGCATGACAAGTGCGGTGCATTCCGTAAAGCTGAAGCACAAAAAATAGTCTTTTGGAAGGATGGTAAAATTCATGCAATCGAAACCGGGCTTCCTCTTGAGCCAAACTTCGGCAACGGTGGCATGAAGAAAAGATTGGAGGATTTGGCAACAAGAACGGCCTATGCAGCTGTTGATGCTGCAACTTATGGGCTGCAAATTGAGCCAACTAATAAAATTGTTAAAGCATGTACAACTAATGCAAAATCTAAAGTGTGGACGCAGGCCTTGGAATGCATGGAGCAAGGCAAGGCAACTAAAGATGATTTAACCACTGCCAATCAATGTATTCGAGGGAGAACCGTTTGGTCTGAGCCTGTTGATTCATTTTCAGCTTTTGCTCGGTTAGCTGAAATTAATAATCAAGAAGCCATGATAGAAGGAAAGAGAAGAAGAGAAGAAGATGTTGCCAATCCTTCTTCTTCAGGACCAACTAAACGCATAACAAGAAGTAAACTAGACCAACAGAAGGCTATTGAAAATCCACCGCCACCAGAATTTGACATGGGAGATGCCCCTCAAGCAAAGAAGACAGAAGAAAAAAGAAAAAGCAAACATCCTAGTTACAAGTTGCAGTCTGACATAGAGACCGCAACAGATCTTAAACGGATCCTAGAAGAAAGGATTCTTGGAAGTAGAATTGAATTTACATTAGGTAAAATTCTCAGTATTGCAAAACGAGGATTTCATGATGTAATAATTGATGTAATTAAACGAAAAAGACAATATGTTGGTGAGGAAACTGAAGAATCTGTACATGCTTTTTTGCAAGTAGTTCATGTGTATTTGCAGGATGAAGAGAAGCTGAAAACTCAAGGGATTCGATTGGAGGCAATCAAAGAATTGTTTGCAGCCATAGAAGCCAAAGATGAAGACATTTATGAAGCAGAAGCTGAAGAAGCCATAATGGTGGGGACTTCACAATCTAAAGTGCAACCCATGTGTAAGAAAGAGACTCTTCTTCACAATATGCAAGAAGAAAGTGAAGCTCACTTTATTCCTAGTAGTCTCTATTCCCGTACCCATTGGGCAAGGGCGACTACTGAAACTGTTGTTAAAATCGGTGAAAAAGAAACTCCATGCATTGCCCTTATAGACCATGGTTCGAAAATTAATGTTATGTCAAGAAGTCCCTATGAGAATGGTGGATGGCCCATTGATGTGGACCCAGGATGGCGCATAAAGGCAGCCAATACCTCTTCTGGCGATCTTTATGTAGCATGTCCTTATGTACACGTTACTATTGGTAATGTAAAAGATGAATTTCATTTCTTTATTCAAGATTCGTGCAGTTATCCTATCATTCTTAGACAACCATTTATTTTCGAGTCTCGTTTAGAGACAAAGGCTCTTGATGATGGTTCGTCATATGCTCGGATAAGAAGCAAGGATAATGATAAAGCTGTTCAATTTCTAACTGTCTATGTTAATCACCACCAGAATAGGGACCGATTGAGAGATCATCCTGTTCTCCCTAATGCCCGAGAATTTAAGGGTTTTCGGGTAGCACAGCTATAAGTGGAGGCTATGGCAGTGCATCATGTCACAAAAAATTGCCTCCACATATGAAGGAGACAAGGCCAAAAGCTGATTTGCAAGTTTTTTCAGCCAATGGTGTGGGCTATTATAAACAGTTTTTAGCCCATGAACAGGACTGAAAGAAAGTATTTGAGTCATATGGAGCAAGAGCTGAAGCAAATTGATATTCTACCTAAAGATGAAGAAATTTTAGGACTATTTTATGGGCTAAATTATAATGATACAATGGCTGAAATTTATACAGCCATTCATGCTGAAAATCAAGCTGAAAATCAGTCCATACATGTATGTACATTGAATATGTATGACATAATTCAAGAATTTGCAGACTTTAAAGCTTTTGGACAACCAAACAAGGATGAAGCAAGAGTAGAAACAAAGTATAAAACAGTTGATAAGAAGGTCAAGCCGGTAGCTACTCCTCTACTGCCTGAAAGCGAAGGACTGGCAGAAAGGGTATCCAAACAACCAAGCCTTCGTGATCCTAAAGATATTGGACACCAATTTACAGCAGAAAGTCTACAAAAGTTGAAAATTGGTAAAGACTATTTTCTCTTGCCAGCTGAAAAGCAAATCTTCATGCAGATGTTAAAGAACCATGGTAAAGCCTTTTCATTTCAGCCACATGAAATTGGCTGTGTGGATCCAAGCATTGTGGCACCAATGGTAATTTTTACGTTCCCACATGTTCCTTGGAATCTTAAACCAATTCCGGTTCCAAGAGCTCATTTGCCTAAGTTATTGGAGCTTCTAAATGAAAAGATAAAAATGTGAATATTGGAGCTATCTTCAGCTCCATATTCCAACCGATGGTTTACCGTACCTAAGAAGAATGGATCTTTACGATTCATTCAAGATTTACAACCCGTCAATAAAGTCACTATTAGAAATGTTGGATCAGGACCAATTGTGGATGAGTTTGCTGAAGCTTTTGCAGGAAGGGCAATCTATTCCATGGGAGACTTATATTCAAGCTACGACCAATTTCAGCTTGCTTTGGAAAGCCGCGACATTACCACAATGAAGACACCTCTTGGCCTAGTCCGCATGTGTACTCTACCTCAAGGGGCTACGAATTCAGTAGCTCACATGATGAATGCTATGCATAAAGTATTGAGGGATTATATTCCTCAATTGACTCTTCCTTTTCTTGATGATGTTCCAATCAAAGGATGTGAAGTTCATGAGAAAAATGAAGAACTCAATGAACTTGGATGTCGAAAGTTTGTTTCTGATCATATTAATGATTGTGCTCAAATCTTGTCTAAATTAGAAGAAGTCCATCTTACTCTTTCAGGAGCTAAATCTGTTTTTGGAGTCGAAGAAGTCCTTGCGGTATGTGTGGTCCATATGGCCAAAAGCCTTCTCCATCCAAAATAGATGCTATCGGCAAAATGCAGGAAGAATGTACAAATGTTTCAAAGGTGAGAAGATTTCTTGATGCATGTGTCTTCTACCTTATTTGGATACCACATTTCTGTTGAGAATCAGCAATCACACTCAAATAGCCTCTTTGTATGGAATCTCAGGGTCAAGGATATGCAGGCTAACTTATCCCATATGCACAATAGTGCCTACTGCAGTTTCCTACTTTCCTATAAAGCATTGTACTTGCTTCCTTTCTTAAGGCAATGATAGTACTCTTTTCATTTCAGTAAAGTGTCAATGTCATTGTCCACATACACAAGATTGTGTTTATGAGTCCAAGTCTCAATCTTGGAACCTAATTCACTTGTGTAACAAACAGTGTCCATTCCATCATGAGTCTACACTTCTCCTTCCATCCTCCATAGCTTCCGGTTATGTCATGCTCTAGATCCCGCATTTCTAACATGGTATCAGAGCCCAGTTGGGCATGGCATTGCTTCTCTAGCCTCTCTTGATTCTTCTGAACCTCCATCCAGCTCAATGTCAGCTCATGACTTCATCTCCCAACTCTACTCTCACTGAAGCTTCCATGGCAGCCATAGCCAGCAGCACCCTATCTGATTGAACTGCTTATATCTCACTCCACAGGTCAAATCTCTTACAGCTTCCTTCTGGAAAAGTATTCCCCAACTCATAAAGCTTCTCTGTATCACATCAATCCAGGACATTGGACCATCTGGAGCTCAGCATTGTGAAAATCCCAAATCTCTGTTCTGTGTCTGCCATAGCCAGACAGGACCTACCTTGCTTGGAGCTTCCATAACTCTTCAACCAGGCCATTTCAGCCCACGATTTCTTCTGGAGAGTTGTTCCTCTGCTCAAGGCGTTTCATCTTGGCACAACAATCAATGACATTGATGCTCCCTGGCTCCAGCATTGCAGAAATTCGACCACGCTGTCCAGATCTGCGCCGAATCTGATCGCGGCACCTGCGCGCCTTATACTGACCACGATCTGCACAATCTTCATGGGGCTTTGGTAGCCCATGACATAAGCTTCCTAGATATGTAAAAAGTTTTAAAAATGATGCACTGTAGCTCCTGCAATAAGCAAAAAACCAGGCCCCTGTCTCAGAAACCCTAAATCCACCATAGCCAAAAGCTTCAAAATCTTGACATTTTTCACTGTTTCTCTCACTGGAGTTATCAACAGTGATTTTAATCACTGAGCAATACTCTCTGAAGTTCGTTAAAGTACTGTCACTCAGATCTGACGACATCAGCATCAAATCAAGAAGGGGAAGATCACTTGGAGTAAAAGACTTTTGCAGATTTGGTATTCATTGACACTCAGTTAGTGCTTTTTAGCACTTGTGTCTCTCAATCAATTCTTCTGTTGCTCAAATCTAATAAAGTCTGAAGTTGATTTGCTACTGTTCCCGTAAATCTAACATGGGCAAAGACTCGCCAAATGCTCGATTCAAAGGAGTCGGATTCCACACTTGGCAAACCCGCATCAAGCTCATCCTGATGAAGAAGGGTCTCTGGGCCATCACAAATGGCAAAGAGAAGAAACCTCGGGACGCGGACCTTGCAACTACTTGGCAAAAGAATGATGACAGAGCCCAGGCCATTATCAAATTGGAGCTAGATGATAGTTATATCCATCACGTGGATAACTGTGAGACCTCACAGGATACATGGAAAAGACTTGACACCCTGTTCGGTGCACAATCTAAATCATCAAAGTATGGTCTCCTAATTGAATTCTTCAGGCTTGAAATGAAGTCCAGCACATCACTTGCCACACATCTTAATTACATGGAAGGACTCCTAACCCAACTTGCAGGAATCAACATTAAAATGGATGAAGATGTTTGCATCGGTGTTCTACTTAAGAGCTTGCCTCCTGAATATAATAACGTATCAACAACTTTAATCAACATGCCAAATCCTGAGCTTGTTGATATCCAGGCATCACTGTTAGAAGAAGAAAAGAAGCTAAAAACTAAAGAAGAACCAAGTACCTCTAGAGATGAGCATGCATTATATGTTGGCAACAGGTACAAAGGCAAGAAAGATCAGCTCTTTTGTGACTTCTGCAAAAGGACCGGACACACCGAGAAGTTCTGCCACGCAAGAAAGAGATCCCAAAAGGCCTATCTAGTCGCAGTCAAAGAAGAAGAAGAAAATGAAGCAAAGGAAGATGAAGATGAAGACCACCAGGATCGGAAGGACAAGACTCATCAGTCCTTGTACTCTCATAATTCTGATAGACTGTTTTAATAGCCTTGTATTTTCCTTGCCCTAATGTTTCCTACCATAAGCTTTGTAAACTCCTTATGTAACTTGGCATTACAGTCCCTGTACACTTTGTGAGGCCCCTGTTACAGCCTCTGGATGTCCACCATGTTTATGGTACCCACACTTAGCTTTTTCTGCAACAGCCTCTGGTGTTCTGCCATGTCTGTGGTATGCCCACACTTTGCAGGTGGTTCTCATTACAGCCTCTACACACTTTGTGCCTTTCCTAGTTGTGATTGAGGAGGGGTGTTGAGAATCAGCAATCACACTCAAACAGCCTCTTTGTATGGAATCTCAGGGTCAAGGATATGCAGGCTAACTTATCCCATATGCACAATAGTGCCTACTGCAGTTTCCTACTTTCCTATAAAGCATTGTACTTGCTTCCTTTCTTAAGGCAATGATAGTACTCTTTTCATTTCAGTAAAGTGTCAATGTCATTGTCCACATACACAAGATTGTGTTTATGAGTCCAAGTCTCAATCTTGGAACCTAATTCACTTGTGTAACAAACAGTGTCCATTCCATCATGAGTCTACACTTCTCCTTCCATCCTCCATAGCTTCCGGTTATGTCATGCTCTAGATCCCGCATTTCTAACAATTTCGCCCATGTTGCTGAAAGTCTTTATCAGCTTGTAAGAAAGGGCCAAAGGTTTCTATGGGGAAAAGAACACACTCAGGCTATTCGAAAACTCAAGAAAATGTTGAGTTCAGCCCCCACTTTAAAGAGGGCTAACTACTCCAATGGACAACCCATTATACTCACAGTGGACACACGTCCTATTGGAATAGGATGGGCAGTTGGTCAAGACGACCTTGAAGGCAACATATATGTAATCCGCTTTGGAGCAAAGGTTCTTAATGAACAACAAAGAAGGTATGCTCAAATTAAAAGAGAACTTTGGGGAGTCGTAACTGCATTAAAATGTGACAGGGAGTACTTCATGGGAGCACATGTTATAGTTGAGACAAATTGTCTTCCACTCTTAGGCATGATCGCCAATTGTTCCACTCCCGACATAGCCATGCTAAGATGGATAGCCTATATTAAATCCTTAAATCCTGAATTGAAACATATTGCAGGTAAAGATAATCCAGTTGCTGACATGCTTTCACGTGCCAAACTCCAACATGTACTAATTGAGTGGCCGACTTTTCACATATGTCACATTTAATGTTTGGAAAATTCCTAGGGAAATGTTAGCTACCACACCACTTACAACAATTAAATCTTCAAGGGGCACCATCTTTAGGGCATCAACTCCCTATCAAATTTTTCTACTTCTTAAGAAAATTGACATCAACATCTATTTGCCCGTATTGTTTGGTGATCATGTCAATGGAGTGCTTCATCATATCCTTAACTTTGCTAAGGACATTCGAGGTACTTGACTCATAGCCGTAATCGTCTACCTATCGTTCCATTGTCCTGGCCACTTGATTAGGAATTGGCTATTGATTCCCTGGAACAACATTAGGACTTATTGTTTGGCCTCCAATACTAGGCAGAGCATGGATAAAGAATAAATGATGGATAAAGAAGAATCTGAGTTTATCAATGATGTGGTTAATGTAGATACAAATCTGAAAACAGCAAGTTTAGCTGAATCTAATATTGATTCAGCGGTCAAAAATACTGGTACAACAAAAATTACAGCAATAACAACAGGTTCAGCGGCTAAAACAAATGTTACATCAGCAAGGAAGGATAAAACAACCAAAGAAGGACAATGGACAACTAGTAAACAGCATATTCAATGTTTTGTTATGGTTTGTTCACACTTTAAAGAAGAATATTATGCAGATGATTGGCTAAAAATTGGCCAATTTTTGAGCACTATGACAAAGAAGAAAGATTGGACTAATGAAGAATTCAAGAGAATCAAGAGAAAAGCTTATGGTTTTTTTCTTAAAGATGGTTATCTTTGGAGGCATGCGAAAAAGAAAGGAAGGGCGCATGTTCGTGTCTTAGGAGACGAAAAGACACAAAGACAGGTCATGCAAGAATTCCATGAAAGCCTATTGGCTGGTCATAGAGGCATATGGGGCACTTTTGCCAAAATAAAAGAGAAATTTTGGTGGCAAAACATGTATAAAGACATTGAGCATTTTGTTGAGTCTTGTCATGTTTGTCAAATGTATTCTATGGTAAAGCATAGAGATGGGCTTCAGCCTACCTATCCTTTATCCATTCACTATAAATGGGTTATTGATTTAGTAACCATGCCTACAGGAATTTGGAGCATGAGATATCTAGTACTTGCTAGAGAAGATCTCACAAATCAAGTGGAAGAAAAGGCCTTAACAACAAAGTCCACTCATGCTGTTTGTAGATTTTTACTTGAAGAAGTATTTTGCAGGTATGGATGTGTTGCTAAAGTAACTGTAGATAGAGGGGAATTGGATG
The DNA here is from genome assembly GCF_053477565.2 of Lygodium microphyllum. Classification (NCBI taxonomy): domain Eukaryota; kingdom Viridiplantae; phylum Streptophyta; class Polypodiopsida; order Schizaeales; family Lygodiaceae; genus Lygodium; species Lygodium microphyllum. The sequence continues at coordinate 2,971,244 of NC_141143.1, read as the reverse complement.
CTGATGAGGCTTGCCATTTCTTTGCTCAATTGGGAATTAAGCTATCTCTTACTTCAGCCTACAACCCTGAAGACAATGGTAAGAGTGAAAGAGGTTATCAACCAATTCTTAAAGCTTTAGCAAAATCATGCAAAGGGAAGTTGAGGGAATGGCCTAAAATGCTACTTGAAATGGATACCTCTTTTCATCAGGACATTGATCAGAAGTGCTTCTTCTTGAGTTTATGCACTCATTTTAAACTTGTTTATGGGCTGGAATTTTCTGTTTTAAAACAAGGCTGAAGCTAAAAATATGCTTCCTCAATTCATTTCATGTATTTTTGGCCCAAATCTTGAATGCATTTGAATCTATCAATAAAATACTTGTTCCAAAGGGTTGAAACACATCTATGTACTTGAAATAAATGCCATTAGATCTTGCATTTGATATTCCAAAATTGAATTGAGAATTTGAAAATATCCTTTATGATATGATGCATGTATCCAAAAGCATTTGATGTAATCAAGATAGACTTATTTCGTCCGTTCATGTATGAAGTACATAGTGAAAAAGCTTGAACTCTTCTTCCGTACCTAAATCATTTCTAAATCCCGGATCTTATTAAACCCCAATCTATTTCCCCTTCCTGAACCTTAAATCCTAAACTCCTCTTCTGCACTAAAGCCTCGGTGGTAGACCTTCAACCCTTAACGCGACGACAGCGTGCCACCAACAAAACGCACGTTCCTCTTTAATACGAGTCAAAATGCTCAAGGATACTTCACGAGACTCGACCATTACGTCAAACCGCACAGATCGGTTTCATAAGCACCTAATTCTATCGCACTTATTAACCTTCCTATATAAATCCGACCGGAGTATCCATCTTAAAGCACCCCACATAGACCGCTCTGTGAGGCTTCCAGCCCCCCATATCACAATTCTCGGGTACGTACGCAAACTCATGGACCTTAACGCTATGGCCATGTCTGTCCCTCCCCGCGAGGACAGTGTGGGTCTCACTACGAGGCGTCGAGAATCCCACTATGGCAAAGGCAATCGTGCCGCCATCACCGACACTGGTTGAGCTGTGCTCGATTGAGGCGTCACCGACCGTGCTATTACACGGTCCATCCCTGTTCCTCTCACTCCCATTGTGTCTAGTCACCTGGGAATTTTGCCGTGCGACGACCGAAGCATACGTCGTCGTGCTCTGTCTTCTCCCGCGATAGAACCCTTGATCGTGGGCTAATGCACCTGTCTCACTTGTCACGTTTGGTAATGGTATAAACACGGCCCCCATTGGGATCGCATCTCCTCAATCCCGAGAGATCGCTAGGGTAACGACGCTGGTTGGGTACCTAGGACTTCCATTCCGATCCTGGTACGCCTGGGAATTAGGGTTTCCACCCTCTCCGTTGCCCCGGTTTAAAGTCCCAGCTGGCACAACTATCTCTTATGCTTTAGGAACACTTCTCGTTCGGGGGGAGCACTTTGTTAGGCAAACCCACCCCTAGGCCATTTACCTCGCCTGGCTCCAGGTTTTCACTTTTTAGTTTAGGGACTGGTGAGTAGGCGATATCCAGTCCGCCACCCCGGAGCATCGTCACCTCTCACGGGCCAACACCCCCTCGCGGGGCCTCGTGTTCCCCAACGCATTGAATGTCTACTCCCCTATGACCAGTCCCCAAATCATGCCAATTTGTCTCATGTTTCAACAAAGCCACGCCCGAGACCTTGAACTCATTACAAGAACCAACACCCACCCGCTTAAGTGCCCAAATCTATGCAGGCACATAAGCAAAGTTCGAGTCGAGGTGGCAAGCGACCAGCATCCCTATGAAGCATGTGGAGGGAATGAAGTCAAGTTCTCGCCCTCACTTGATCTTCGTAGCTCCACGGGACCATGTGTGCTCGAGTCCATTTCCTTAAAAATCATCAATCACCCCCGAAACGGACCTGTGCATTAGGCAGTTGGATCGCCCCCTGTCTCAATCCGGTCGCCTAGGTCGAGTGCTATGACGCACGTTGGGATCTCGTGGCATCAACCCTGTTCTTGAGGGTTAGCCTTGGTTTCTCCGAGATCCTGCCTATTTGTCATCTGTGGCAATTTTTCTAGGACTAGGTCCTCACCCTTTTCGAAGGTCGGACTTGGTTTCCTGACGTCTCGGGGTTGCCATCCCCTTGAGCTCTTAAACGGATCATGAGGTTTCGTGTTGCCCCTCACCCTTTTCATGCTGAGTCCCGGGGGAGCATTTCATGCTTCATCCACCCGAATTCTTGTCTCGCCACTACTCGTGGTTGTAGGGCACTTCACTTCGGGCAACCAAGCTTGTCTTTTTCCTCACACAGCGCACTGGCATCGTTCCACTTACTGGGTATCATCTTCTCCCCCAAGGAGCCTCAACAGGAGTGGAGTGTCAATGCGGCGAGTTACCACTCCGTTGCGTATCGATGTCTTGCCACGGGACATTTTTACGGGTCCTCCCCTCCCGTCGTGGGTTTTCTAACCCTTTGGCCTTGAGGCCTCACTTCACATTTTACGTTCCTTCCGTATTCGTGACAAGCTGCACACTATCTTTCACCAAGAAGTCGTTGGCATGTTGAGATCCATTCTGCCCGCTCCCACAAGCCAGCTCTCCTGTTTGGTATCATTGAGAGGGAGGGTCCTGCATACTCTTGGGTTACCAAGTTGGTTTCACAACTCCTTCACTTGACGTAACTCATCACTTCTCGGTTACGTGGCTTTCATGACGAGATGTCCCCGTAGGGGCATCCCAAGTCATTATGGCCTATCTTTGAAGTGCTTTGGCATAGATGCGCAAGCCCCGCGGCGAGTCTCCGGCCTCAACTTCCTTAAAATCCCAATGGTCTATTCAACTTATCGGGGTACTTGGAGTTAGCCTAAGTTTCCCTTGGTGAAGGAAAAAACCCTGCTGCTTTTCCAATTTTTTTGGGTAAAATACGCCCAAGTATTCATAATCCACCTCTCTACAGCAAGAGTATACAAAGCCCGATGCATACATCTTGCAATAAGGTAGGAGTGGGCATCAAACATGTCACCACAAACACTATCTTACTTCTTGAAAAGATGCATTATGGTACTCGTCGTACTTTTGAACCCACCTCATTCAAAGCACAAGTTGAGACCAAGTTCAAAAGAAGGCACGAGTTCATGGCTCACCGGACTCTTTCGTGCAACAAAGGATTCCCTTTGCACGATTCGCATTAGGGCATGAGACCTTGGCTGCACGTCACCACTAGCTTCCTCGCTCACCTCAAAAGTGACCGAATGGAGTCTCCATCGATTCTTCAAGCTTATTCCTTGCGTCCTACAGGAGTGTCTCGGGTAATTCCCCTTGGCGGTCTTGCCAGCACCATGCCACTTAAGAGGGTAAATCGCGCACACAACACATACTACACTCCTCTGCGGCAAGTGTATACGAGTACAAGACACATCACCGTATACTCCTTGCAATTGAGCAGGTGTGGGCATTAGACATGTCACCACACGCGCTACTCAATTTCTTGAAGGGGTGCAACATGGCATAGTTGTATCTTGAATCCACCTCGTGTTATCACGAGTTGAGACCAAACTTGAAGGAAATCGAATCTCATGGCTCACCGTTCACTTTCGTGCGGCAAGAGAGAACTCTTGCGCGACTAGCATTAGGGTGTGAGACCTTGGCTACACGACACCACCTGCTTCCTCGCTCGCCTCAAAAGTGATTGGATGGAGTCGCATTGTCATTCCAACCCGCTTGCTTCCTAATGGAATGTCTCGGCTATGGTGATCCCTTAGTTTGGACTTCTGAAGCCCATAAGGAATCGCATTGTCATTCCAACCCGCTTGCTTCCTAACAGAATGTCTCGCATATGGTGATCCCTTAGTTTGGGCTTGTGAAGCCCGTAAGCCGGGTGGCCGCGACAAGGCAGACCACCATGCACCCGAACCCGTCAGATCGCCCGACAACCCTCACCACCGACGGAATGAGCGCAGTGGGACGTTCATCAAGGCACCCGAGAGGGAAGGGCGAACCCTTCTCGTCCCCGCGCGACAAATTATTCGCACTCTAGCAGCGGAGCCTTGCCTCATCTTCCGAGCTGTGCAGACTTGTCTGAACTGGAATGTCCATGCAAGAGGTACAAACTATAGAACAAATCCTATTCAAGAACAGTGAGAACATTGACAAGGAAAAGGCGCCCACAAAAACATATGGTTTAGAACAATTTGGTGCAATTGTGACATGAGCAATCGTAAGTATCATTGTGAGCCATCGAATGGCTTGGGGGCAATTGAGTGTGTCTAAACATGCCACATTCATGTGACCTAATTCATAATTGGAGCAATTGCATGGGCAACATACATGAGCCTACAAACATGCCATTAAACTTTGAAATGTGTTCAAGCTAATGGTCAAACAACAATCTTTCACACTTCCCAAGGGGTCAATGGTGAGTCGTTTCTTAATACGATGTCAAGGACATCAAAAAAGCACACTTTTCTAAATGTAACTAGTCTATTCCTCATTTGTGAAGGCATAGCTAAAGACAGTAGACTTGCTTTGCTTTGTCTCCATTAAAAGCTCCCATAATAATCTCTATGAAATTAATTCATCTCACACACCACCTTTATGCTCAAAATATCATTATTATCACTATGGAAACACCCCCTCTTAGATAGCAAGTGTTTTGTCCTCGTTCTAGTTCTCATAAGGATAACTCTTCTTGAAGCAACCAACTAAATTCTCAAAGGCTAAAATACACAACTATTCTTGAATGATTTGCAGAAGCCTTCAAAACAGTGTAGTGTCCAACATCTGAGCATATGTAACAAACTTTCACAGCCTTTATATTCCAATAGGTTATGTAACGTTGGACCCTTTTGTACTTTCCAAGCCTTTATATTCCAATAGCTTTATTCATTGATTGATTGCTTGACAGCAAGTTTACCAAGCCTCTTATTCTGTCTCTGGTTCTTTAATCGACTGCTTGACATTAGGAGCCTTTGTATTCCAATAGCTTTACTCCCTAAACTGACTCCTTCACATTGAGCACCTTAGTGCTGCATTTCTTACTCAGCCATGTCTCATTTAACTGCCTCACTGCATCTGCAAAGGCCAGTTCAGGTCATCCATCATGCTTTTATCAACATCCCTTACATGCATATATACACTGCCAAACAAGTTATTTACTCTTTAGGTGTCGTGTTATTTTATTCAGCTCACCATCGTGAAACTTTCATAGAGAAATAGACTTTCAAATGCAAATACTATTTATGCATAAAGAAATGAAGTCTTTCATGCAAACGCAGAACATATTTTGTTCAGCTCAGCTCACCTTCATCGACCTCGCATTAGACATTAAACTGTGGAGATTAGAAACACAGAAAAGGGAAAAACCTGTCTGCAGACTGACTATTTCAGGACACTGCTGAGATCAAACTGCAAAATTTCTTCACAAAACTTCAACAGGGTGGGATCCTTTCAGAATCATTACATCCTTTAATCCCAGAATTTCACTACCACAATTAATTTTCCAACAGCAGGTGACAATTCATATAGCCACAACAACACAAAATAATCATACAACAGTATACTCTTGTTATATATCAAAATAGGTCACAAAAATTTTACTCCCTGTTAATGGCTAATCTGAGTAAGCTAGTGTAGTTCAGCTTCAAGCTATCAGTGATAAGATCATTAGTGAAGCTCCACTTTGAGTAAAAACAAAGCAACTGCTTCGAGCCTTTCTAGCTCTGCTCTTCAGGGTCCCAAGAAGTAAGGGCTAATGTATGTCGGCCCCCACATGCAATGTATTTGACAAACCAAGAACCAGAGGTGTCCTGACTAATCTCACTTATTCCATCATAATAAAGGTGTGCTCTGCCATTCATGGAACTTGCCTTTTTCCTCCCATGATGCAGCATTACAGGTACCTTAACAGGGTGTCCAGTGGTCACAGCTCGATCATACCCCAACCGTCCATGATCCGCTCTTCCAAACTGATGATCATGAAAAAAGTAGTGTGAGAAAATTCAATAATGCAGTACATTGGGACACATTTTACATAGGTGTTCTTCTTACAGAGAACATCCGGCCCGTGGATGACAAAGCCACAGTGTGTGTCCCACCACAAGAGACCTTGATGTATCCAGAATAAAGAGTCAGTTTCAAGCACAAAGCAGCTACATCACTTGAGAGGCTTGAATTAGTTAATGTCTCAAACCTGGACAATCGTTTCATCGTCGAAAAACTGAACTTTCTGAGGAACCATCTTACTGCTCTTATCATCACCGAAGCCTAATCTGCCATGCTCACCTCTGCCCCATGCATATACCTGCAAAACTGACCCGTCTAATTTCAGTTTCCCACAGCTTAAACCCACAGGGGACTATTTCCAAGTACCTTTCCAGTCTGCAGTCTATATCAACTTGCCAGGGGCTTATAAGAAGATGGGAGTGTAAAGGAAAACTTCAATTACATGCACGAACAGTAATTTCCACTTTTTGAAGCCCAAAAAAGCAAAGAGGGATTGCAGCGCACCCATACACACGTGCACACAGGCGTGCACACACAAACAGGCTCGTAGACATAGAGGGAGATGGGGGCAGGAGAGCACTCCAAGTCTGTCAAGCTCCCTACTAGGCTGTGTGCCTGTGATTGAGGTAAAAACAGCATCAGAAACTGAGCACAGAAAGAATTGGATTTGGAGTTCCCGATAACCCTCTCTCTCTCTCTCTCTCTCTCTCTCTCTCTCTCTCTCTCTCTCGTCAAGGGTAATTGTATTATTTACCAAAATATATCTAAAAAGTACAGCATGACCAAGAGTACAAATACAAAGGGACTAGATGGTCTGCAGGGGAGTCAAAGAACTGCAGTGTCCCAAGAAAGCAAATCCTATCAAGGGAGAATACCCAGCAGCTAAATCATGTCAAGCTGCCAATGAAGGTGGCCTCTCAAGCGGACTATATAACTCTGCACTCCAGAAGAAGAATCGAAAATGAATGCATTTCTCATTGTCCATATGTGCCAACAATCCCAGAAGCATAAAAGGTGAAAGTGCACTTTCACATCAAGCTGCACAAGATCCACAAACTTGGATGTCCAAAGACCCAGTCCTTTGAAAGCATCAATAGGCCTACCAATCAAGACTAAATGGCTGACAGCAACGACCAAACTTTCCTCACCACTGGACAACAAAGGAACTAATGGCGAGAGGTTTCCACAAATCTCACAAAAGAAACGGCAGCCATTTTCAAGAAGCCAAATCGATGAACCCATCATCCAATAACTAGAAGCATCCACAACCTCTGAATCTCCAAAAGTTTATACCTCCCAAGTGGGATCCATAGGGATGAGACCAACTCACAAGCTGTTATTCAAGAACTATCAGTAACTTGTGACCATATTGCTATTGAGAAAGGAAAATCCCTCTCTCTCTCCAATAGCTCATGGCCAAGAGAGAAGTGTAACTGTCATGAGCTCATGAATTTTAACTTAATGCTGGGATAATTAAGTTGTGCACATGTTATGCATTAGTCAGATTAAGTTGAATGTGGGTCACGATGACCAACAATCCTAGCTTGGGCAATGGGACACAATGGCAGAAGATGTGGAGGACAAGTGCCAATTGTTAAGATATTTGCAATCACACCTATTGTGGCCTCTTTGTATGAGGCAGTTCTAGGCTTAGGACATGCAGGCAGACTAAATCCCATATGCACAGAAAGGGAAACTGCTACTTATCCAACAACTATAAAGCGTTGTACTTGACTACCACTTTTTGATATATGGAATGAATACAATGTCATGATGCTTTGTACTTTCAGTTAAGTGTCTTGCCTTTGTCAGCCCTACACAAGATTGTGTTTATGAGTCCAAGCTGCCATCTTGGAACCTAATTCACTTGTGTAACAATTTGTCTCTACTTGTCTATGTCATCATGAGTTTGGTCTTCATCTTCCATCCGCCATAGCATCTGCCATGCTCTAGATCCCGCATCTTTTGACATGGTATTAGATCCCAATTAGGCAAGGCATGACTCCCTTCTTTGCTCTCTCAGTACCTCTTAACCTCAAGTCAACTCAACCTATCTTCCTTAAGCTTCTATAACTTTCTCTACAGGGCATACCTCTCCAAGCTTCCTTTTGAAGATTTATTCCTTGACTCCCAAGGCTCCAAGGCTTCCCTACATCACATCAATCCATAATATTTGGCTATCTGGAGCTCAACATTGTCACTTCTATCAGTTGCTGCCATAACCTCAGTTTGTGGTCTGCAGGGCATACCCTTCATGGAGTACTTGGATCTCTCTCCAAAGGCAATATCTTTACAAGACTCCTAAGGATATCTTTCTAACCTCAAGGCGCTCCCTCTTGTAGCCTTAAAGGCGGCATTACTGCTCAACCGGCCCGACATTACGAAAATTCGCGATCGCTGTCAAAACTGCACCCGTTCACGTTCTCCAGATCTGTGCGTCACGAATCAACAGTGACCTAGACGATTAGCATAGGGCTTTTATAGAGCATAAAGAGACCTTCATTTCCATTTTTTAAAAAAATTCAAAATGATCCACCATAGCTCCTACAATTAGTGAAAAACCAGGCCTGGGTCAAAGCCCTAATCCAAGAAGCCATAGCCAAACTTGCTAAAGCTTCAATTTTCTTCATTTTCTCACTCCTCTTGGCACACTCAAGCTCCTACCACTCTGAATTGAGTAATCACTCAATGTTTAGCAAATATTTCATCAAGCTTTGGAAGATTTGGAGAAATCAAAGCTCAACGAGACAACATCAGTGCTACTACAAGTCTCAAGCTCTTCAATTTCTCACTCTTTTCAATCAAGTACAGTTGCTACCATTCAAGATCTGCTACAACACTCAGTCTTCCCACAAATATTTAATTGATTTACCATCAAGGAGGGGTTTCAAGCCGAAGGGGTAACATCAAACACCAAGCAACAAGAATCATCATCTTCAAAACCATAATATCTTTTAATACTACATAGTAGGATTGACACTACCCCATCACTTGTGCTTCTTAGCACATTCAAGAATCAATTCACTACTAATTTATCTCAGATTTGAAGCTGATTTTCAATGACAAACATGAAGTTTTTCATGAAGATGTCATTCATAAAGAGAAGTGCAATCATTTTTACTCACTTGTACCACATAGAAGATGTACTTTATCTACTTGTATGGAAAAATGGAGTTGTGAGAATTCAAGTGCCATCAATGTATTCATTTGAAAAACTTGAAAACATGGCTACTACCTTGGAGAAAGTAGACATTTTCGCTGCCTCAAAGATAATGATATCTTTGCTTGAGGGGGACATGGACATGAAGACTAGGGCAAGCAAAGAAGACCATGAAGAAAAGGACCAAAAGAGCAAAGTGAAAAACAAGTATAAGATCAAAAAAGAGCACGCTCGACTACACCGACAAGAAGACTTACAATAAATTGAAGATCTATGCGAAAAGAAATGCTGAAAACTCCAAGGTCCTGACAATCCTTGACCCAATTTTTTACTAGACTTTTTAGCCTTGTAATGCCTAGCCCAAATGTCCTTATCATAAGCTTGTAAACTCCTCATGTAGCCTTGTACTACAACCTCTATATACTTTGTGAGGCCCCTGTTACAGTCTCCGGATGACCATCATGTTTGCGGTACCCACACTTAGCCTTTTCTACGACAGGCTCTGGTGTTTTGCCATGTTTATGGTGTACCCACACTTACTGTGGCCTCTTTGTATATAGCTAGATTTGGGAACCTTCAAAAAAACCCAATCCTCTTCTTCAAAGTCTAAATGTTATCTTTTCTCGTCAATATAATTTCTTGCGCCTTACAAAAGTTATCTTTACATTGCTTGATAAGTGCCTCCATCTTCTTGAGCTCTTCTGTAGCTTGGGTTTTCATGTCATCATGAAAGAGGGTTGAGGGCACTTGAATCTTGTATTCATATAATGCTTCAAATTGTGGCATACCAATACTCATGTGACGAGTATTATTGCAACAAGACTTACCAAGATATAGTGATTGATCCCAAGTGGCTTGTGTAGATCTTGGTCAAAGAGATTGAAAAGCCCCTTGGGAATGACTTTTGGCATCATGGGGGTTGGGGAATTCAATCACGCAATGATTTCAACTAAGGTTTGTAAAATGTTTCAACACTTTCAAGTTCATAGTGCTTAGAGATTTAAAAGTGAGGCTGGGCAGTGGCCAAAACTTGGGCAAGGCCAAGTATTTTTCAATTTGTCAAATTAAAAATGGCTGGAAATTCAGTTGTAGAGGCTGAGTTTGCATGGGCAGGTTTGCCACATGGCATTCAGCCATGATCAGAGCCATGCAAGGCCAGAAAAGGGCTAGGAAGGGCAGTTCCGCGGGTGGGACCACAATCAGCACAAGCAAGGTTCGCCTGATTTAAGCCACCATTTTGGCCAAGTTCCAACTGACAGCAGCTGAGCACTGATCTGCAGCAGGCGACTTAACTAGAGACCCAACAAGGGCTGGTGACAGCTGTTGGAGACAAGAGGGGCACAACAGCTGCTTAATGCATAATTTGGGGCAGGCGACTGCTGCTGGACTATTTTTGGGCAAACAATCTCCCCCCCTAGTGCTTCCACACCTGATGCATGACCAATCTAGTATTCTAAAATGCCTGCCGGGTCTTTGGACTTGAAAGGTTCCTGCTGGGATTTTGCTGATCCCAGTCTGTAACCAGCAAGAATCAGACCATGTGTGGATGCATGTCTTAATTATGCATGAAAGTTTGCTACTATAATTCAGCCAATTGACAGCAGATTAGGGATATCCGGTGGTCTATAGAAGAGCTGAATTGCAGACAAGGGAGAGAACTCAATTTGGCTCCCCAAGCATTCAAATCAAGAAGCAAATTGAGGATTAGGGTTGCCACTTGGCGAGAACAGCAATTCTATCCAAATTTGTCAAGGATTTGAGACTTGGTTTGTTGGAAAAGAAGGATTTCAGTTGAGGGAACTTAAATGAATTTCCAATTTTCAAGCTAGTCTCCTACATTTTCAGAGTGTTGGCCTTTCTCTGTTGTATCTAAGCACCTTCTGCAGTTTATCAAAAAATACAGCAAGGGGTGCCAAGGTCTTGGGGCCAATCAATGTTGGCTTGTCTCATTTCTGTTAGCCTGTGCAAACAGCCTGCCTTCTGTGGATGGGCGGTAAATCCCTGATTACAACTTCATTACAACAGAAAACAAGTAATGCAAATCTGAAAATACATATTTACCTGCTGATCTTGGACAATGCACACCTGATTGGCCCCAAAATTGGGGCCCCTTTCGGTATTTCTTTGGCTTTATTGAATAAAAAGTTGATTTACAATAGGATTCTCCCGATCCCCTTTGCAATCCCAACTCCCCTTGCTGTCCAAAGTGACAAGTAAGTCTTCAATCTATTTTGTCCCTTGACTCTGGCAATCAATTGGCCTTCACCCACTTCATGGATGATGGAAATGCCCCAAATTCAATGGTTGGCTAGTCCTCCACCTGAATTTAGGTGAAATTCACCTTCAGCCTTGTTGAATCCAAGTCCTAGAGCTTCCAATTTCTAGCTCACTTCCTAAGGCTATTGCTAAACCCTAACTCCTGCTGTAAATTAAGATTTATAGCAAAGAAATTTGCAATTTCTCAACCTCCAAGGTCCAAATGCTGAGATCTTCGGAGCAAGCCTGTAAAATGGTTGGGAGATGAGAGAGGAAGCTGTAGAGAGAGAAATTTCAGAGTTCTGTCACGAAAAATGACTGAAAATCAGTCAAATGCAACTGTTGCCCTACCACAACAGCATGTAGATGCAAAGAACTGAAGAAAATTAGTCATTTACTGTTGCTGCCCTATCTCAACAGCCTATAGATGCTATCATTTGTTGTTGATTAGTCTTCTCCAACCCCTGGCTGCCTCAGAAGGTCCTCCAATGGCTACAAATCAGACTAGCAACATTTCCTCCCTCTCTCTTGTAGACTGAATACACTAAAAATGCCTCTCTCCAACCTCTAAAGACGTTTTTCAGTCTTGCATGCGCATTTTTGACAAGTGGCAGCCTTCCCAAATGGTTTTTCCAACATTATCCATAATTAAATATTAATTTTCAGTCTTTAAATACTGAAAATTCATTTCGGTGCCTTGAAAAATAATCTAACTGGCCAATAATTAAATTGGCTAGGCAACTTCCATTCCCAAGTGTTCTCTACGCCATCTTTGACCATCAAATTGGCATTAGATACCATTAAATGCCACTTCTCTAGTGTCACCAACTAACACTTATGGCCAAATGAATGACCTAGGTCAACAACTAGCACCAGATACCAGCAAGTACCTCTACGGCATAACTTATAGCAACTTTTGCCTTCGACATCCCATAATTTCTTCAAGTCTCGGGCTCGTAAATTTACTCTAACCCCAATTACACCTCACATGTGCATCATTTACTAACCATGTGATTAAAAATTAATCCATATCTTAAGTGAGGTTTCAAAAATACATGTGGTCATGACAGCTTGCTTGATTTAGTCGTGTCATTCTATCATCTCCTGATTGTGAGCTCCTATCAAAGTCTGTGACAGAGGCTTAGGAGCTTTGGTATTATTTAGTGTGCGCATTTATTTTCTGGTCAGCCCATGTTTGGGGGTGCCTGATGCCTATCGGTCAGTTTGGGCGGAGCCCTTGGCCGATCAGCCGATTTTCGAGATGGAAGGCTATCTATCTATCTATATATATATATATATATATATATATATATATATATATATATATATATATCGCAGCCATTCCCCACTCTCATATATTCTATCTTGCAAACTTTGCACTCTCTAACTTGGTGCTGCAATCTTCATCAGCCTGATCTGATGCCCTCACTGATGCTCTGGGCTGCGTGCAAGAGCTGATCAATCCTCTTCTTTGTATTCAGCTTATCTATTCACTCAGTGGAGTATTTCTCCCTTCATCTCCTACTCTCTCTCTCTCTCTCTCTCTCTCTCTCTCTCTCTCTCTCTCTGTGCACCATTGGTGTGAAACAAGGATGCCCACTCTCACCGACTCTATTTGGGCTATACATTGATGAGATAGCAGAGTTTATTCAACAGCGAGCCGGTGGAGGTATAGATCTCAGTGGAGCCACAGTTCATATCTTACTATATGCAGATGACATTGTGTTGGTCTCAGACTCAGCTCAAGGATTACAGCAGCATTTATTAGCATTGGATGATTTTTGCATACAGAGAGGCATGACAGTGAACCTTGGTAAAACCAAGGTTCTTATATTCCATACATCAGCTCAGATACGCAGACAGAGTATTTTCATGGCAGCAGGAGGGAGTATTGAGGTCACTGGATCATATGTATATTTGGGAGTCACCTTTACAGCAGCTTCAGGGACTTTCTCGATGACACAGACAGCTCGTGACCGCCTCACTAGAGGATACTCAGCATTGGCTCTTATGGAGCGACAGTGTTATCAGGCACATTTCCAGGAGCCCCGCACCAAGGGGTGGCTCTTTGATACTCTAGTCACTCCAGCACTGATGTATGGAGCAGTTATATGGGGGCCAGGCCTTGCCGATTATGTATGGACATTGATGGAGAGACCTCAAGTGATCATGATATCTAGATTGATTCGCAGCAAGGCCTCAGTCCCACATGACATTGTGCGAGCAGAGCTTGCCACACCGCCCATGCTAGTCGAGGCATTATTTCAGACAGTATGCTTCCTACACAGATTTCAGGATATGGACAGAGATCGCATTGCATATAGAGCATATATGGCATCTCAGGAGATGGCTCGAGCGGGGGATACCACATCATGGTATGCACAGACTAGAGCTTGGTTTGACAGACATGGGCTGAACATTGATAGACTCCCACCTCTTCTATAAGATACTCAGGCTCCCACTTACACCCTCTCTCTCTCTGAGAGGAACAGAGTCATCAGACAGGAGATATGGCATATTTATATACACAGGACATGGGTCAGCCCTGCACAGCCACTGCCATCGAAGATGGCACATTATTATACACAATTCTTGAGCATATCAGAGCAGGGATTCATAGAGATTCCGAGATATATGCAGATCTATATGCCACATCGATTGAGAGTTCTTATTGGCAGCTTAGGGTATCATCACATCAACTAATGATTGAGAGTGGCAGAGCCAGTGGCATCCCACGGGAGGAGAGGATATGCCCCCTTTGCAGATCAGAGATGGAGAGTGAGGAGCATTTTGTTCTCAGATGCCCGGTATACTTAGTGTTGAGATCTAGATACACATTGAGCAGCTCACTTCAGGGATGTATGACTGATATGGACCAGAGATCATTTGGCCGTTTTTTGGGAGAGGCATGGCACATCAGAGAGCAGAGCACACAGCGGGTCCCAGTCAGAGAGGGGCCCACCCAGACGACTATTACACAGTTCTTTCAAACAGACAGAGTGAGAGCTACTATACCAGCCTCCAGTCAAACCTCCGGGCTCACACTACAGCAGGCTGAGGACCAGCGTACCCGACGCCGCACGAGGATCCGGGGGTTTCGAACCCCACAGCCACACCGACAGGAGATCCGGAGGATTCTTGATCTACATCGACAGCAGACTGAGATCCGACGACACTCGACACATTGGATCTCAGATCTCCAGTTTGCTCTTTCTCCACCGCCGATGTACCACATTCTGCATCCAGGAGGGATCACCTGCTATTAGCGACTTCGACGACTGCTACTACATCCCAGGATAGTATATCTCCCTGCATCTGTTACATATACACATCGCACCACTTTATCACAGCCGACAGTTGTTCCCCTATCACAGCCGACATTTGTTCCCCTTTTGTAGCCATTATCTGGAGTACCAGAGCTACATACGCACACACATATACGACACTTATCACACTCACAGCACCGTATTTTCAGTTTCCAGTTTTTAGCTTTTCATTCAGCACTTTTATTTTGGATAGCTGGACCTCATCAGTTGTATCACAGTTTGTCTCATAGGCCAGTTTTGGTCTTTAGAAGACGTTAATATAACTTTCTTTCTTTCTTTTCTCTCTCTGTGTTTGTGTTCCTCTTCCATTGCACTCACATGGTATCATTGCCTAAGTGAAGAACATAGACTTGAGATCTTCAGTGGAGACCACCCAGGCTGCCCAAAACGCAGCCAACAGCACCTGAATTTTTTGCATCAGCACCCTTCTTGTGCAAAGCGGCCCTTCTTGGAGGTCGGGTAGCATCATCCACACCTTGGCAACTTCATCTAGTAGCAATCATTACCATTTGGGCTTCATTGGCATCTACATCATTGACGACTGTCTGTCCTACCTCGCGTTTGCTCGTCTCCACTAGTCATCATCTTCTGTGGACCAATCGACAACAATCCAATCACTCCCATTTACAAACGCAAGGTTGTTGTCACATCAAATGCAGATTTCTTACGTGTGTGCAGAATGTCTTATCCGAACCTATTCAACCTCTTTAATAACTCAAATGAGGAGATCCAATCTCATCACTCGTTTGAGCAAAGGCGCAACTATCATCACTCGAAGTCGCCCCCTTGTTCTGCCCCCCAATCTCCTCCTTGTTCTGTTTGTGCACCTATCTCAAAGGGCCCCTTCAATGCGTCCTCAAACTCTTGTTCCTCCTTATTAGGTGCCAATCTTGCCCTCTGCCCCCAAAGAAGACCAACTGGATGGCTCAAACTATCCCCTCTAGTCACGCAAGGTGGAGTGCATTCTTGATCCTTTCAACTACTAGGACCTTATCTCAATTCGCGTTCCTCGTCCTTGAGAGTCTCTTCATGATGGGACATCCCCTGATCAAGCTACCTGGGGGGATCAGCTCAACTCTCGAGCCCGAGACAATGACTTTCTTGCATAGGCTTTGGACCTTGCTGAGAAAGAGAGTCGCGGCTCACACTAGAGCCATAACTTTATACACGTGGATCACCTTCCACCATTGCAATAGAGCTTGGATTGCTCTCACTTGGAGCTCGACCAAGAGAAGTTGAGCTGCATCATCAAGATGGATATCATTTAGATACACACACCTAGGACATGGGTGACATCTATGAAGGATCTAGGGACAAAGATGGCTTTCTACCAAAGGCCTTTTATGCACATATCCCCCGATGGCTTTGTTATCCACCCAAGATACATGGATGCACACTTGTCTCATGGGGTATGATGTGGCATTGGACAGCTCTATACATCCTCACACTAGCTATAGATCCAAACAAGTAGATACAATGCAAACTGCCTTTGTCGAGAGGAGATGATTTTCTAGCTTTGTCAGATCGAGCCAGAGACAAAGAAGCACTACTTATGCAAATGTCCAATGTATTACGAGATTAGAGTGCACTTCCATTGCCTTTTTAGAGAGGGATTTCTGTTAGCAATCATGTTTGTCATGCATTGTCTTCTCGTGTATGTAAGCATCAGATTGAGTTAAAGGAGGACTTTAGGAGCTTTGACCTATCTATTACTTGTTTTGATGAAGGAGGTAGATCATTCTAGAGTAGCCATTTTATTGCCTTTTAGTGCATTTTCTACTCCAATTGGGATTTTGTGTGCACTTCTTGAGTGGTTTTTGCATACATTAATCTACCTTCACCTGCAAAACACTGTCCACATTTGTTGGGATTTTTCTTTGGCGATTGATATTTTTGCCAACATTTAATGCTAGTTGGTCATATTTCAAGCCCTATACGCAGGTTAGCCAATTTTTAAGGGGTTTGGCTATATATAGCCCTTAGTTGGCTGGTCCTTGATATTCTTCAATCTTCCCTATGGCAAGTGTACACTTTGACTCTGCCATCTTCCTCCATCTCAAGTGCTACCTTCATCATCATGATCTGGTGTCCTCATCGATGCTATGGATTTCATGCATTTTTCCCTTCTTTAGTGCAAATTTCTTTTTTCTTTTCTTGCAATCTCTCTCTGTTCCTTTCTCTCTGTGTTCATGTTTCCTTTCTGTTACACACTCACACAGTATCATCGCCTAACAAAGAAAGAGCAAATTTCTCATGGAGGAGACCACTCCAAGTTGCCAAGTGGCCTTGTTGCATAGCATTCTACTTAAATGTAGCCTTTTTCTTGGAGGCAACAACTTTTCTTCTGCTAGGTACCTATTTTGTTGCTAAGTTCCTCTCTTGCTAGAGGCAACAAGCTTCCTTAGTCAGGTGATAGTCCTTTGCAGCAAACACACATGCTTCTTGGCTAGGCGACCTCTCCTTAGCAAATGCAGACCCTCTCCATTGACTTTCTTGTGATCTCATAGCTGTTTTCTCCTGCTTTGTGGCCCTCTCTAGCCAGAACACATATTTCTTGTAGGTGTCCCACAAGATATCAAAGATATCTTACAATCAATTTCATGACTTTGATGATATAGATGAGGAGCATTCTCATCACTCCTCCGAAAGGCGGCGGGATTATCGCAAAGACTATCATGCACATCGTGAAGAATGGAGGTCACCTAGCTTGTTTGTATGTGACTACTCTCCTCCCCGTTCTCTCCATGTTTCCTAGAAGGCACGTTCTACTGGCATCCATATACCATCCATGGCACCCTCTATACAAGAGCCCATACTCCCTTCTTTGCCCAAAGAAGACCGGCTCGATGGTTCAAACTAGTTGGTTTGGTCGTGTAAGTTGGAGTGTATCCTTCATACCTTCGATCTTTGGGAGTTTGTTACCCACCCTATTCCCTATCCAATAGAGAATCCGATTGTTGAATCATTGATGAATCACACGGCTTTATGGGATCGGCTCAACTCTAGAGCACAATCTTTCCTCTTTGTGCTTATAGGATTCTCTCCTAGTGCATGTGCATAGGTTGCAGAAAGCAACCGAAGTGTGGACAAAGCTTTCTTCTTAGCACCATCAATAGACATTTGTACACTAGATTAATCTCAAGAAGAAATTACACATGCTCGTTGTTGATGATTCTCTTTTCACAAAGGATTATATCAATTGGTTGGAGGATATGAGGGATGAGTTTCGGATGTGAGTTCTTGAGGGGTCACCATCACCACTGGTGACAATTCTACAATTCTCATTTGTGGCATGGGGACTATTCTTCTATTGCTCAATAGACGATCGTCATCCACCAAAGTTCTTTATGTACCATATTTGGGTTCTAACCTGCTGTTTGTCTATGGTCTTACAAAGCTGGATACCTGTTTGGTTTTCACTCGAGATGCAGTGATTGTGAAGGATGAGTCTACAAGAGCGGCTCTTCGGACAGGTATAGAGGGTGGACTTTGTACGCTAACATGTTTAGCCACGAGGACTTCCCACGAGATTGAACTGCTTTAGTATACTCGTTATGGGCATCTCAACATGGACGAGATTCAACGGGCTGCGCGGAGGAAGATGGTGGAGGGACTATTAGGTGTGAAGGCCCTTGCGCTACTCTTATGTGTATATTACTTTACACATTTCAACATATCCTTGCGGGTGTAAGTGTACTGTACCCGAAGTGTTAATACATTCTTTTAGTCTATGTGTGTACCACACTGATACACACTAATCCGTCGACTCACTCTCTCATTCACGCTGCAACACCTCGATCAACGTACATATACTGATTGCTTCCCCTCGCACTCTTCAAATTGGTATCACAGCATGAGAATCGGTGCAAGCAATCATTACTAGCAATCATGCAGTCGTGACAAGCAGTGAGACAGTTTCTGTAGGCGACAATTGTCGTGAGCAGCTTACAAGGCACCAATTGCAGCTGAAGGCGCATTTAATAGCGAGCGTAACAAGCGACCAGCTCAAATTGTGTCTGCAATGTTGGGATAAATGCCCTTTATTCACCTTCGTGTATAGTACACGTGTATTATTTAGTTGTTCATGTGAATGCACCATTACGTGCCCTAAGTATAAATACATTTTATTATTTGTGTACCAACACATTGTTGGTACACCCAAATCAAATCGTACTCTCTCTCTCTCACACATCCAAGACCTCTCAATATCCCCACGCCTTCTCGGAGTTGCAATGGATCATGCCTACCTATCATTCACCATCGACCTCCAATTCACTGATACGCAGACCCATCATGCAGCTCACCGACACCTGAGATGCCTCTTTTCCAGAGAGACAGAGGATCCCTATGAGGCAAAGATCCTTAGATTGTTACATGATGCAGACCCCGACATTCCATTACAGGAGCTGACTCAGCAGTTCAGTGAGGCCCTACACATCGCTGCAGGTGTAGCCTTCCCACACTCACGACCCACACAGAGAGCCTCCACCGAGGTGACACCCCGGAAGAACTGGTATGATGATGAGTGCCGTGAGACCAGAGCATGGCTACAGAGAGAGATAGCACTGGGGTTCACTACCAACAGATAAACACAGATACTCTTTAGACACCTCACACGGTGGAAGAAGAGAACATTCTTGGCCCAGCTGGAGCGAGACCTATATCACTTATTCTTGAGCCAAGACTCTCAAGAGGCTTGTAAGCTTTTCAGAGAGCATTGCCCGACCACACCTATTACCTCCACCGCTGTATGGGAGGAGTATGCAGCTAGTCTTTATACTCTGGAGGGTCAGCCACCTCTTCCTGATCCACTTGAGCCTTGCCCAGAGACCACCACTTTCTTTACAGAAAGTAGGGTCTGAGAGGCCATTGACAAATGTAGCAGAGGAAAGGCACAAGATCATGATGGATTAGTAGCCGAGCACTTGATCCATGCTAGAGATTTCGTGGCAAGTTTCCTAGCTTACATCTTTAATAAAGCCATGTGTGAAGGCCTACCAGAAAGCGTGAGCACGAACACTATTGTGTCCATCAAGTCACGGGACCCTACTCTATCCAGTAACTATCGAACTATCATGGTTGGGCATACATTGGCTAAGTTATATGCTTCAATCCTTGAGCATGAGTTAAGCAAGTGGACAGAGATGTGGGGTCTTAGAGCACAGGGACAGGCTGGCTTTAGGAGAGGCTTCTCCACATTGGATCACATCCTCTCACTCAAAGCGATCATTGAGAAGGGAAGGGCCCATGCCCAACGGACCTACTGCTGCTTTGTGGACTTCCGCAAAGCCTTTGACACAGTACCGAGAGACAGGCTGATACTGACTGTATGTCATGGGAGTACAGAAAGAGCTCAATTGGAGTATTTCGGCACTGTATGAGAGAGTTGTGGACAGAGTCCAGACACCTAAGGGCCTCCGGACACCTGAGGGCCTTTCGGCATCTATTTACTCCACCATTGGGGTGAAGCAGGGATGCCCCCTCTCTCCAACATTATTTGGCCTATACATTGATGGGATTGCTGATTACATTTTACAAGAAGAAGATAGAGAAGCTCCACTAGCTGGCACTTGGATACCTCTCTTATTGTATGCAGATGACATTGTATTGATAGCTGACTCTCCAAAGGGTCTACAGAGACACTTGGACGCATTACACTCCTATACTTGGGACAGTGCACTTTTAGTGAACCTTGGTAAAACCAAGGTGATGGCATTTAATACTACACCACAGTGGGTCAAGAGATCAGCGCCTAAATTCACATATGGATCTGAGGAACTGGAGTATGTGGATTCTTGTACATACCTGCGAGTCTTATTCACAAGGCCCGCCTTTTCCATGCGAGAGGCTGTAGACACTAGACTGACTCGCAAATACACAACACTAGGTGGTTTGGAGAGGATGTGCTCACAGGTGCAATTCCAAGAACCCCGCACCAAGCTATGGCTCTTCGATACACTAGTCACATCCACACTACTTTATGGAGTACAGATATGGAGACCCAATCTTGACCACCGTAGCAGATCAAGGCGCACTTATGATGGATGGAGGTCGATGGAGAAACCCCTAGTGTCCATGATATCTAGGATGATCGGATGTAAGGCCTCAGTGTCGCATGAGATCATCAAAGCCGGGCTAGCAGCTACACCGATTGTAGTAGAAACCCTCACCCGATGGGTCACATACACACATAGCCTATGGGACTTACCCAGACACAGATATGCACGGTTGGCCCTTGAGTCCTCCAAGCAACTTGCTAGAGAAGGTGATACTTCATGTTGGTATGACAGATGTTGGCCTGGTTTGAGCTGCATGGCTTTAGCATGGACAAGTTACCCCCCTTGCAGTACTCCCTTGATGCACCATCTCTTGATCTAAGCAAGTTAGAGATTCGCATGATCATCAGGATGTATCTTACCCAGCACGATATCAGGCGAACATGGCTGATGCCAAGGCAAGAGCTAAGGACAAAGTTGGCTTTCTACCACGAGCATTTCCTTCACACTACTAACGATGGATTCATTGTTCGCCCAAGATACATGGACACCAACCTTTCCCATGGGATCAGATGTACTATTGGCCAGTTGCGTACCTCCTCACATCAGCTAGAGATTGAGACCGGCAGTTATAGATCCATTCCACCAGAGAGGCGCATATGCCAGATATGCCAATTAGAGCCAAAGACAGAGGAGCATTATATATGCCGCTGCCCAGCGTATTATGAGGTCTGTGGTCGTTTCCACTATCTATTTAGAGACGGATTTGGACCACTATCCAGAGTCATGGATTCTACCGATCAGCGATGCCTTGGTCTCTTTCTTCTTGAGATACGACGACTTCATGGCATGCGCCTCAGAAGTACAGCTCTTCCAGGACACTGAGGCCCTTCGCAGAGGCAGCTCACAGAGTTCTTTGCAAAGGAGACTCAAAAGACTTCAATACAATTACAGCCAAAGTCCACACGAGAGCCTCTCCCACCACCACAATCCACACAAAGACGAGGAGTATTAATTCATCGAGCCATTCAGCTTAGCCGATCCAGATGTCCTAGGCCTCGACACAAACATCGACGACACCTTCCTAGGCGGATACAGGGGATTATTGCTCGCGCTAGAGTTAGGCCCTTCATACCCACATGAGATTGTACCATTTGGAGCTCATTGTTACTAGATAGAGCTCTATGTTTACACAAAGCCATAGTCTGTTGCTCACTCCAATTATAACTCCAACAACTGGTATCAGAGCTTACGGTACAAGATCGTCAAGTGTACAAACAGCTAGTGTTCGTGTCCATCAAGCAATCGGCTGCAGTTCGTGACCAATGGGCCAACCACTGTGACGTTTATTTACCCCAAGGCGTCCCACCCCAAAGCAGCCAAGGCATTGGACGAAGGGTGCACGTCGGCTGCCCAGTGGCCTACCAAGACTATAGAGGCGATGGTTATCCTACCAAGGGAATCCAAGTAGTCACCCCAGAGAGGACAGGGCATCGAACAAAGGGTACACATCGGCTGCCCAGTCGCCTCCAAAGCCCTACAAAGGCGGATGAAACCACATTGAACTTTTTTTTTAATTAGTGAGGGAAATTTTATGGAATGCGGTTGATTGAGTAATAGTGACCCAGAAGACGGAAGTAGAGAGGGTACATCCAACACATCACAAAACAGTACAAGCTAACCCATCCACTCAAAGTGTTGATGACGAGGAAAAACAGGTGATAAGGTATCCACATGATGAAGGAGGATGATGGTGGAGTAACAAGAGTTGCCAATGGAAACAGCTTAACATTCGCTCAAGTGGTGCTTTGCACAATGAGATGCAAAGTATGCTACATGCTGAACAATGCTCGTACAACAAGTGCCACTTGGGTAGTGTTCCTCATGAAAAAATTGTTCACTTGCCCACATGCCCTAATACAAAGATAATAAAATCATGCAATGCAAGAGGTAAGACACAACAGGGGAAAGAAGTCGATGCCGAAGACAAAGTGTTGAAGCATGTAGAATATCAAGAAGGGTAGGAACCCCCTCTCAACCTAGATGTAGATACCGAAGAAGAAAGAGGAGCTTGATGTCGGTCTTTATATGGTGCCGATAAGCATAAGGAATGAAAGAATATGAAGTGGATAAAGTGGATGAAGCACCCCGCTAGAAGAGCAAGGTAGAAGTCACCGCCATGATAGCATCCAGAGAGATGTTGCACGATCCGCCTTGGGAGGGAAAACCGCCATGCTAAAAGAAAAGCAAGCACTCCTAGGATGATGAAACCATGAAAGGAACAGTGCGTATCCCCACATCTCTAGCCTAGGTAGGACCAAAGCAATCGACCAATTAGCCCTACACTTAAAGACAAAACCCTGCAAAAGAGATGAAAATCTGCAAACACAAAGGTTAGTGGTGAGATATTCCAAAGCAAAAAGAAAATCTAACTCAAAATAAATGCAATGAATGTGTATGTGTGGGAGTAAATGCAACAGAAGTCAAAAGAATAGAAAAGCTGAGAACAATGAATCCTATGGACTGTTGAGATATTAGCAATCACACCTAATGTAGTCTCTTTGTATGAGGCAGTTTGGGATGAAGACATCCAGGCTGTAGGAATCCCATATGCACAGAAAGGGAAAACTGTACCCATCAAACAACTATAAAGCATTGTACTTGACTACCACTTTTAATAGATGAATGAATACATGATGCTTTTCTTTATCAGTTAGTGTCAATCTTGTACTTGTCAGTACTACACAAAATTGTATTTATGAGTCCAAGCTTCCATCTTGAAACCTGATTCACTTGTGTAACAATTGTGGTCTTCAATCAATGTCATCATCAGTTTAGTCTAAGCTTACAAGCCGCCATAGCCATGCTTTAGATCTTGCGTATTCTAACATGGTATCAGAGCTCAACTGAGCATGGCCCAACTCTCCTTTCCCTCCTCTCAGCTTCTTCCCATCTCTGCTCAGCTCAGCTCAGTTTGAGTACTAGACCCTATCTCCAGCTTCATTTGCATTCCTACCTTCAATAAAGCTTCAATGGCAGCCATACCCAGCACCACCCTGTCAGCTTAAAGCTTTCATAGCTCTCTCCGCAGGCCAAATCTCTCTAAGCTTTCTTCCGGAGAAGTGTTTCTCTACTTCCAGAGCTCCTCCTTCGCACCTCAATCATCGAGATTGGGCAACTATAGCTTCTGCATTGCCTCTTTTCAGAGTCGCTGCCATAACTGTGTCTGTGGACAGCACCTACCTACCTGTATTGAAGCAGCCATATCTCTTCAAGCTTTCTTCTCAAGAATTGTTCTTCAGGTCAAGGCACAACTTCTTGGCATAAAAATCAAGGAGATTGATATACACCATGCCCGGTATTTGCATTTTCCCAAATCTGGGCATAGTTTTGACAGCGACCACTTTGAAGGCTTAGATCTCTCAACTCGGGCAAAACGAATACAAACCCTCTTAGGGGGAGTTAGACCCATTAGTGGGGGTCCTCCATCTTAAAGGGTTTGAGCAGATTCGACCTGTGGAGCTCGTGGGAGCTCATTTATCAGTCCCTGGTCCCTGTTTTGACAGGACAGCCATAGCCACTTACCTTCAAGCTCATTTTTCCTTCATTTTCTCTCTCCTGCTACTTAAACCAAGCCAAGGCCACTCTAATCTAAAATTTTCAGCAAGTATTCAACCATCAAATCAACAAGGAGAGGAAGCTATGAAGAGTTTTTGAAGATCATCAAGTCAAACTCAAGCAACAAACATCAAATTTCAAACTAGTATCTTTTGATACTTCACTGCCATTGCTTGTGTCTTTTGACACATACAAAGATCAACTCATTGCTGGTTATTCTCAGTCATTTGAAGCTGATTTCCATCATGGGAATGACCAAAATCAAGTCTTTTATGAAAATGCTTCTCATGAAGAGCAACATTACTTTTGTTGCTCAATTCAAATGCATGGAAGACTTGTTTATTCCACTTGCAAGGATGGATGGATTTACTTGTTTTGAAGAACAATCGATGAATTTATTTGAAGATTTTGAAGTCATTTCCGCTGCCTAAAAAACAATGATACCTTTGCTTGAGGGAAAAATGGACATAAAGACTGATGCAACTATTGCAAGCAAAGTCAATGAAAAAGTAGATCAAGAGGACCAAAAGAACAAGAATAAGAAGAAGCAGCAAAAAAATCATGAAGACTTTAAAGTGGCAAATAAAGTGAAGTACAAGTACAAGAAGCTAGACAAGAAGAACTGCAATGAATCGAAGATCTATGTCAAAAGAAATGCTAAAAACCGCAAGGGTCTCACGATCCTTGATCCTAGTTTATACTGACTTTTTTAGCCTTTTAATATCTAGCCCAAATGTCTTTATCATAAGCTTGTAAACTCCTCATGTAGCCTTGTACTACAACCTCTGTAAGGCCCCTATTACAGCCTCTGGAAGACCATCATGTTTGTGGTACCCACACTTAGTCTTTTTTGCGAAATCCTCTGGTGTTTTGCCACATTTTTTGTGTGCCCAAACTTTGCAGGTGTTACTTTCACTAAAGCCTCTACACACTTTGTACTTTCTGGTTGTGATTGAGGAGGGGTGTTGAGATATTAGCAATCACAACTAACGTAACCTCTTTGTATGAGGCAGTTTGAGATGAAGACATGCAGGCTGCAAGAATTCCATATGCACAGAAAGGAAAAACTGTACCCATCCAACAACTATAAAGCATTGTACCTAACTACCACTTTTAATAGATGAATGAATACATGATGATGCTTTTCTTTATCAGTTAGTGTCAGTCTTGTACTTGTCAGTCCTACACAAGATTGTGTTTATGAGTCCAAGCTTCCATCTTGGAAGCTAATTCACTTGTGTAACAGTTGTGGTCTTCAATCAATGTCATCATGAGTTTAGTCTATGCTTACAAGCCGCCATAGCCATGCTCTAGATCCTGCATATTTTAACATGGGCCCAACCCTAAGAGTGCGAAAAATGAATGCTCTACTGCCCTAGGGTATCCGAAAGACCTAGAGACATGCTAGTCTAAGAAGATGGCCACCATCGCGTACATCCAGTAGCATGGCTTGTTAGCAGTCATGTTTGTCAGGCCTTGTCATCTCCTGCCTGTGAGCCTCAGTCTGAGTCAGACGAGGACATTAGGAGCTCTGACATGTCTGTCATGTGTTATGATGGGGGAGGCTAGTCACTCTCGACTAGCTGTCTTAGGTTGTGTATTTCTTTTTGGCCTCTTTTAGTGGGCAGCCACTGGCTGCCCGGCCACTTTTTGGTCAATGTGGTGGGGCGCCCATTTTAGGGCACTTTTAGGGTTTGCGCCCATTTTAGGGTTAGGGTTAGGGTTTGTCCGTTGCCTATTTATTGGCAGCCCCCCTCCCCACTTGGTCACTTGTCTTCTTGCAGATTCCGACACTCCTCCCCCGTGGTGGTGCTGCCATCATCATCAGCCTGATCTGGTGCCCTCACTGACGCTGTGGGCTGCGTGCAAGGACTGATCAGTCCATTTCAGTGTATTCAGCATTCATTTCAGTCAGTGCAGATTTCTCTTCCTTATTTTCTGCTTTCTCTCTCTCCCTCCCTCCGTGTTCATATTTCCTCTTCCGCAGCGCACTCTCACATGGTATCAGAGCCAAACTGAGAGCACGGAGGTCTTCATCGACTAGAGAGAGACCACACCTCTCATCTGTTGCTGCCCCCCTTCTCTCCAACAGCCAGGCGGCCCCTCCAGGTGGTCTGAATATTTGCATTTGCTGCATCAGCCCCTTCCAGAGGCTGCCACATCATCAACCAGCCCCTGTTTCCTTGCGTTTTCAGCTGGGCGGCCTTCTCTTCAGCTGGGCGACTCCCCTAGAGGCTGCGTTTTGCATCCAAGGTGGTCGTATTCCCTCCTGGCGGCTCATCTCCAGCTGGCGCTTCTCTTCTTGGCTGCGTTTTGCTGCCTGGCAACTTTCCCTCCGGATTTTGTGCCCTACACAGCTGCGTTTTCACCTCCTGGTGATAGGCGACCTGATTTCCTGGAGTTTGGTGGTTCTTCTAGTGGTTGGTGACCCATCTGGTGGTCATTCTTCGGCATCGGCACAGTTTTCTTTGGTGTTTGGTATTTTGCAGATTGGAAGATGTCTTATCATCAGTCTACAGGTTTTGATGATTCAGATGACGAGCTTTTGTCTCAACACTCATCTGAACGGAGGCGTGATTTCTATCGCGAGGATCGTCCTACGGAGTCTATTCCTCGTTCCCGTCCCCCTTCTATTCATGTATCTCGACGATCCCCTTCCAGTGGGCCGACGATGCAGCCTTTGGTACCCCCTGTACAGGTACCCGTACTTCCTCAGCTGCCCAAAGAGTACCGGTTGGATGGCTCCAACTTTTCTCTCTGGTCCTGCAAGGTGGAGTGTATCTTGGACTCCTTCGATCTTTGGGAGCTTGTTTCTGTTCCTATTCCCCGACCTAAGGTGGATCCAGCAGATGGGACATCTATGGATCGTGCAGCCTTATGGGATCGGCTTAATTCTAGAGCCCGATCTTTCCTCTTTCTGAGTTTGCAGAATTATGTCCTTGTTCATGTTCACAGGTTGAAGACTGCAGCAGATGTGTGGAGAAAGCTAGCGTCTCTCTATCAGCAGAAGACGTTTGCCCACCGGATATCTCTTGAAAAGAAGTTGCGGATGCTCGCTATTGATGATAGTCCCTCCATGAAGGACCACATCAACAGATTACAGGATATGAGGGATGAGCTTGCATCCCTCGGTCGGACGATATCTTCTGAAGACATGGCTATGATTCTTTTGACTCAGCTGCCATCGCCTCGGTTTGATGTCTTCTACACCAGCCTTCTTACATGGAGGACCCGTGAGAAGCTTCTATGGGAGGAGCTATCCCCGCTTGTCTTGGAGCATGACGAGCGACTCAGAGAGGTCAGTGCTAGTGGATCCGACTCCACTAGAGCCTTTGTTGCAGGTTCGGGAGGACAGAAGCAGAAGAAGACGAAGTCAAAGGCTAAGAAGAAGGACAGTTCTTCAGGCTCTGACTCAGATTCAGAGAGACCGAAGTGCCCACACTGTGGGAAAGGGACACATCCCGAGGAGAAATGCTGGAAGAAGTACCCTCACCTTCGTCCGGGAGCGAAGGGTGGATCTACATCGGAGCCTTCTTCTACCTCTACACCAGCTGTTACCCATGAGTCAGTGTTCATATCCATGCTTTGGAGGAGGATCCTTCTTCCGTGGCTGCAGTGCCTTCTGCGCAGCCTTGGTTCGTGGACAGTGGTGCTTCGAGTCATATCACTCCCCGAGGTCATTTGTTACAGGATCTCCGTCCATCAGAGGGTTCAGTCACTGTTGGTGACCTTTTATCGGTGCCTGTTAGTGGTGTTGGCACATTGCCTTTGTTTACCGACCGACCTTTGAGCTCCTTTTCACAAGCCCTACATGTTCCGGATTTGGGCCTTCCTCTCCTCTCAGTTTAAGGCCTTACAAGGCTTGGCACACGAGTGATCTTCACCAAGCATGCCGTTGTTATTGAGGATTCTTCTACAGGAGCTGTCTTATCTACAGGTTGGCAGGAGAGCGGGCTCTATAGGCTCCATTCCCCTTCTTTGATGTAGGATCCTCCGCGGCAGTCTATTGCTACACCCGTTCCCGCTTGTGCACCTTCTATTCCATAGGTTCCTTCCCATCCCCCACCTTCTCCTCCGGTGGTTCCCTCGTACCTCCCATCCCTTTCAGAGGGGGACGATCTCGGTGATGCGGCTGTGGATTCCCTAGCCCCTAGTGTTTTAGAGGGGGATTCCCAGGATCATGAGGAGCTCCTTCAGCGGCAGTCTACACCGACGGACTTCATCGACCTTGGCATTCCTCTTGCCACCCCAGGATCCGTTTCTCCCTTGGCCTTCAGCCACATCCAGGATCTGAGAGGGGGTGTTAGCAGTCATGTTTGTCATGCCTTGTCATCTCCTGCCTGTGAGCCTCAGTCTGAGTCAGACGACAGTCTGAGTCAGACGAGGACATTAGGAGCTCTGACATGTCTGTCATGTGTTATGATGGGGGAGGCTAGTCACTCTCGACTGGCTGTCTTAGGTTGTGTATTTCTTTTTGGCCTCTTTTGGTGGGCAGCCACTGGCTGCCCGGCCACTTTTTGGTCACTGTGGTGGGGCGCCCATTTTAGGGCACTTTTAGGGTTTGCGCCCATTTTAGGGTTTGCGCCCATTTTAGGGTTAGGGTTAGGGTTTGTCCGTTGCCTATTTATTGGCAACCCCCCTCCCCACTTGGTCACTTGTCTTCTTGCAGATTCTGACACTCCTTCTCCCCCGTGGTGGTGCTGCCATCATCATCAGCCTGATCTGGTGCCCTCATTGACGCTGTGGGCTGCGTGCAGGGACTGATCAGTCCATTTCAGTGTATTCAGCATTCATTTCAGTCAGTGCAGATTTCTCTTCCTTATTTTCTGCTTTCTCTCTCTCTCTCCCTCCGTGTTCGTATTTCCTCTTCCGCAGCGCACTCTCACATGGCTCTGCCAAGGGAACGCCTGACGAAGTGGAGAGGAAGGTGAGATGGATGCATGAAGTGCAACGTGATCAAAACCTGCAGACCAATCAGCCAGTCCCTCAGGGGTAGTGAAAGAGATGGGCTGTTCAGGCTGTACACAAGCCACACGTCCAGCAGCAATGGCAAGTGCTGAACAAGCAAATGAAGCAGGAACGGAAGGCATAGCCATAGCCCCATTGGACTGTGCAATCGCAGCGGTCTACAGAGACTTTAGGGTGGTAGACATTGGGCCTTCGACCGACACTCCTCATCCACATGGCCTACTCTCTGGCAGTGTGTGCAAAACTGGTTTTTCTTAGAGAGGAGTTATCAAACAGGTCTAGATTCTTTGATTCCATCTGAGCAAGAGCAGTAACCCTAGGATTGGCTTGCCTTCGCATGATGCGAGTTCTTGCCATTGGTGGTTTTGCCTTCCGAAGAAGAGGCAACCAACCCCCTCTGCTCTAAATAAGGCTGTGATGAGGATCTCTTGTGGACTTGATCATGCAGCCTTGCGTAACGCAAGAACTAGCACTCAAACTCGTAGAAGATTGGC
The DNA here is from genome assembly GCF_053477565.2 of Lygodium microphyllum. Taxonomy (NCBI): domain Eukaryota; kingdom Viridiplantae; phylum Streptophyta; class Polypodiopsida; order Schizaeales; family Lygodiaceae; genus Lygodium; species Lygodium microphyllum. The sequence goes on along the minus strand of NC_141143.1, from coordinate 2,941,406 downwards.
AATCGAGGTTGGGAGAGGATGTGTTGAATGAAATTGAAATACTTTTCGAGCAACTCGTTCAAGAAGAATGTAACCTGATCGTCATCAGACTTTGGAGAGCCAGTAGTGGCGAACTCGGCAAGTAACCACCAATATTCAGCTAGCTTGACTTTCAGATCATCCCCTTCCCTAATGGAGAACTCTTGAAGCTCAAGGTCGAGATTGATGCATTGAGTACAATCACGAGCGCACAGGGGTCGAGAAGGTGACTCCAACACTCTGAAGCGAGGGGAAAGTACTGCAACTGAGAGTCAAACTCAAGAAGCAGTCCCTGCATCAGCTCAACATTGGATATGGCATTGTGAGCTCTCCATTACAAATGTAATCAGGGTGCGCTAGTCGAGGGTCTGGCATAGGCTCTAGACCAATGATGAGGTCCCAAAGACCCTAAGACTCAAGCACTTGTTGCATGAAATTAGACCAAGTGGTGCAATTTGACATGTTAAAACGTTTCTTATCTGTGAAGGCATTCTTGGCCGCTGCAACAAGAGTGGTAATGCTCGAAGATGGATATTGTGAAAAAGTGTAGTGGGGGTAGGATAGGGGAGCGGAGTACGCTGAAGTTCACATACACAAAGCCATCCGAATCCTGTATCTCAAAAAGAAGAAACAGGCAAGAGTTTCGATTCATGCAACACAAAAGAAAAATACAAACCTAACATTGGATCTGGCTGAGATGATGAAGATGGATAGCCAGACGTTCCAAATGCCGTATGTCCTCCACGGTCGGAGAGATGGCCAACCTCACAAACCGGTTCGGATGTGGTAGCAAAACTGGTAGAAGGGGTGTAAAGATCACCGTACTTGTTGCGATAGTACTCCTCAAAGTTGTCCTCTATTATGTTAGTGAAATCTGGAATAGAAGTAGAAGAAGGTGAAGATGAAAGTGAAGTGTTGTCCTCCTCACCAAGTCCATAACGCCGTCTCAGGGCTTCCAATGATGGAGAAGTCTGATAAGACATCATACGAACTGGAGAAGAAGATGTTTGTGACATTATGATTCGGTTACGAGTCATATTGTGTGCCTCACTCAAAGACTAGCTCTTCATAATATCAGCAAGATACTCTTTACAAGAGCACCAGCTCTGATACCATGTGAAGAAAACTGCTAGGGTTTGCACTGAGAACACACGGTGTACGACCATGGCAGAAACACAAAGAGACAGACACGGACATAGACACAAAGAGCAAAACTCAAACCCTAAACGCAAAACTCAAAAACTCGAACAAGGAAACTCAAACACAAACAGAAGAAGAGAGAGAGAGAGAGAGAAAGCGAACACAACTCTGAAGTGAACGAGTGCTGTAAATGAATGTAAGAGTGTACAGTGTGCTCAAGGGCAAAGCAATGTCGGAGTGTGACCTTCGTCGAAGACGGATCCCAAGTCTGTGACCACCAATCGGAGTGTGGGAGTATTGAATAGTGAATGGCAACAAACTGGTCACGAAAACTCAACAGTCAAGAGGCTGGAAACTAGTAAATGCAGTAGTGCACCACCAATCAGAGGCTGAAAACTGTGCACAGTCTATTGTAAACAGCATGCTGATGTGGTTGGCAATGACTAGATGATCACATCACAGCAAATGATGATATCGCCAACAGCTGATGTCAACATGGATCAAGGCGCCAGCGCATGAGCAAACACGAATGGAGTGGCAGCACTCTCGATGGCTGGACAGCCACGTGGGAGGAGGCTGATGGCTGAAATCTTCACGTGGAGTGAGAAACTTGCACAAATGGAATAAGGCTGAATGGAGGCAACCTGTCTATTTATAGATATGAGGACGCCCGAAAAATTAGGGTTTCCACTAAACTCTCTGGAACTGCTCCCCGTTTTAGGGTTTTTACTCTAAAAGAACATTTTTAGTTTGTTTTGGGACTATTTAAGAGGCTAATCAACAAGTAATGCATATTTTAGCTCAACAATCCCTTGCCCTTTAGCATGCATCTTACCATCTCCACAATGGTGCGATTCCTACATTCCACAACACCGTTCTGTTGAGGTATGTGAGGTTTCATCAATTGATGCTTCATCCCTTTGCTCTTGCAAAAGTCTTAAAACTCCTTTGAGTTGAACTCGCCACCACCATCTGTTCTAAATTTCTTCACACTTTTCCCTATTTCATTCTCAACAAGTTTTAGCCATTCTTTAAACTTACAAAAAGCTTGAGCCTTATCACGAAGGAAGTACGCCCACATCTTCCTACTATAGTCATCAGCAATCAACATAAAATAAGATCCCCCCAAGGCCCGTGTAGGCATCTTTCCGCACAAGTCAGCATGCACTAACTCTAGAGAAGCCTGTGCTCTATTCTTGCTTGCTTGTGGAAATGCCTTTCTTTGTTGCTTGCCCATCATACAAGCCTCACATGATTCCTTCAATTCAATCATTACAAGTAGGCGAGCAACCATACCTTGCTTCTGCATCTCCTTCAACACTGCAAATCCAATGTGTCCAAACCTTTCATGCCAAAGCTTACTTGTGCCCACTCCAACGGTGGTTGTAAGAGCACTTAGCTCATATAGGTTGTTCCTTCTTTCTCCTTTGCCAACAACTTTGCCATCACTGTCAAGAATTTCTACACCTGCATTCTTGAACCTCACTTCATCACTAGGATTAGTTATGGCAGAAACTAATAACAGATTTCTCCTAATTTCGAGAACATACAACACACTTGAAAGCTTTTAGATATCACCATTTGCAGCAACAAATGAAATAGTACTTTTGCCCGCAGCAAGGCATTTTGCATCGTTTCCAACTGTCACAGTGATGGATTCTTGTAGAGGCTGCATAGAACTGTATAGACCTTTCTTGTTGGTCATGTGACGGGAGGCCCTACTATCCAACACTCATGAGTCAATGGTAGATTCTTCTTGCCCCAAGGAGCACACCTCTTCAATGGTCGCCATGAATAACTCCAACTCTGCTTCAGCAATATTGGCTGTCTCTTTCCCTTTACTTTTAAGGATACCATTCTTTTCATCTGCCTTCTTGACACGACAATCTGCAATTGCATGTTCTTTCTTCTTGCAGTAGAAGCACTTTCCTTGAAACTTCTTCTTGCCGCCCTTCTTCTTTTTGTCACCATCATTTTTCGTGGAGAAACCACCTTTGCCTTTTGCATTGGCAAAGAATGCAACATCTCCATTGTTGCTTCCTTCTTGAGCTTTCAACCTCAACTCCTCCTCCAACAATAATGCACAAAACTCCTCATAAGTCAAAGCTTGAGGTCTAACCTGAGTATTAAGGGCAGTTAATAGTCCATCAAACTTTTGTGGACATATCCAAAGACACCTTCGAGCTAGCTCCTTGCTAGTCTTTTGTATCCCAACGCCAACCATCTGGTCTCGTAGATTCTTAATCCGAGTGATGAATGCTCCAGTTGACTCTCCTTCAGCAAGCTTCTCTGCTGCTAGTTAATTCTTCAAGTTATGAATCCTTGTTTCGTTTTGCGTTTCATACTGACTCCTCAATACATTCCAAGCCTCTGATGCTTTGGTTGTATGTTGAATCAAAGTCAGAACAGCTTATAACTAAGGCACACAATGCATCTGCATTCCTTCGTTTCCAAGCTCGTAGAAGATCTGCATTCGGAGAAATCATCACACTAGAATTTGATGGGTCGAGGGTAGGCTATAGTTCTGCGTCAGTCCCCAGCAAAGTCTCCAAAAGCTCATAAAAATCAAGGATAGTTGTAATTTTGAACTTCCACAAGGTGTAGTTTATACCATCTAACTTGCCTTCGCTGAAGGTTGGTGAATGGATCCTCAGTGTTTGAATAGCCGATACAACAGCACCACCTCTTACACCGCTTCCAAATGTGTCAAAACCGCTTCCCGAAGACGACATCGTTTCTCTTTGCTGTTGAAGCCTTTGTCTCTTGCGCACTCTTCGATCCTTAGAGCCCCCTAGGCTCTGATACCATGTAAAAAATTACACGACGCAACGAACAGAATCTGAGAAAGAGAGAAAGGGTACACAACAAGTAAGAGGAGAATAAAATTTTTCTTTAGCTCCAAACAACTGATACAAAGATGGCTCTGTCCACCCGTACGCTTCCACTGTGAAGCTTAGATAGCGATCAAAACAAACAATAGGTAAAGAGCTAAGCCTAGCTGGAACAACTCCAACTAGGTGAAAGATAGATCAAGAAAACTGTAAAGGGATCTACCTTTTATAGCTTGTAAAGGGGATCATGATGGACGACATTCCATATGCACCTGTGTCTGTTGACTTCCCATGTGCACCTTCACTGGTTGGCTAGGAAATATTCCAAGGAATATTCCCTTTACCATTGGCTAGGGCCCCTAATAACTCCCTTACCCCGCCACTTGATGCAATGTGCCTCAAGTTGCTACCAACTTAACGACTACTCTAACCCAAAGAATAGACCCACAACGGTCATCTTTTTTGCCACCCGGTCACATAGATCTCATTTGACATACAAGTTAGCACTCAACCAATATCTGGACTTACATATGGCTTCTCCTCATAATGGGAACCTTACAACATTGAGCACCATGGATCATTAGTGGCACCCTATGAGGGTAGCGCATTGAGCATATCTAACATTCTTCACATGGTATCAAAGCTAGGTGCGCTTTGAGAAATCTTGGCCTTTGATTGAAAAGCTCCTTCACAAAATTAAAACAACAAAATTGTTATATAACTTCGAACACATTCACAACATTACTCCGATCTCCACAACCAAGCATGGACAAAAACAATCAAGAGTGTGTCTTCCAACTTGCTACTGCTTAATTTGACATGGCTAGAGAACCATGGCACTACCATGGACTCCACATGCCATATCAAAATTCTACCGTTCAGTATGGTCCCATCCTTATGCATAAGGCTTAACACAAGGTTGAAGGTAAATATCTAGAAGGGACTCTTCAAAACAAGCTTTGGTTTGTGAGTAACAAAGAAGATAGGTATTTTTACATGAACTCAAAACTAGGTAAAAAGCTAAAAGAAGAACTTATAGGTATTCCAACCCTTCCTTTTGCTTCAAATGATTTTATTTTCGTTGCACCTTCCTTTCCACTTCCATTATTTGCACCACATTATTCATCATACACCACACCAAGCAGTTCTGCACTTTTAAGCACAAGCTTTAAGACCTCTACATACTTGTTTTCGAGTGGTGTACCTATAATGAAGGCTCGATTTCCCCACACATACTTTCGAGCTATCCCTCCAAGAAGACAACCCAAACACATTGGAGTGGGGATCTTTTGGCATTGCAACTTGCCTCTATGGCATTACCTAGTGGACCATCCAATCATTTTGTAGTGTCCCAACCAGCATTAAGACAAGGCTATCATGTCCTAGTGCCTCTATCTACACCTACGATACCATACGAAGCTATGTTTGTTTCGGTACCTTCACAATAATCGACACCCATTGGACATCAACAACCTATTACAACCTTTTCACCTTTACCCCTTCCTCCTCCTTATCCACCACCATCTTATCCCATCTATCCATCTTCACAGACACCTCATGGTTCGAGTCCTCATCCGCGAAACATGCATTTAATGACGAAACTTGTTTCAACAAATCAAACCACACCACTTGGTCAAACTTGATGAGACATGTCTTGGACTCTCAAAACTTATGAGATTTAGTGCAAGGATTGGAACCCCAACTTGATCCCGCTCTTATTCTATACAAGGTTGTCCGCTCATGGAAGGCTCATTAACGTCTTCGCCATTCTCAAGCTTATGCAAGGCTTGTTAGCCTGTGCATCAAGGAGTGTCCGTGTAGGAAACAACTCCTTGTTCAAGATTCAAGCCCAATGTCACGTCAATTTTCCCACTAACTTGGATCCAGATCTCCCTTCATTGGATGATGTCTATCATATCCCCCAACTTGGAATAAACTTGTTATCCGTTTAGCACCTTTTCCAGTTGGGGTGAGCAGTTTTATTCATAGCAACCATCCTCGAGGTCCTAAACTCTCAGATTGGTTTAGTAATTACTCGTGTCAAGGCACAGCCTAATGGCCTTTACCACATGACTCACTTTCTTACCGAGCCGATTGCCGATGATTCGGAGTTCCATCGCTTCCAAGCTTTGGCCACTACACGAGAGACCACGAACTCTAAGTATCTTTGGTGTTTTCACTTAAGCCATCTTGACTACGACTCTCTTTTGAGCTCTCACGTCAAGTGTTGGCTAAGGGCCTTCCACGCCTAAAACTATCTCAAGAGGTCTATAAAGCATATCAACTAGATAAATAACATCGTACACTCTTTCCTCAGCAGACTATAAATCTTATTGTTCAACCCCTTAGGCTCATTCATATAGATATTTGTGATCTAGATATATGTGGGTGATTTCTCTAGATACATGTGGATGTAACTCCTCAAGCACAAGTCTAATCATTTCACTTATTTCAATGCTTGGGACTGTTGGATCATAACCAAACTAGTCGTCATGCGAATATTATGAGAAGTGATTTCGGTGGCGCATTTAGCTCCTATAACTTTTCTGAGTTTCTATAAAAGCAATGCATTGCACGCCAACTCACCTCTACCAACTCCCCTACACAGAATGGGATCATAGAGCGTAAGAACCGAACTGTCTTGAATATGCCATGCTCTATGGGTATCCAACCTTCATCCTTAGATAGGGTGGAAGTAACCTAATTAAGCACTACTTACAGTAATTAACAAATTCACAAAACTAAAATGCACACTTTACTATATAATATTGGACATTGGACACCTTATTGGCCCTAAAATTGGCGCCTCTTTCCGTATTTATTTAACTTAATTAAAGAAGAAGTTAATATACAATAGGATTCTCCCCATCCTTTTCGGTATTCTAACTTTCCTTGCTGTCCAAAATGACAAGCAAGTCTTCAATCTAATTTACCCCTTGATTCGAGCAATGAATTAGTCTTCATCCGCTTTGATGGAGATGGAAAATGCCCCAAATTCATTGATTTGATGGCCCCTCCTCTTGAATTTGACTAAAAACAGCTTCAACCCTTTTGAATCCAAGGCTTGGAGCCTCCAATTTCTGGCACGCTTCCCGAGGTTGTTGCTAAACCTTGTTTTCTACTACAAATTAGGATTTACAATAGAGAAATCTAAAATTTCTCAACCTCTGGGGATCTCAATGCTATAATCTTTGGAACAAGGCTATAAAAAGGTTGGGAGATGAGAGAGAGTGCTGAGAGAGAAAATTCAAACTTTCTTAGCGAAAAATGGGAAAAAATCTGTAATTTACTGCGAAAAATGGAAAAAAATCTGTAAGTTACTGCTGCTCCATTGTCTCAACAGCATATACATGCAAAGAACAAAACAAAGTCAATCATTTACTACTTCCGCCTTGTCTCAAGGCCCTGTAGATGCTGTCACTTGCTGTTGATTGATCTTCTCCTGCTCCTAGTTGTCTCAAAAGGTCCTCCAATGGCTGCAAATCAGATTAACAATATCTCCTCTCTCTCTTTTGCAAGCTGAATCCACTCGAATGTCTCTCTCCGACCTCTAAAGACGTTTTTCAGTCTTACATGGACATTTCTCACAAGTAGCAACCTTCCCAAATTGTTTTTCTAGTATTATCTATAATTAAATATTAATTTTCAGTCTTCAAATACTGAAAAATAATCTAATAATTATTTCAATGCCCCAAAAAATAATGACTGTCAATAATTAAATTAGCTAGGCAACTTTCATTCCTGAGTGTCTCTACATCATCTTTGACCACCAGATTGACGTTAGGTACCATTAGGCCATAAGTGTCACCAACTGACACTTATGGCCAAATGAATAACCTAGGCTAACAATTGGCACCAAATACCACCATGTACCTGTGGCATAGCTTATAGCAACTTTTGCCTTTGACATCTCGTGATTTCCTCGTGTCCCACGCTCGTAAATTTACTCTAACTAAAGTTATACCTCACATGTGCAACATTTACTTAAACATGTGATTAAAAATCAATCCACATGTGAAGTGAGGTTTCAAAAATACATGTCCTCATGACACTATGTTATTTGCAACAACAAAGCTTTCTAAGCGCATTTGGATTGAGACTATTAACACTTTGATATACATCCTCAACCAATGCCCGACTACGACAATTTCTAAAAAGACTTGGTAAAAGACGTTTTTTCGCTCTCGGCTTCTTATTATGTACATCCTCAACCGATACTCGACTATGGCCGTCCCTAAAAAGACTTTGTAAAAGACGTTTTTTGGCTCTGGGCTTGTTATTTCTCACTTTAAAGTTTTCAATAGTCATGCTTACATGCACACTCCTAATAACAAGATAAAAAAAGCTTACCCCTCGAGCTGATCTCTTGATTTTTGTGGGCTATTCTCCAGATCCAATTGTCTATTTGCACAAGGATACCTCGAATCAACCTTTTTATACTCATGTCTATCGTTCTATTGTAGAAAAATTACGTTGGTTGATTTATACTAACCTAGATCTTACATTCTTAATAAGTTTGCTTAGTCAGCATTTTAATATACCTAGAATGTCTCATTGGATTGCTTGTCTTCGTGTAATAAAATTTTGAAGGTATACTTATAATTTTGAACAAACTTATGGTCACAGTTTATGCTTGCAAAGATACACTAGGCAAGACATCCTAACACCTGGCGTTCTCATGGCAACTACCTCTATACCTTGGGCACGACACTTATTTCTTGGGCCAATCGTAAGCAAGAGACGATGATAGCTACCACGATCGAGACCGAGTATCAGCTCTCTTCAGTGGCACTACGAAGGCCATCAATCTGAGGAACTTGCTGGCCGCATTACAATTTCCATGTGAATCATCTACATTTCTCTACTATGACAACCAAAGTGTCATTGCCCTTGCGAGCAAACCTATCATTACCCCTCGGACACGTCGCCATTCATTACCACTTCACCAAAGAGCAAGTTAAGCTATGTACCATTCACCTAGAGTTCATACCGTCAAGCAACAATTTTTCAAATATTTTGACCAAGGCGATCAACAAGCTAGTTCTGCAACATCTTCTACCACGCAAATCAGCTTGGATACACCCTCCTCTACTTCTTCCGATTGACAGGGAGAGTGTGTTTTTCTCTTACTTTTCCTTGCAGTTTCAGAGAGCGATTTTTTCTCTTGATAGTAACAATAATAATGTTTACAACTCTTTACTTTCGAACATTTATTTATTATGTATTACATATTCTAGACATTTGTAACTTCATCCGCATTGTCAAGATGACATGATTGTAAAAGGACGCGTAGGCAAGTGAACAATTTCCTTGCGAGGGGATTGTCCAATAGCACCGTTGCATTGCATTTTGCATGAGCATAAATATTTACGTCTCTTCCTTTGCATTATCCCATGCATTGATATTCTATTCATGTAAACATGCATCTATGCGTATTTATCATTTTTCGATCACCCTTAGAGTGATCAACTCTGGATCCACCATACTTGTTGTGTTATACATGGCAATCTCCAAAGGCAATTTTTTCCCCTATACTTGTATGCTAGCTTTGCTTTTTTTGCTTGCTTATCCATCTTGCCTCTCTCTCCACATATTCTCCATATGATTGGCACATACACACACACTTGAAAATCCCTAAGTACTTATCTTACTAGTGTATGGGATTGTTTTGCTTGTTATATGAAAGTAGTAGGGCTATCCATCATTATTTTCTTATACTTCAAGACACAATGACTCAATGGGACAAAAACTAATTTGAAACCATCACTGAATGCTAAATCTTTTGAGCACATCACACCAAAAGCCCTATAAAAAACAATCAAAAAAAAAAAAATCAACAAGTCCATTGTTAATTTCATCCACCTTTGTAAGACTTAGTAGGCTCTTGTGCAACCGACAATCACATAGCTAGGGTGTTGTCTTAGGCTCCCTTGGTAAGAAAAACATCATCTTTGTAGTCTTGGTAGGTCACTAGGCAACCACGTGTACCCTTTGCCCGATGCCCTCACTGCTTTGGGGTGAAATGCCTTAGGATAAAAGAAAATATATATCAAGGTCATAATTCTGATAGCTCAATTTTGGGCTTGAGAGGAGATGTTAAGCTAAAAATGCTTTTGATAGTAACAATGATAATGTTTACAACTTTTTACTTTCGAACATTTATTTATTATGTATTGCATATTCTAGACATTTGTAACTTCATCCGCATTGTCAAGATGACATAATTGTAAAAGGACGCTTAGGCAAGTGAACAATTTCCTTGTGAGGGGATTGTCCGAGTAGCACCGTTGCATGCATTTTGCATACGCATAAATATTTACGTCTTCCTTTGCATTATCCCATGCATTGATATTCTATTCATGTAAACATGCATCTATGCGTATTTATCATTTTTCGATCACCCTTAGAGTGATCAACTCTGGATCCACCATACTTGTTGCCTTATACATGGCAATCTCCAAAGGCAATTTTTTTCCCTATGCTTGTATGCTAGCTTTGCTTTTCTTGCTTGCTTATCCATCTTGCCTCTCTCTCCACATATTCTCCATATGATTGGCACATACACACACTTGAAAATCCCTAAGCACTTATCTTACTAGTGTATGGGATTGTTTTGCTTGTTATATGAAAGTAGTAGAGCTATCCATCATTATTTTCTTGTACTTCAAGACACAATGACTCAATGGGACAAAAACTAATTTAAAACCATCACTGAATGCTAAATCTTTTGAGCACATCACACCAAAAGCCCTATAAAAAACAACCAAAAAAAAAATCGACAAGTCCATTGTTAATTTCATCCACCTTTGTAAGACTTAGTAGGCTCTTGTGCAACCAACAATCACATAGCTGGGGTGTTGTCTTAAGCTCCCTTGGTAAGATAAACATCGCCTTTGTAGTCTTGGTAGGTCACTAGGCAACCACGTGTACCCTTTGCCCAATGCCCTCACTGCTTTGCGGTGAAATGCCTTAGGATAAAAGAAAATATATATCAAGGTCATAATTCTGATGGCTCAATTTTGGGCTTGAGAGGAGATGTTAAGCTAAAAATGCATTAGCTTAACTGAAACAGCTTTAAAACACGCTTAATTAATGAAAAAAACTTCTTGTTTTAAAAGAAAACAAAATCCTACACAATTATTGTGTCCCATATGCAAAACCCTAATTTGTGTGCCCTAAACTTTCTATAAATAGACATGCAATGCACCACTCTCCCTTAATCTCGTTTTCGCACATTTCAGGAGCCGCATCTCTATTGCTCACACCCCATTCACAAAGAACATCGTAGTGAGAGCTTTCACCAACCACTTGATATCACCATTTGGCACTTGATTCCAACCTTCCATACTAGTTTCCAACTACCGTCAGGTTTCAGGTGCTGACACCTTATAATTAGATACTATCGCCAACAGTTTGTTGTCGCCATCAGCTGACAATTGTCACCATAATCTTCTCTCTTCTCTAAATGCTACGTTTGCAATTTCTAGCTACCGCCTTAACATTCTCTCACCTCCGTCTACTACGTTTGGACCTAACAGCTATGGTCTAATTTTTCTCTCTCCTCAAGTACCTGCGTTTTTAGTCTTTTTCTCTCCTACACTACCATTTGCATCAAATCCAACCTTCCTTGGTTGTATTTGCTAGTGTTTGAAACTCAAAGGCTACCTTCGTTGATATTCGAGATCCGTTCAAAGTACAACACACTCTATAACTCAAAACCTCTACCTTGATCCTAGAGATACGAAAGTTTGAGATTCAATACTCATTGCACAGTGTGTTTGCTGCATAAGCACTATAAATTCATTATTCATTATTCATTCACTTTATTATTCTTTGTGTCCACTATCTCTGAATTACCCTAAACCTAACCCTAACTATGTTCTGAGTTTATCAATCTATGCTTTGTCATATGATTGGTTTTGTGTTTTTTGCATTTAGAGCATTTTTTTACAATTGCTACAACCATAACTACTCTGTCTAAACCAAAGGCCAAATCCCAAAGGTCAACTTTTTGCCATCCAATCACATAGACCTTATCTAACATACAAGCCAAGACCTAACCAATGTCTAAACTCACACATGGCTTCTCCTCATAATGGAGGCCTTACAACTTTGAGCACCATGAATCATTGGTAGATCATTGGTGGCAACTTACGAGGGTGGAGCATTCAGCATATCTAACACTTTTACACCAAGAGCCAACCGTTGAAGTGCACATATTACAAACATATTGGTCACAATGTTGACCGATACTATTTTTAAAAATGCAAGCAATAGCAAGATTTGCATATAAATCATGTGGGTCCTCACTTCATCTCAAAGAGTAATGGTGATTTCTAGATGAGCTCTCGATTATATTCAACAAGGCCCTAACCATTTCAATTCAATCATTGTCTTTCGACAATGATAGATAAAGACTTTGTAAATACAGATTTTTTAATTACTTAAATAATAATAATAAATATGTTTGAAATTAGGCATCATATTCTTATATACATTAAGACTTTTTCAATGCATATACTGTATGCATTTTATACAAAAAAATATATATTTTTTATTTTGGATTATGGTTCAAGAGGCATCGTAATTACTTTCACTATGACCTTTGAGTTGAGCTTGAGAGCTTCACTTGACTATTGGATCTCTCGATTATATTCAACAAGGCCCTAACCATTTCAATTCAATCATTGTCTTTCGACAATGATAGATAAAGACTTTGTAAATACAGATTTTTTAATTACTTAAATAATAATAATAAATATGTTTGAAATTAGGCATCATATTCTTATATACATTAAGACTTTTTCAATGCATATACTGTATGCATTTTATACAAAAAAATATATATTTTTTATTTTGGATTATGGTTCAAGAGGCATCGTAATTACTTTCACTATGACCTTTGAGTTGAGCTTGAGAGCTTCACTTGACTATTGGATCGCTATTCACATCCATTATCTTTGAGCCATGCTAGCTTCTAATCAATCTTTGAGCCACGCATATGCACCTCTACACCATACTCTACTTTGAGTCCCTGAGCTTGTCAATGGACCACGTCATGATCCAACCTATGTTGCATTGCTCTCCTTTATATATCTTGTTTTGCAAAAATCAATCGTACGGGATTAGAAATTGCCTCTATTTAAGGTTTCAACTTTCCATTAGTGTTTTTATTTTTCTCATATTTCATGTCATGGATTCAATCACCCATGACTGAAAGCGAGGTTTGTTGGTTATACTTATTGCATCCATGTGTGAACACAATATGTTGGCATTTGTTCACATCTATCTCTGTGTGTGAACCTAGGGTTAGGCTTTGGAAAAACCCCAAGGCTATATAACAAACCCCTATGATTGTACTTCCATATCCCATCAATCATTCCAAGTCCTTGACTTATCGATAGGCCATATCATGATCTAGCCTATGTTGTATCACTCTCACTTATGTATCGTATTTTGCCAGAATCTATTATAAAAGATCAAACATTGCCTCTTTTTGAGATTAGACCTTTAAATTAGTGTTTTTTTTTCTCATGTTTCACGTAATGGATCGCCCATGACTCCACATGAAATTTGTTTGTTATATTTACTACCTCCATGTGTGAACATAATATATTTACAACTGTTCACATCTCTCTGTGTGCGAGTCTAGGGTTAGGGTTTGGGAAAATCCCAAGGCTATATAATAAAACCCTATGATAGTACTTTCATATCATCATCAAACTATCACATTAATCATTCATGTCGGTGTACATGGAAGAGCTCTCTCTCTCTCTCTCTCTCTCTCTCTCTCTCTCTCTCTCTCTCTCTCTCTCTCTCTCACACACACACACACATTGAGATGGGCAACCCTACACAAAGGCCATAGCGACACTTAAACATACCCTCAATAGATATCCTATTTAAATAGTTCTTGATGAAAGAACCAACTATGGAGAAGAGAGAAACAAGAGACAATAGATAGTGGCAATGTAAGATGAAGAGAGTATATAAGCTCAAGTGAAAATAATAGACTAAATGTACTAAATAGAAATATAACTAAGGTCTATGGTTAACCCAACTAACCTTCCACACACTAACTAGAGTTGAATTAACTCTAGGGCCTAATGTCACCGTATTAAAATCCTAAGGCACAAGGTGTCCACACCATACTTTTAACACTGAAATAAGTGTCCACACACCACACAAATTACATCAAGCACTGCCCAAAAGTGGAGAATTCTAACACCCCTTTCAATGCCAATGTGATAAAGTACAAGGATCATCAATCACCAAGGATAGTAAGTTCAAGGACTTGCAAAAAGCCTCAAACATCCCACGTAGGTAAAATCTATAGATCAACTAACAATTTGTGAAACCGTACACATTCTATTATTGATGTGAAGATTGCCCTCTACTCAACGTCGCAAGACGAGGTAGCCACTGTAGGTTGTTTCTTGCTAAGCCATGAAGAGCCCAAAAAGAAACAATATCCATTTGTAGACTGCCAAGTATCTAAAAGCTTTTCCACATACTGTGATTATGACATGATGATACCATGCTAGTTTTGAGTGAACTGAATCCCTAAGTAGTAATATAAAAGACTCATTTCTGACATAGCAAATGTATTCTTCAATTCAGTTTTTGAAATCTATAATTTTGTCATATTTAGATCCAATAAGCAACAAATCTGCATTAAAAATGATGGCCAACTACTACCAAAACCCTCTCCCTTTCCTTCTTTTTCATTCTTAATGTATAGAGTAAGAGCAATTGGACTGTTCTTGGATCTTTTGCTGTTCAAATAAGCATCTATCTTCACATTCTCACAAAGGTCACCATTCAGAAATGTTGTCTTAAAGTTCACCTAGGTATTTTCCATCCATGATGGGCACCCATAGCAGTAACACATCTAATTGTACTCACGTGGAATGTAGGAGCAAAAGTCTCCTCAAGGATGGAACCTGACGGATCTGAACGGAGTGAGGTAAGGATGAACGCATCGGATATCACATAGAGAGTAGAGAGCGGTAGTGAAAAGAGTGAGCACGGCACACTTGATGTTTGGTACAAAGACAAGTGTACCACTTTTTAGGTTTTGATAATATATATAAAGTACAAGAGTGTAAGGGTGTGTTCACACCCGAGCATTGTAAGAGGCATAGTGAGCCTTTATTCCCAACAACCTCTCGCCTAAAGGCAACATGCCTAAAGGTAGACGAAAGAATCAACTAAGTCTATGTATGTACAAAGTTGAAAGACATATATACTATCCAACCTCTATCATCTTTCGGCAATGAGCAAAACCGTTCGGCTCGAAGACCCTTCATAAGAAGATCTACAAGGTTATCATCCATATGTACCTTGACAAGCTCAATGCCTTTGTTGTCAAGTACATCCTTGATAAAGTGATACTTCACATGTATGTGCTTTGTCTTTGCGTGAAAGATAGTATTCCGTGCTAGCATGATATCACTCTAATTGTCACAGTGGAGGATAGGAACCTCTATAATACCAAGATCTCTCGCAAGACGTGAAAGCCATAATTGCATGCCTCAATGGCAACCATATATTTTCCCTCTGTAGTAGACAATGCAACACACTTTCGCAATCTAGATATCCAAGAGATTACTCCACTTGTGAACATGAACACATATCCTAAAGTAGACTTACTACAATCAGGATGGCCAGCATAGTCTGTATCCGTGAACCCAACAACAGATGACTTTTGCTTACCAAAGCAGATACACAAATCCTTTGTACCCTTGAGGTATCTCAAGATACCCTTCACTGCTTCCCAATGCTTTTTGCCAGGATATACCATCTATCTGCTGACCACTCCCACCGCAAACACAATGTCAAGACGTGTAGCAACCATAGCATACATCAAGCTACCAACAATTAAAGTATAGGATATCTTGGCCATTTCAACCTTTGCATCATCTAATGTAGGGTTATCATCTGCACTAAGTTTCACATATGGAGACAATGGTACACTAATGGCTTTCCCCCCCTCCATATTGAAATGTTGTACATGCTCTAACTGTGACAAACAAAGAAGACCATGTGATCTATCTTTGAGTATACACATGCCAGAATGTGATTGGCCTCACCAAGATCCTTCATATCAAAGCTATTGTGTAAATTTTGCTTCAAGGAGTCCAAGGCATGAACATCCTTGCCTACAATCAGCATATCCACTTACAAAACCAAGAGAATAAAGCTACCATCTACTACCTTCTTCGTGTATAAGCAATGATCAACTCCAAAACGATGAAATCACTAAGATTGCATGAATATATCAAATTTGTGATACCATTCTCATTATTCTTGCTTTAGCCCATACAAACTCTTGTTGAGTTTACACACCATGTACTCTTTTCTCTCTGCAACAAAAACTTCAGATTGTTGCATATAGACATGCAAGACTGCGGTTTTTACATCCATTTGTATGAGTTCCATGTCTTTAGATGCAACCAAGCCCAAGATGGTCCGCAAAGTAGTCATTTTGACTACAGGAGAAAAGATTTCATCAAAATCAAATCCATGTTCTTGCTTGTACCCTTTAACAACCAAGTGTACCTTGTACTTTGACAAAGAACCAAAAGTGACTTTCATTTCATAAACCCATTTACAGAATAGCAATTTTTGTCCTTTTGACAAATGCACCAAATCCCAAGTGCCATTCTTCACGAGGGATTCCATCTCTAATAGCATTGCTTTGTGCTATTTCTTACTATCCAATCTGTCCATTGCTTCCTAGAAGCATGACGGTTCACCATAATCCGTTAACATGACATAATCAGCCACATAGTTTACACCACAAACGAATCTATCTGGCTGTTTTTACACTCTGGTCGAGACCTACGAACCCAATGGTCAAGATTTGCTGGCTGTTCAACCTGCAAATCTGCATTAACAGCTTGCTGTTCTGCAGGTTCAGCATGCTGTACAGCTGGTTCTGGTTGTTCCAAAGGCACATGTTCTTGCTGAATTTGTGGGAAATCATGGGCAAGATCCTGCTGATCATTTCCAATATCATTCCTTGCATTTTCAAGGACATTTACAGTATTTGCTGCTGTCTAACGGGCATTCTGAAACCGGTCTATGACTCGCATAAAGCGGTAGTCCCTTCAATTAATACCTTGTCTTTTCATATACACACAAATAGAAACCTCGCTCCCTCGCTCAACACCAGATTGGCCCCGAAGTTCGCCGCCCCTTTCGGTATTTCTTTTTCATTTAAAAGATGGAAAATTACAAAAATGAAATGTTCCAAGGTACAAAACCTGTGAACAATTGGCTTTCATCTTTTCTGAGTAAATTTCAGCTGCATAAGGACAATAGAGCATGTCCAGAACAACATCCCAAGAAGGAAAACACTTTGTGTGACCATAACTCAATAATTCAAGTGCAGAATTGAAATCTACAAAACTTTGTATGTACTGTTTTTACTGTCCAGCATATCCAAAACAACATCCCAAGTAGGAAAACACTTTCTATGACCATAACTCAATAATTGAAGTGCAGAATTGCAATCTGCAGAACTTTGTATTTATTGTTTTTATTGTTTCTTGACCTGTTCTCAGCCTTATTTCATTCCTAATCTGTTCCATACCACTTGGACTACAAATCCTTTGACCCTAGCATCATTCCAGCAATAAAACAGTCCCACAAACAACACTAAATCAGAGCTGAAAACACTGTTCTTGTGTGGCGTGGTCATCATTTCCTTTAGTTCTTGCATTGGAGAAGCAATCAGCTGCTCCAGAACCTAGATAGTGAGGCTCTTGCCTTAGCAGAAGTGCAAAGAAAACACGGACTGTACATTCGATGGAATCAGCCCATCATGCAGAGCATTTCCTCTGAGAATAGAGAGAGATTTGACCAGAGGGAGCAAGCTCTACCTTCGTACATGAGTCAAAGATAAAGAAGTACTCTCCCTAGCTGAAGTACTTGCAGCAATCTGCCCTCAGCCCTTGAAAACTTTACCCTCAGATCCGCCCCTCTTGCTTATTACGTTTTTTTTTAATGCTCTCTTTTGGGAATTTGTGCCCAAATTGTGACACATGGCATACATGTAAAAAATTTCATATTTAAACCTTTCGCTCTAAAATTCTCTGTGTTTAGTTTAAAGTTTGACCTCGGCACAAACCAAAGAATTAATCCTTGTGCAAAATCGAAGATAATGGCGCGAACAAATTCTGAGGCCCAAAAATATTAACTCCCTAAATTTTAGAGACGGTGACCCCTGCATTGCTCAAGTTGTTCTGAGCAACTTTTATCATTGCAACCACATCAAAAAGTGTAATGTGGCTCAGTTACGATGACTTTCATTCCGTGAGCATTCTCACATGTGCATCTTCTTTTGTCTTGGCTACACTCATTATGCTACACCATCTCCAATGGCTGAGCCACAATCCCAAACCACTAGCATTCTATTCTTCAATGCCCATTCAATATGGAATCAGTCCCAAGGCTCAGACAAACCATTAGTCCAATTTGGACCAATGGCTGCCTCTTCTGGCCATACAGATCCCGACTTAATCCAAGAGAACTCTGGGGGGTAAAAAGCAACAGCAACTAAAGAAAAGAAAAATAAAATATCTATATAAGTAAATAAGGAAAGCAACTACAAAAAGTATCACCACCAAGTGACACATTCTTTGTTGTCCTATTGATACATCCTCCCAGAATGCAACCCTTTTGACCTCCTGTGTTCTTTCGCATTGTTTGTGCATGCGATCTTACCAGAAGATACCATCATTGCTGCATACTATTTTTCTTTTCTCGAGATCCCATAATCGATACCCCATCTCACCTTCATCACCATATCCTAGGAAAATACATTTACAGGATCTTGGCTCAAGTTTAATGCATTCTTTCTTGCGAATGTGCACAAATTTCTAGCAGCCAAACACTCTCAAGTGAGCATACAAAGGTGACTCGCCCAACCACTCTTTTTGAGGAACTCCCCTCCCCCCAAAGACCTGTTGGGTAACCAATTAATCAAGCGTACGGCTGTCATAACAACCTCTGCCCAAAATCCATGGGATAAAGCAACATGGGACAACATTGTACGAACCTTGTCTTGAATGATCATATTCATACGACCTGCAACACCATTTTGAGGCACATTATGAGGGGCAATAAGCTCCCTTTTAATACCTTTGCTATCACAAAAGTCCTAAAAGGCTTTGGACACATATTCCCACCATTGTCAAAGCGAAGGCATTTTAATGTCTTGTTGATATGATTTTCAGCAAGTGCCAAGAATTTTTTAAATTTATCCAAGGCAACGTCTTTCCTACGAATTGGATAAACCCATACTTTGTGTGTGGCATCATCAACAAAGGTAATGAAATACTTCTTCCCCCCCCCCAAAGATAAACCTAGCATTTGACATACATCTGAATGTACCAACTCTAAGGATGAACACTTTAGAGAAAGAGATTTTTTGTCTGACATTTGAGCATGTTTACCATAAATACAATGCTCAATCCTAATCTCTATCTCCACCTGAGCTTCCAAATGTCCAAGATGCGGAACATGACACCACCCCTAATTCTCAGCCTAAGGATATGCCCGTGCAATCCACCGTGACTAGCTCAACTGATGTTCGATCTACACAAGTGAATGCGCAAAGGGCAACAAAAGACATGACCACTTTGTTAGTAGAGTATTTGTCAGCTCATGTGTGAGTCTGAGCTTGATCTGGGCTGGGCATTTTTACTAGGTATTTTAGGTATTTTTCTAGTGTGGCATTTTATGCCAATGGAGCATTTTATGCACTAGTCGGCCAGCATTAATGCTGGCCAACCAGCATTTATTACTCCCCACTTTCAGCCTATTTATACTCAGTGGCTCCTCCTCAGTCGGTCACTTCACCATCTGCAGACTCTGTGGAGAGAGGAGCCAGTGCCAGTGCCCACGCAGCCAGTGACTCATTGTTGTATGCGACTGTCTCGTGTTCAAATATATGGATTCCATTTCCCGTGCATACATCCGAGTTCTCATCTGTATCGTGTTCTTTCTTTCTTTTCTTTTTGTCTCGTGTTTCAACAGTTTATTTCAGCACATGTTTATGCTTCCACAGCTGCTCCACTTCTGACATGGTATCAGTTTTTAGGATTTATGTTTCTGATGTGTTTTATTGCTGATGGTTCATGTTGTATAGTTTCTGATCCCTTTTCCTTGTGCTATTGTATTGTATCAGATCACCCATGATCTGAGAGAGGGTGTTAGCAGAGTATTTGTCAGCTCATGTGTGAGTCTGAGCTTCATCTGGGCTGGGCATTTTTACTAGGTATTTTAGGTATTTTTCTAGTGTGGCATTTTATGCCAGTGGAGCATTTTATGCACTAGTCGGCAAGCATTAATGCTGGCCAACCAGCATTTATTACTCCCCACTTTTCAGCCTATTTATACTCAGTGGCTCCTCCTCAATTGGTCACTTCACCATCTGCAGACTCTGTGGAGAGAGGAGCCAGTGCCAGTGCCCACGCAGCCAGTGACTCACTGTTGTATGCGACTGTCTCGTGTTCAGATATATGGATTCCATTTCCCATGCATACATCTGAGTTCTCATCTATATCGTGTTCTTTCTTTCTTTTCTTTTTGTCTCGTGTTTCAGCAGTTTATTTCAGCACATGTTTATGCTTCCACCGCTGCTCCACTTCTGACACACTTCTGATCTGCCTAAGGACTTGACACCACAGTCTACCAACAATAGCCAGTCCACTAAACTAGCCGCTACTACTTCCAATCAAGAATCACAACAATCATCACAACCTTTGGCCATGACAACACCCCTTGCAGAACATATCCTTTGCAATGCACTTGCGGAAGAGATGTCGCAACCAACATCCTTGACGTCTCCTACACTTCCGAAAGCACCTAAAGCCTAGGCTTAAGAAGAAATCTCCAGAAGATTTGGCCAAAGAGATAGCGCATCTAACCAATGAAACAAAGATGAAGTGCATGATAAAGCTTGATCACAAGCTGACAGCCATCACATGTGCATACATCCATGTGGATGCCAGAAGGCCAACACCAAAGCACAGTGAGAAGCTGGATTTGACGCAAATAGCAGTGAGGAGAGAGAAAGACTAAAAACGTAGGCAGGACAGCTTGCAAGAGGGAGAAAGACTAAAAACGCAGGTAGGACAGTTTGTAGGAGAGAGAAAGACTAAAAACGTAGACTACAGAATTGCGATGACGTGGTAGGCTGTGCGACAGCAGGTTTGCACATGAACAACAGTACCCAGGTTGGAATCAGCTCTATACTGCATGAAGAGGGCTGGAAATTAGGGGCCAATTGATGGAGATAGCAATGGACAACTTTGGTTGAGATATCCTCCGTGAACGAGGTGTGGGCAGCAAGCTGAAACACCTAAAATCTGCAAAAACGAGATTAAGGCTGAATGGAAGGTAGCATACGTATTTATAGAAAGTTTGCGCCCTCCCAAGTGGGTTTGTGTTTATGGGACAGAAACTCTCTAGGATCGCGTTTCTTTTAAATAAACAAGGTTTCTTCATTAATTAAGCATGTTTTGGGGCTGTTTAAGTAAAGCTAATGCATTTTTCAGCTCAACACCTCCATATCCGATCGAGTTGCTTTCTCTCCCAAGCACTCTGGTAGCTCACAGAGCTCATGGCCGAACCCCTAACTTGGGACGAGCAACATGTTTACTCCTGCTATGTAGCTATCGTTGAAGAAGTCATAAAGGACATCCCAAAAGCCGTAGCTAGAGAATTGCGCTTCATACCCTCACTCTATGCTGCTCAATGTGAGACAAATAAGAAAAGCTTGAAGCAATCAAATGAAAAGGAAATTTTGTGCAAAAATGATACTCCAACCAAAGTTTGGCACTGCCAAAATTGGCCATCGACTAATAACACTCACTAAGCAAAGAAAAGCCCTTTGGATATCAATACATGATCCCACATACGTTGCCCCGACCTCATTAAGAGTATTGGCAACGCTCTAATAGGTCCATCTTTCTGCCACTGTCCAAAAACATCCCTTGTACGCTACATGACTTCTTCAGCTAGTTTTGTCCGAGGCTACATGGTAGGAACCCTAAATTGTCTCTTGGTTCTACACTCGAGTCACCCGGACCTCCAGAGCAAGAGAAAAACAGCTCTAAACACAATATCTCCTCTAATAAGAAGCAATGGAAGCATGTTCCAATGGGTAAGGACAGAGACAACTACCAATGCAATTGGATGAGGGGCTAAACGGAGGGAGATTAGCTGAAGAGCTAGGCTCTCCAAAAAGAGAGACAATTGTATCCTCACAACCTAGTGTGGCTGTTTAGCAAGCCATGGCTATGTCCCATGAAAACACACCAGCGAAAGAGAATGTTGAGGCCCAACCAAGCACATCAACGGCTAACCTAGTTCAAGGTCCTGAATCTTTAAAAGATACACCTCGATTGCCCAAGAAAAAGAGGACAAAACAACAAAAATAACGGCAATTGCAAGTGGCTGTAGACGCCAAGAAGATTGAGACCAAGAGTGCTGAAGAGCTTAGGAATAAAGCATCGAGTCCATCTACCAATGAACTCATTGCCATCTCTCCTAACCGCGGTGAAACCTCGAACACATCTGTGTGTTCTGATAAATCAAAGCAATCATTACCATCAACGGTTGCTTGCAACGCTTAATCAACCGACAGCGCAGGACTTACATTGACCAATTAAGAGTGGATACAACACTGTCACAACACGTTGACGAAACTATACCAATCACATCCGAGGAAAGACATGATACAATAGCAGTAAAGCCTCAGGAGAAACATGAAAACCTCGACATGAGCAATCCTAGCATTGATCAATCTTACTCATCTAGGCCTAAGCCCCCAACTATGCTAAAGCCTAGGGAAACTCCTAGAACCTTGCATGAGATAGTAACCGAGCAAACCTTCATCGAACATAGAAGTGTCACACAGTGCTTGATCGAGTTGGATGCTAAACTCAAATTATTCGCACGACAATTGCAAGCTTCATGTTCCATAGCTTCCAGGCCCTAGCCACATCTCGAGAGCTTATGAACAATGAGCGCCTTTGGCATTTTCGCTTAGAGCATCTTGGTTATGACTCTCTTTAAGAGTTATCACGCCATTAGCTGGTTGAGAGCCTTCCACACCTGAAGCTAGCTCGAGACGTCTGTAAAGCATGTCAACTCGAAAAGTAGCACCGCACCCCTTCTCTCAACAAACCTCACATCGTGCTGAGTCGCCTCTTAGATTGATTCATATTGATCTTTGTGAGCTGACATCCACTATTGCCTTGAACGGCGCACTATACTTTTTTATAGTGGATGATCATTCTAGATACATTTTGGTGTATTTTCTCAAGCATAAGTCAAATGTTTTCACATATTTTTTTGCTTGGGTACTCATGGTTCATAACCAGACTCCTTGTCGTGTCGGTTGCATAAGGAGTGATAGCGGTGGTGAGTTCATCTCCCATGAGTTTTCCGAGTTTCTACAGAAGCATGGCATCTCCTACCAACTCTCCTTCTCAGAATAGAGTCAGTGTGCGTAGGAACCGAACAGTCATGAAAATAGCACGCTCTATGCTGTTCGAAGCAAACCTCCCTGAGCGCCTTTGGGTGGAGACTATTAACACTTTGGTGTACATCCTCAACCAGTGCCCGACTATGGCTCTTCCTTAAAAGAGCTCGTATGAGGCATTTTTTGGCTCTTCGCCTATCATTTCCCACTTCAGAGTCTTCAAGTATCGTGCGTACACATACACATCTGATGACAAGATAGGCAAGCTCACTCCTCGAGCTGATCTCTTTATTTTGGTGAAATATTCCTCTAAAGAAAAAGTCTCATTTGTTTGATCCTCGGACAAACAAGGTGATTATCAAGTGGAATGTATTTGACAAGAGGGATATCGTACAGTTCTCTGCACCTAGTTCCAATCTGATTCCTTCTTCCACATCATTAGAGATCGTGCCTACTGAGCCTAGTCTACTTCCCGCTCCTGACATTTTCGTAGATTCTTTTGCTCCCAAGCCTCCTTCTCGAGACCCATTACCTCGTTGATACCAGCAGACCTTGCAAGATTCGAGGATACTACCCACTCCAGAGAGACCTAGAAGATCTGCCCGGCTTGCTTCTCAAGCATCATTTGCGTCGTCGCTTAGACCTCATTATATAGCACATTCTAAGCCGGATACATGGCGGGAGGCTCTTCACCACCCTCAATGGCGAGAGACCATGGAGAAGGAGCTAGAGAGGATTGACCAAAATGAGACTTGGAAATTGGTGGATCGTCCGATCCACAAGAAAGTCATCGAGACAAAGTGGATTTTTAGGACCAAGCTAAAAGCTTATAAAACTTTAGACAAGTACAAGGCTCGCCCTGTCGTGCAAGGGTTTTAACAGAAGCATGGCATTGATTATAAAGAGACCTTCACCCCTATTGCACAATTGACTTCCTTTCAGTTGCTACTCGCGCTAGCCGCTCACCATGGTTGACTGATACATCAAATGGATATCAAGAGTGCCTTTCTAAACAGTTTCTTGGATGAGAAAGTCTATGTGGAGCAGCCATCGGGCTTTCCTTCAAAGAACCCTAGGGATAAGATATTCCGCTTGCATATAGCTCATTATGGACTGAAGCAAGTGCCGCGGTCTTGGTTCCATAGGATACATGAGTTCTTGCAGACTCACGGATACCATTCTACCCCTTATGACCAGAACTTATATGTTCGATCTGCGACAAAGGGGGTTAGCTATATCCTGCTATATCTTAATGACTTACTCATCACAGGCTCAAATTCTACTACCATAGTGAAAATCAAGGCTAAGCTTAAAGCTACATTTGAGATGATAAACCTTGGTTTGTTGTCTTATTTCTTGGGGATGGACGTAGTTCATTCTAGGGACTGTATTTTTGTGTCACAACAAAAGTACGCATTTCAACTCGTGAAACAATACACTCCGGATCAGATAGAGCCAATGGCCACGCCTCTAGATCCTACTGTTCACCTGTCAAAGGATACCCTAAGACAACCCTTCGATGAACATACCTATCGTTCTATTGTAAAAAACTTCTTTGGTTAATTCACACTCGGCCAGATTTAGCTTACTCAGTTAGCATACTCAATCAGTATTTCATAGCACCTAAAATGTCACGTTGGATTGCATGTCTTCATGTGTTGTGTTATGTGGGGTGTATTTATTCTTATGGCTTGACATATGGTTCTGGTTTATGTATGCAAGGATACGTTGATTCTGATTGGATAGATTTTGACACCCGATATTCCCATGGCGGCTACCTCTTTACCTTGGGCACGACTTCTATTTCTTGGTCCAGTCGTAAGCAAGGGACGATGGTGGCTTCCACGACCAAGGCTGAGTATCAAGATCTCTTCGATGGCACCACTGAGACCATCTATCTGAGAAGATTACTGGCGACGCTTCACTTTCTATGTGACTCTTCCACAGTTGTCTACTGCAAAAACCAGAGTGTCAATGCTCTTGCGAGCAATCCGATCATCACACCATGGACACGACATGTGAAAGTCCACTTTCACTTTTCCAAAGAGTAAGTTGAGCTAGACACTATTCGCCTAGAGTTTGTGCCATTATCAGATAATTTTGCAGATATCTTGACCAAAGCAGTCAACCGGCTGGTTCTTCAGGACCTGCTACCCAGGATCGGCTTGGATACACCCTCCCCTACTTCTTTACCTTGACGAGAAGAGAATGCTTTCCCTTCTAGTTTGAGAGGGGACGGCTTCTACTCTTGATAGTGACATTTTTCATAATTTTTCAAACAGTCGTGCGGGTTGACACAAGCTACTGGCCAATGCGGGATACCAAGCCGGACGCCCAGGATTTTTCAAAGCTCAATTCCAAATCCGGACGGGGAAATGGCCAAGAAGTTGGGCAAGATTTGAAGAGGTGGACATTGGAGTGGCCAAAGTAGGCATGACCCTTGGGAGCCCAATTTGAAGATGTAACATGAAATTTTTGACAAAAAACGTGGAATGAGGGCGTGAGATATGGCGACGTGAGCAGGGCGCAATTTTCGCTCCATCCTCTTGATGGTGATTTCCAGGCTACAAACAACCTATCCAACCGACAATGAGGTTGATCTTCTCCTTCCCTGCGGACTCTATCACTTGTCTTCGCTCCTCCATTGGCAGCCTGTAGAGGGAGAGAGAAAATCAGTCTTTCTCTCTCCTCTCTCTCTCTCTTCTAAGGGGAAATTCATGTGAAAAGAGAAAGAAAGAAGAAAGAATGATGGAGGCTTGTCCGGCATGGATCGGATTGCTCCACGGGCTGGAAATGGTGATTTGTGATCGTGCTGAACATGAAGTGCTGCTGATTTTCAGATTTGCAGCCATGGACATGAAACCCGAAACACGCAAATAAGTGGTAATTCAATTTTTTCAAAGGAAATTTGAGATTTCATGGCTTTTGATTGATAAAATGTTGTTCATGTGGGCTAATAATTGTTTATGTTGCTGTTTTCCATGAGTACTTGCTGATCATAATCAAAAAAGCAAAAAAATATACATCTTGTGGTTCAAAATAATACACTAAAACACGTAAAATATGAAAAATCAAGGAAAAATGATGTTTATGGGCATAAAAATGGAAAAATGAATAGGAACACCAACTAAATTTTTAATTTTGCTGCAAGAAGGAACTAAGGGCCACAGCCCATAACCTATTTTGAATTTTCAGTAATTAAATAATGCAAAAAAAAATACAACGAAAATAGAGAAAAACCATAAAAAATAGGAAAAAAATGCATTTTGGGTGCGAAAAATTATTGAAAATTAAGAACAATGTTTGTGAATGTTTGTGGGGACTGAAGCATGAGGATTTGCCTCAGTTCAACCCCGCCTTCTTGTTTTAGTGTGTTTTTTCTGCTTTTTACACATAAAATGATGGCAAAATACCCTATAAATCTATACAACAATGCAACATTTGATCGATGAAAGGATAGAGTGGTTAAAATGTGTCTAAATGTGGAGTCAAATGATGAAAAGATTGCTGCCTTGTTTGCATGCCATATAGGTCAGTGAATAACTATAAAATAAGGGCCTAGTAGCACGAGGGTTTCCTCGGTGCTAGGTTTGTGCAACGCCGCATAAGAACGGTAGTTGAAAATCATTGAAAATGATGTTTTGCACATGTGCACAATATTGATTTTAAAATTGTTTGAACACTTGGTATCCACACTCTGCATAAATCATGAAAATATTTAAAGGTATCAGAAATCCTAGATGCACAGCAATTGCTTTCATTAGGGTCTTGACCCACATCGAGTGAGAGACAGGACACCCTAAGCCATAGGCTAGTCATGGGGTCTAGGAAAAGGAAAAGTATGGACAATGGTACATTCCTATACACGATTAAATGATACCTTGAGTGGATTTCGTGCGACATGTTTATATGTTGAGCGACGCATCGAGGGGCCAATCCCCAGGCTTACAGTTTTTTTTAGACATTACATTCATTTATTCTTTTGTATTGTATTATGAACATTTGTAACTTCATCCGCAATGTCAAGATGACATGATTGTAAAAGGAGACTTGAACAAGTGAACAATTTCCCTACGAGGACACTATCCCAGTGGCACTATTACATAGCATATTGCATGAGCATGATATCTTGCATCTCCATTTGCATTATTCCATACATCGGCATTCTATTCATGTAAACATGCATATATACACATTTATCCCTTTTCGATCATTTAGAGTAGTCGACTCTAGGATCCACCATATTCGTGGCATTGCACATGGCAAACTCCAAGGCAATCTTTTCCAACTTGCTTACTTGCTTTGCTTATCTTGCTTGATTGACATATTTGCTATACACACATCTTAGCCATTTTCTTCGTCATCAACATCCAGTAATGATAGGGATAGTATACTTGTTTTGTAAAGGTCTTGGGTCTGACCATCCCTTATCACTCTCATTTGGGACACAAAAACTCAATAGAACGAAACTGATTTAAAACCCTCACTTAATTCTTAATCTATCAAACCTAAAAAGCCCTCAACCAAAAAAAACCAAAAAAAGTCCATAACTGATTCCATCCGCCTTTATAGGGCTTGGTAGGCCACTTGGCAGCCGATGTGCACCCTTTGTCCGATACCTTGTCCTCTTTGGGATAATCACTTGGGCTCCCTTGGTAAGATAATCATTGTCTTTGTAGTCTTAATAGGCCTCTAGGCAATCGATGCGCGCCCTTTGTCCGATGCTCTAGCTACTTTGGGATGGGACACCTTGAGTAAAAGATAAACCAAGAAAGGGCTTGGCTAACCTCTATTCTCGTGGCACTATTGTTGGGCCTGAGAGAGAATATCGAGCTAAAAATGCATTAGCTTTACTAAAATAGCCCCAAAACATGCTTAATTAATGAATAAACCTTGTTTATTTAAAAAATGCGATCCTAGAGAGTTTCTGTGTCCCATAAGTACCAACCCACTTGGGAGGACCTAAACTTTCTATAAATACGTCAGCTACCCTCCATTCAACCTTAATCGCGTTTTTGCAAATTTCATGTGTTTCAACTTGCTACCCACACCCCGTTCACGGAGGACATCTCAACTGAAGTTGTCCATTGTTATCTCCATCAGTTTGATGTCCAACTTCTAGCCCTCTTCACGCAATTTGAAGCTAATTTCAACCAAACAACTGTTGTTCTTGTACAGACCTGCTACCGTACAATCTACCGCGTCATCACAATCCTGTAGTTTGCGTTTTTAGTCTCTCTCTCTCTCTCTCCTGAAACTATCCTACCTGCATTTTTAGTCTTTCTCACCTAATGCTTGCGTTTTTAGTCTTTCTCTCTCTTCACTGCTATCTGTATCACATCTAGCTTCTCATTGTTGCGATTGCTAGTGTTCGACATCTGAAGACTGTCTTGCTGCAATTCAGAATCCGTTCAAAGTACAACACACTCTCCAACTCATTACCCTTGCCTTAATCCTTGAGATATAGAAGTTCAATGTACAGTATTCATTCACTGCATAGTGTGTTTACTGCATGAGCATCATATATTTAGTAGTCATATCACTTCATTCATTCATTGTGTTCGTTGTCTCTAAGTTACCCTAACCCTAACTGTGTTTTTTTATCAATCTGTGCTTTGTCGTACGATTTTTGTTTATATTTCTGTACTAGGGTATTTCTTTACAGAAGGTAAGCTCACTACACTCGTAGAGACAGAGAGCACGCGTTGACTATGTGAGAGGTAGCCATTAGTGCTCAACTTAAAACACTTGAAGGAATAAGCAATCCGTGGGTCTTAGCGGTGGAGTATGAGCTCCTACTACATATAGCCTTTTTCAATCAGCTGTCATCATGTCGAGACACTGGCATCTTCTGTGGCTACATGCGACAATATTTTCTTGTTCAAGCGACAAATCTACACCTTCTATAACTAATTGCCTTTTGACATTCATACAACTTCCATCAATACAATTTGTTAGATAATTGCAAATTTGGAAGATGTCTTATCAATTTTCAAGCTTTAATGACTCAAAGGAGAAGTTTTTGTCTCACCACTCTTCTGAGCAAAGATGTGATTATCAAGAGTTTCGACGAGAAAAGTCTCCTAAAACGCATTCCCCTTCTGCTCATCTTTCACAATAGGCCCTATCTAAAGCCAAGGCTCTTACTGTGAAGATTTATTCCTTGATCCCCTCTATATAAGTGCTTGTCCCTCCTTTCTTACCCAGAGAGAGAAACTCAACAATACCAACTACTCATCGTGGTCTTGCAAGCTAGAGTGCATCCTTGCCACCTTTGATTTTTGAAAGCTTGTTTCCAAGTCTATTCCCCACCCTCAAGAGTATCCAACTGATAGCACCTTATCAAACTACGCTACCTTGTGGGATCAGCTCAACTCTCGAGCCAAATGCTTTCTATTTATAAGTGTTCAAGACTGTTCTAATTCGTGTTCTCAAGCTAAAAATCGCAATAGAGATGTGGCGCAAGATTTTGTCTTTGTATCAACACGAGACCTTTGCCCACAAGATTTCCCTTGAGAAAAGTTACGAATGCTCAATCTTGATGACTCTCCTATGAAGGAGCACATCACGAAGATGGCGGACATAAGAGGCAAGCTTGCCTCTCTCAAATGAAAGATATCCTATAAGGATATGGCCATGATCCTATTGACGCAATTGCCATCTCCTAGGCTTGATATTTTCTATACTAGTCCCATCACATCAAGGACTTGCAAAAAACTCTTACAAGAGGAACATTCACCACTTGTCTTGGAGCATAACGAGCGACTTAAAGAGGTAGGAGCCAATGGTTCTAGCTCCTCCAAGGCTTTTACTACCAAATACTAGTAGCGAGGGGAAAAAAAAAAAGCCAAGGACAAGAAAAAGAAATAGAAGAAGCTTAAGTGCCCACATTGTGGGAACGACGCTTACCCCGCAAAGGTACCTCCATTTGAAGCCAAAGGAGAAGGATTCCAAGGCCCCACCTGCCAAAACAAAGTCTGTCTTTGTGCATATCTTTACAGACCAAGATATAACCCTTGCTTCTTCCACTCAAGAGAAGTCATGGCTCATGGATAGTGGAGCTTCTTCTCACATGACCTTTCGACAAGATTGGCTTTTAAGACTTCAGTCCCGAAGGAGACACCCTCATCACTAGTGACAACTCTACGGTTCCAATTCGTGGAGTGAAAACCATTTCCCTATTACCAGAGACGCAGTCTTCCTCTGCCAATATTCTTTCTGTAATTGTGTTGGGCTTTAACCTTTTGTCCATCTATGGTCTTACCCGCGTAGGTACACGTATAGTCTTCACCAAGGATGCAATTATAGCGAAAGATGAGTCCATAGGTGTAGCTCTTTGGACAAGTACACAAGAGGTTGGGCTTTATACACTCATAGCCTTAGCCACAAGGTCTTTCCACAAGCTTCAGCTACTTTGGCATGCTCAATATCGATATGGTCATTTAAACATGGATGTGATTCAACAAGCTTCTCAAAGGAAAAAAGACAACGTGACGACATGCAATGATAGCAATACAAACTTGGGATAGGTTGAAGAGCTCATACTGAACTAAGAAAATCCACCCAACCTTCTCTTTAATTTTCACCCCAACACTTTGTCACCTGATTGTTTCCTATACTATTTTTGTCAATAAGATCTAGCCACTACCTATGCAAAAGATTAACTGTCTACACTCATCTAATGGGCGACAACCGTGCTAAAAGAAAAAAGTAAAAATAATTAAAAATAAAAAAGATAGCACACAGAACACACCTAGACTTCGTATTATTACCTTTGGTCTTTGTCCCAAGGTTTGCATTGCCGTGCTAAATATATGTAACTTGCTTTTGGTTAAAAATAATCAATATTGTCTGTGTAGCTAGGGCTCCAATTTCTCTTATATAAAGTAATCAAACAAGATAGTTGCAACATGTTTCAACTTTGATAAGTGTACATATTAAACAATTTTAAATTATTTAATTACACATATGAAAGTATCCAATCTGAAGCATAAGTACTCATTAAAGCATATAAGATTAAATAAATTCACTACTAAAGCATATTCAACTAGTTCCGAAAGCAATAATCTCCCTAGCTTTGAGTTTGCAAAAAACAATTCTAGTCATTGATCAACAATTAAAATAAGCACAACTATTAAACAAGTTTTAACAACTTGGTATGATAGACATTTGGTCCATGTAAAACATGTACTTCGCACATGCAATTTGTCTTTACAATAATTGCTAAGGGTTAATGCATAAGATGATGTATAGATTCTATGTGTAAACAAACAATGAAGCCTACAAACACAAGCAATACAATGCATGAGTGAAGTCCTAAGCATTTTAATTCAAGATAAAGTATAAACTCATGAATAGTATGATGTGAATGTAAGAGAGAATCTCCCTCACCTCCCCATTAGGTGTCAAAGCCATCGAATGCCATCCACCAGCTGCAATGTCAACCTGCACTATATATACAATATTTAAGTAAAGAAGATGTGAGTAAAAATAGACCATTCGTGGTTTTAAAAAATGTCCATACGCATACTACTATACACAACATTCAGTAAAGAAAATTCAAAATAGAAAGATCCACATTTTGCAAAAACACACACAAAAGAAAATAAATACTAGTAAAAACAAGAGAAACGTCAAAAAGCTAGAAAAATCTAAAATCTATGACATGTTCCTACGCAAGAAAATCATAGTGCAAATATCTATAAGAAAAAAGATAAGCACCATGACAAGGCCATCCAACCCCTTGACTGGAACTGGCAAAGCTCGTGGTTGGGTATCTCCTGTCCCTAATTGTCCATATTCGTTGTTTCCCCATGCCCAAACCTCACCTAGACTCAAAAGTGCCAAATTGTGAAATGCACCAACTGCAATCAACTTCACACTTTCAAGCCCCTGGACCCGCACAGGAGTAGAGATTTGCTTGCTGAAAATGTCATAGCACACACTTCTCATCAGCTTCCTTCAAACAATGGCTACTAGTACTAAACTACATATCAACATATGTAAAATGTACTCACATATCACCAGGAGGCCAAGGCTGCCCCCAAGTCCAAACATGTCCATCATCTGTAAGCACGACCGAGTGTGTACCACCTGCTGCCACCTGTAACAAGGACATTATTGTTTTGCATGCTACTTCAACAAGCAACCCTACGACAAAGTCCTAAAGCATAACTACAAGGACATAAACAAAGTGCACAAATAGAAAAGCCACTTGCAAAACACTTTAATTTGCTACCCTCCCCATTGTAAAAAGTTTTCAAATTTCACATTCACAACCTTCGTATAAAACGACACTACCACACATTCTAATTCTCTATTATTCCTAAAGCAAATGAGATTTATCAATTGGCATTATGAGGGTGACATTCAGACCTGGTGGACACGCAAATGTGGAGCACAACGCTGAGGAATGACTATGTCTCGCCTTAAAACTTTGCAATCTCCTTTTTGTTCAGGTTCTTCTGCACACTGACCGTATTCATTCCCACCTGTTCAACCAAACACCCTTGCAATTGCAGGGTGTAAATACATCAGATCATGCCTTGATTTGACCATTCAATAGTCCTATAGGACAATGTGCATACATGCACCTACCCCAAGCATAGGCACGGCCATCTGTGTCAACAGCAAGGCAATGCCAACCACCAATAGCTGCCTAAAACACATCGTAGCACTTGTCATGGTTTAAAACATGCAAAATTCAATTCAAGGTCTTCTTGCATGTAAATCATAGCATACCTGAACTATTTTAACATGTGCCAAAGCTTCCACCTGTTGAAGTTGTAATTGTAACTTGTCACACAAAGAACAAGGAAAAAATAGAAAATTTATGCTCGTTCATTAACATAGTTCATCAATCACTCCCACACCTGGCTCGGTGAGCATTCAGTTTTGCTTTCTTGCGGATGACCGAGAGTACCCCGTTGATTCCAGCCCCAAGTAAACAGCTGTTTGGATTCCTTGTATCAACAAATATGCACTCTAGGCAATAACTAATAAAACTGATGCAAATAAGCATGGTAGATTGCTGTACCCGGCCATCCTCGCAGATGGCTAAGGAGTTTCTGCTGCCAGCAACCACAGATGTTACTTTTTCATCTTGCAAGGCTTCAACTTCGCAAACCCAGGCCTTGTCCTCGAGATCTCCAAGGCCGAGCTGTCCATCCTCTCCTGCTCCCCTATGTAAAGCATTCACAATGACAGGATTCCCTTGATGTAAATCTCTCTCAAGTTAATCATGCCAATATCAGCAATGGACATCTAGAAAACAAACTTGCTGATGAACAGAGACCCTATCCCGTGCTCTCCTTTTGAGAACAACAGGCTTAATACTCTCCACGTTAAAGATCCCTTTACTTAAAAAGTATTGACAAAACAGGAGAGCCCCTTTGTGACTATCATCAGAACATAGGAATGATCCATACGACAAGAAAACACAATGAAGGGGCTCATAAGATGATCCATACAAGAATAAGAAACGAACTCGTCATCTGATAAAGTAACGAATACATGAATGAAACGCATATGACTGCCTGATAAAGTCATCTATCTGTACAAAGATAAGACAGAAGAAGGCTGCCACATGGAGGGAAGACGCTCTGAGCACTTACCACGCTAAGACGACGTCTCTCTGCATGATTTTTTTCCGAGGAGTGCGATGGCTGAAGCTGCTGAAGCTGCTACTGCTGATGGCCACCACAGCATTTGAGAAGAAAAGATGCCAAAAAGGACTTTAATACCTTGAGGAAAGGGGAGGCCCTATCCAAAACCGCTGCAGGAAAGGGATGAGAAGAATGGTATGATCCTGTGCCTATCTGACTTCCACCTAGAATTTGCAGGCACAGAGAGAGAGAGAGAGAGGGAGAGGGAGAGAGAATGTGAGGGGTGAGAGGTGGCAAGCGGCATAAAGCACATGGGAATCTAGACCGTCTCGACTCTCTAGCGTACCCGCAGTTTCCAGTGCATCTTTTTATTATTGCAGACCTACATACTCCATAGCACACACACACTCCTGCACAAAATATCGTAACTCATAACTGGCATTAATTAACCAATGATATTAAGAATAAAATATAGGCCACCATAATATCAAGCGCATATCCCCAAATCTCACACTATCCCAATGGAGCCCTGCATGGTGCCCACCACCTCCCCAAAAGTGCCCTTCTCCTTCATCCATCTCTCTCATTGTTATTCTTATTTTCAGAATTATGTTATGTTAATTATTAATCTTTACTATCATGTTAGTTCCTTGAGATTTTCTTGGTGCCCATGTGGCAAACAGGGAGGAGCATTGTGGTGGTTCGATCATGAGTTGCATACGCGTGGAAAAGGAGGAACCAGCTAGGAGTAGCACCGTTCGAGAAGTGCCTTATGTTGTGGCCATCTTCCTCCTCCTTTTTTTAAATCCCAAAGAAGACTTGAACCTTGAAAGATGCCACAAGGATATATCCAAGGTTCAAATCGTGTACGCTTGTACATACCCACATGCTCAAACCTACAACCCCATGCACAGATTGCCTTTTTGTTGTGGTTCAAAGTTGTCACTGGCTGCACAACTTTTATTTCAGGGATTATAATGTTTTAGGTGCATTAGGGCTTTTAACTGTGATAGTATACACCTACACCTCCCAAGCTAGGGTTGTCTTTTATTGATAGTAGTGAAAGATGTTAATTATGATAGGCTATCCTTAATTGATAATTGTTGAAAGATTGCCAAATTTTATGCCTTAGGAGGAGTTGATGTATTAAACTTGCAAGTGTTTCTAATCATAATATTGCAATGAGAGCATTTATATTAATGTGATGTGCTTGTAAGTATTGATGGGCTTCATTCTCACGTGTCTCAATCAATGTGATGTGCTTGTAAGTATCGATGGGTTTCATTCTCACGTGTCTCAATCAATGTGATGTGCTTGTAAGTATCGATGGGCTTCATTCTTACGTGTCACGATCAATTTTCTCTCATCCTTTATGAACTTTGCTCAGACCATAAAAAGTTATTCGTGCACACACAAAAGCATTTACTTGACATAAAAGAATGTGCTCCCTCCACTACAATGAAACAAGCCAACACACATAAATTTTTTATATCCTAGCTTTAAGAGTCGCACAAAGTAATTGTTTGTGAGTTATTCCTAAGAAAAACAAAACAACATGTATCTTGCAAAGAAAGGAGTGTTTTTGTATTCCTATAGTCATGCCTTCAAGTTGTGATTCAAAAGCCATCCCTCTCTCAGACTGTGATAATGTGTAGGTATTGAAATTTTGATTTTAGAAAACAAATAGAAGCACGAGCCTAGAGTGGTGCTTTGTTGCCTTAAATCTTGTTTTATCCCCATGTAGTTTTCTTTTGTAGCATGTTGGCAGTTGAAATTTTGTACAATAATTGCTAGTAAAAATACCTCCCAATAAAGAAGCATAGCCATCCTTAGCACAAATAGAGACAACACTACTTGGGTACTTGGTACTAATATTGACATGGATGTTTTTATGTCAACCAATGCTTTGTGCACGATGTACAATAAAGAAGGCATCACTTTCAATTCGATCCTTCATGCCATGGACACCATTCTATTCGTGTGATTTTGATAGATATGTCCAATGTTCACAAGAAAACTAAGGTGTACTGTCAAGTTAAGTGTTAAATTTGAAAAAGAGAAACCTGGAAAGTTGAAGAGAAGGTTATTAAAATTTGAAATGTAGGGTCATTTTAGTTATAACATAACAAAAAAATTGCAAATTATCAGTGTTGCAAGCTTTTGTATCGGCTTTGAAAATGTTTTCTATGAATAATGGGCATGCCATTAAAGTATAATTTTATGAAGGTAAGTTTCAAGAACACTTTATCACCAATTATTGGTCCAATGTAATGCATTTGCTTTATCATTACAAGTTATTATGATGTCTCTTTTTGCTACTCACCTTAGCATATCTCAATAGTAGGAAACAAATGTGAGGAGGTTGATCCCTAGACAAAGCCATCATCCAATGGTGTATGGGCATGCTTATCTCTCTAAAATGGAAATTGTGTGATATTTGAAATCAAAAGAGTTTTAGCATGTGCAAGTTAATCTTATATGACACTGTTATGTCCTATAAAATTGGTTTAGTTGTATAATTTATAAACTTTAGTAAAATGTGTTCCCCTTCGATATAAGGGAAGAATAATAATGTTGTGCCAACCATCATGCTTGAAGAGAGAGTGCCATAGAATATCATTCTTTGTGGTATTTTTCATTGCTAGAACTTTCAAAATCCAACAAAATGTCACACTTGCCTAGATGTAAATCATTGAAAACTCCCCAATTTAGTTATAAATCTAATAAAAAACCAAAGAAAACCATCCATCTCCTTTAGTTTGCAAGCTGGGAATAAAGTTTATGAGCACTGCTCTCTCTCTCTCTCTCTCTCTCTCTCTCTCTCTCTCTCTCTCTCTCTCTCTCTCTCTCTCTCTGCACGTGCACATACACGCGCGTGTGTGCATGTATGCACATGTGTGTGCACCCCCCTTCCCATGTGGGATACACCTTAAAGTCATCTTGGGATTGTTCCTACCACATAAACCCCCCCACGCCTCCTCCTCCACCTTCTTAATCATTAGTTATCGAGAACAAAATAATACACGTGGCAAAACAAGCAGTGACATAATGGCAATGTATATTTTCAAAACCAATCAACCTATTCAATAAGTGTGCATCCATACATTTACCTTCTTAATACAATATACTTTTGCATTAAAAAGTGACATATGTAGATTTGATAAGGTACATCTTGACAATTTTTTGTTGTGATTAGAGTGGACATGGACTTGAAGACATGCAAGAACTGCAATGTTCTGTCAAATTATCAAATATACTATATAAGTCAATCAATATGTCAACCATAGTTATCTTCAATCCCATGTGGAAAGATGTGGTTGTCTTTGATTCTAAACTTGTTTACTTGTGCAAAACTATGGGTTTTGCCATGTGTACAAGAAGCAGGTTTGCATGCTTGCAATAGTATATATTGATATTTTAGGTGTTGGTATATATAGACAACACATATAGACAATTCACTCCAAGAAAATGCCACTGTTAATTTTGTTTTCAAAATTGGTGTCATTTGAAAGAGAGTGTGTGAGTGTGCACGCATGTGTGATGTGTACAATTCAATGATCTTTTCAAATGAAAGCATGTTCCTGCTATTTCTAAACATAATCCAAATCCTCTCAATAAGAGAGAGAGAGAGAGAGAGAGAGAGAGAGAGAGAGCATGTGTGCATGTGTGCACATGTGTATTTTGGTAAAGATCCAAAGTTATCAATATAGGGGAGGCTTGAAGGTGGTATTATGATATTGTAGAATTTTAGAGAGAGAGAGAGAGAGAGAGAGAGAGAGAGAGAGAGAGAGAGAGAGAGTGTGTGTGTGTGTGTGTGTGTGTGTGTGTGTGTGTGTGTGCATACACGTATGCATGTATATGTGTTTTTATGTGATGAGAACATAAAACTTTTTCAAGATCCATCAATTTAACATCTATAGTGGCACTGAGTCAAGATCTATAAAAAAGTTTGGAGATTTTTGAATCTATTTGTAGCTTTTGGATATGCATGTCCATCACTTTTTCAACTAAGGAAACAAGTCAATGTCACATAACTCTAATAAATGTGAAGGCACAATGTAATTGGTTGCTACCACATTTTGGTAATGAAGTGTGCAAATATACCTAGGACCATTGGGGCACTTTTTTCCCTATCTAGAAGGTTTTTTTCCCTTGACCCTGAGTATATGCATGTTTTACCCCAAGGCATCCTTAGTCTTGTAAATTTGCTTCGATTATACAATTCAATATAGTTTATGATGTGTGCTCTCAAGTTTCTTCTTATCACTTTATATATGTGCATTCTTGCAACCTTAAAATCAATCAATTGGTATTAGAGCAAGCTTCAATCTCTTGGGCAAAGTTGTGAATATCCTTTGCTCGATTTCCTCTTAATGGGTTTTTATTCGGGTTCATATTAGGCTCCATTTATTATTGGTACATGTAGGTTATTTTGTCCTTTTGTACAAAAATTGGATATGGTCATTTCTACAAGTAAGGGCTCTTCTAGTCTAATTTGTATTATGCTATATGGCCATTGACTCCATCAAGTGCAATCAATGGCTATGGCTCAAAACAATGACATATTGTATATGTTGGCTATTGAGGACAAGTTTGATGGAACAAACTATCCATTGTGAGCTTACATGATGTGTGGCATGTCATGTATTGGTCGCAAAAGGGCTCTATAACATTTGTGAATGGTGATTTGCATGAGGAGGTATATTTCTTTTAGCCTTGTGGATTTGTTAAGAAGGGGCAGGAAGACAAAGTGTGCATAGCAAAAGAGACATTGTAGCACTAAAGCAAGCACGATGGGCTTGGTGTGAGAAGATACATGCATACTTGGTTGCACATAGTTTTCAAAATAGTCTAGTTGAGAGCATCCTATATGTCATACATAAGAGTGATATGCCTTTGATCATTGTGGTTTATGTCTCTTATGAAATTGCATAAGTGACATACAAAAGCGATATGGGTAGGGGCTGTCAAGATTGTGGGAGAGAAGGAAGGAGTCTCACTTGTAGCTTTCTTGCTTGCACAATGGGGGAATACACACAAAGGTGGAGGCTGAAAACAGTTTTCCTCTTCTTAGTTGTGTAAGCCAAAAAAGAACTCTCTTACAAAGAAATAGAAGAACCCTATCTATGGGTCTCAAACCAAACTCAACTACTCACGAACTAGAGTAGATAAGGATAGCTATCATGTAGCTATTATTCATGGGCGGTGTACCAACCGCATCTGCAACTAACACGTCGGTGACATAAATGCACAACGGTCACCCTGGCATATCACGAGTGGAGCTCGATATCTCAACACTCCCCCTCGAGCTCAATCCCAATTCTTGCACACCAAGCAGGTCTCTGAACTTGCGCAACTTCTCTGCGCCCAATGCCTTCGTGAATATGTCAGCTACCTGATCCTCTGTGCTGACATAAACTAGATCAATAAGACCTAGTAAAACCCTCTCTCGCACATAGTGATAATGCACCTCAATGTGCTTTATTCTAGCATAATAGACTGGGTTATTTGCTAAGTGTATACTGCTCATGTTGTCACAATAAATGACAACTGGCCCATCTGTAGGCTGATGCATATCATAAAGTAGCTTATGCAACCAAGCTACCTCACATGCAACCATTGCTGCGCCCCTGTACTCAGCCTCTGTGCTTGACAAGGCAACTGTAGGCTGTTTCTTGCTGCTCCAAGTGACTGCAGCACTCCCAAAAGAGAACACATATCCACTGGTAGATCGTCTATCAGAAATACTACCAGCCCAATCAGCATCAGTGTATCCATGCAACTGTATCTGAACCCCAGTCTCATAAAGTAGTCCATACTGCAATGTGGACTTCACATACCTGAGTATGCGTCTAGCCGCATCCAAATGCGGTTTCCTTAGAGCCTGCATAAACTGACTTACCAATCCAACAACATAGCTCAAATCTGGCCTGGTAATAGTCATATAAATCAAACTTCCTACTATGCGTCTGTACATAGTAGGGTCTTCCAGAAGCTCACCTGCATATGCGCTCAGCTTTACATTCTGCTCCAAAGGAACTGAAATAGGCTTACAGCCTGTCATCCCATATTTGGACAGCATGTCCAATCCATACTGCCTCTGCAAGAGCTGTATCCCACTTGGTGATCTAATCACCTCAATGCCCAAGAAATAACGCAGCTCTCCCAAATCCTTCATCTCAAACTTCTGCTTCAATAGCATTTTCACATGAAGGATATCTTCATCACTGTCACCTGTCATAATCAAATCATCAACATAAATGACAAGTAGCATAATACCTTTCTCTGTTTTTCTCACATAAAGTGAGAAATCTACCTTGGAAATCTGAAAGCCAATAGTCACAAGATACTGTCCTATCTTGTCAGACCATGCTCTAGGTGCTTGCTTCAAGCCATACAATGCTTTCTTCAACCTGCAAACAAACTCAGGATGAACAACATGGACATAACCTGGTGGCTGCTCCATATATACCTCTTCTTGCAAATCACCATGCAAGAAGGCATTCTTTACATCCATCTGATGTAAAGACCATTCCTTTGATGCAGCCATAGCAATGACTGCTCTTACGGTCGCCATCCTTGCAACCGGACTAAATGTTTCTTCATAGTCAATGCCATATGTTTGTGCATACCCCTTGACTACTAGTCTTGCCTTGTATCTGTTCACAGAACCATCTGCATTGTGCTTCACCTTATAAACCCACTTACAACTAATTGCATTCTTACCTTTAGGCAAAGGTACCAATTCCCATGTAGCATTTGCTTCCAAGGCATCCATTTCTTCATCCATGGCTTTCTCCCATTTTTCTTTTCCCATGGCTTGCTCAAAAGAAGTGGGTTCTGGTTCCTGTATCACTTTGATCATATATGCATAGTGAATGGCTGTAAATCCATCATATTTCAGCCTATCCACAGGATATCTAGCTCTCGTAGACCTGCGCAAAATAGGTTCACTCCCAGGTGCTCTCAAAACATCCCTGGTCTTCCTTACTCCAGGTGTAACAATAGAAGGAATACCCAACTCATCATCAATGCTCTCTTCTGAGCCACTGGATTCACCATCCACATAAGAGTGACCTGCATTCACATCAAACATGGGCTGATCAACCTTCTCTTTTCCTTTTCATGATACCTGCATACCACTATCTGCATTGCTTTGAGAAGATTCTCCTGATCTTAATCTGCATGTCCATGGCGAAGAATGTGAATCACTGCTAGAGGACGCTCCAAGGCCACTAATATTTTGTGACTGCTGCTGTGAATTCTGTGCAGCATTACCATTCTGTGCATCTACATCATCAATCACATTTACTGGTTTATACCAGCTACTCATCTCATCAAAAACAACATCTCTGCTCACTGTAAACTTACGAGTAGAAGGGTTATAGCATCTATACCCTTTTTGCTGCAGAGAGTAACCAATAAAGATGCACTTCTCAGCTTTTGGATCCAACTTGGATCTCAACTCATCTGGCACATGTACATAGGCAATGCAACCAAAAATTTTCAAATGAGAAATATCTGGTTTCGTACCAGTATACCTCTCCTCTGGAGTCATCCCATGTATTGCTGCAGTGGGAGTCCTGTTCATTATATAGACTGCTGTAGCAACTGCTTCAGCCCAATAAAAATCTGGCAAGTCTTTTTCATTGAGCATGGCACGAGATACCTCTCCAATATGCCTGTTTTTCCTTTCTGCAATTCCATTTTGTTGTGGGGTATGACTGCATGAATATTGTTGCTTTATGCCATGCTCCTGCAGGAACCTTGCAAACTCATTTGAGAGGTACTCTCCCCCTCCATCTGACCTTAGGCATTTTATTTACAGACCTGTTTCTTTTTCAACCATAGCTTTAAGAGTTTTGAAATGCCCAAAAACTTCACTTTTCTTTTTCATGAAATACACCCAAACTTTTTTGCTATAGTCATCAATAAAAGTGACAAAATAATGATAGCCTCCAAGAGATGCAGCTTTAGTAGTCCACACGTCAGAGTGGATTAATTCCAACGGCTTTTTACTCTCTTGAACATGTCTAGGAAATGGTTTCCTTGCCTGTTTTCCAAATTGGCAGGCTTCACATACCTTATGCATTTCTGCAACCTTGAATTTAGGCAATCCTGCAACAATATTTTGGGCCTGCATTGATTTAAGTCGCTGTACATTAACATGACCAATGTGTTTATGCCACATATAATCAATATCTGCAACTACACCGGTCCCATGTGCAAACATTACTGCACTCAATTCAGACATGTCTGCATCCAATGTAAACATTATGCCCTTCTTCTTTCCTTTTGCTATCAAGCGACCTTTATTTTTCATATCCTCAACAAAGCATCCATGAGGATTAAATTTGACCTGCAAGCCCTGTTCAACCATTTGACCAACAGAAACTAGATTCTTGGTGATATTCGGGACATGAAATACATTGGATAGGTATTTCTTTTTCCCATCCTGTATAGACAAAGGAATTTTTCCAATCTGCACAATAGGATGTGCAGTATCATCACCAGTCTCCACGAATCCTGGTTTTTCCATTTTCCTTGCATCCTCCATCCATTCTGCATGACCTGTCATGTGGTTTGATGCACTTGAGTCAACATACCATACATCGTTGCTTTCTTCTGCACTTGTCATAGAATTGTTCATGTGCTGCACCATAAACAAATGCTCATTTCTGTCATCACCCTGTCTACTAGAAGATGCATAATTCTCTTGTTGCAATTTTCCATTCACGATGTCATTCTGCTTTTTATAGCAGTCTTTAGCCATATGACCGATTTTACCACAGTAGTAGTATTCAACATTACTGTTTGCATTTTGGCCTCTTTGCCATCCACCACGACCTCTTTGGCTCCCCCTGCCTCTAGAGTTACCACGTCCTCCTCCATAGGACTGGTTTTCTTGAGTTTGCTGCATATTCTGATTTCTACCACCACGACCTCCAAATCGGCCTCCTCTACCTCTGCCTCTACCTCTTCCAGCATTTGAGTAGAAGACAGTTTCTTTTGAAGTTCCTCCTGAAGAAGATGCACCACCATTTCTCTGCTCCTCAGAAATTAGAAGAGCAATCAACTCCTCAAAATCAGGAAATCTTTCACGAACTGAAATGGATGTCCGAAACTGTGCATAATCCTTTCCTAGACCATTCAAGGTCACAGAAACTAAATCATCATCTTCCACTGGCGACCCAATGGAAGCAAGTGCATCTGCAATCTTCTTCACCTTCATGTGGTAGTCATTGATGCTCATATTTTCTCTTTGCACATTATGCAACTCTTGCTTGAGCTGCATTTTCCTGGCTTGCGTATTTGTGCTATACATTTTTGACAAAGTATCCCATGCCTCCTTTGGCGTACTAGCATCCTGAATATGCACAATCACAGAGTCTGAAATACTGATAGATAGCCAGTACATAACTTTCCTGGCTCTCTCATGCCATGCTTTAAATGCCTGCATTTGCTGTTGATTGGGAACATCAGGAAGAACTGGTTCTTCTTCATTTCCTGCAACAAATTCCCAATATCCTTTTCCCATAAGGAAATTCGTCATTCTAAACTTCCATGCCTGGAAGTTATTCTTGTCAAGCTTTTCAGTTACAATCTGTGAAAGAGAATCAGACGCCATTACAGAACACTTCAAAAAATTCTGTCATTGCAAAAAACACAGCTTCACCCTCACAAGGGTAAATCTGCAAAACTGGCGAAAGTGGTATTTGACCACACAGTCACTTCCTAGTGACGATT
The DNA here is from genome assembly GCF_053477565.2 of Lygodium microphyllum. NCBI lineage: Eukaryota > Viridiplantae > Streptophyta > Polypodiopsida > Schizaeales > Lygodiaceae > Lygodium > Lygodium microphyllum. The sequence continues at coordinate 2,897,568 of NC_141143.1, read as the reverse complement.
TTGCATAAACATGAACCAAGGATGATTCTGAAACTCCCAATGTCTCTGCACACAAGCATACGATGCAATTTCTACAGTAACTTTTCACCGACCTGTAGAACAGTGGTCGCACAACATAAAATAGGGTCTTTTCCTGAGTGCGTGCAGAAAACTTCCGCCTCCAAAACAGGCCCCGAAATGGCCTCAAATAAAAAAAACAGGGTCGCCAAGGGCTAAAGCCCTATCCCACAGCATATACTGCCCTCTTGCTTCACCGCGAAGGGCGTCTCAACCTGAGACAATGCACTCTTGCAATTTTCGGCTGTGCTACCTGCAGAGATCTGCTCCCAAAACAGAAAATGAAAGCAACACTGCTCCTCTTACCAGAACACCGCGAGCTTGGCTTGCTTTCTTGAGCTCCTTACCACGAACAAGGCTCTGATACCATGTCAAGATTGTGGGAGAGAAGGAAGGAGTCTCACTTGTAGCTTTCTTGCTTGCACAATGGGGGAATACACACAAAGGTGAAGGCTAAAAACAGTTTTCCTCTTCTTAGTTGTGTAAGCCAAAAAAGAACTCTCTTACAAAGAAATAGAAGAACCCTATATATGGGTCTCAAACCAAACTCAACTAACTAAGGTGGCATACTAACTGAGCCACGAACTAGAGTAGATAAGGATAGCTATCATGTAGCTATTATTCATGGGCGGTGTACCAACCGCATCTGCAACTAGCATGTCGGTGACATAAATGCACAACGGTCACCCTGGCATATCATGAGTGGAGCTCGATATCTCAACAGGGGCACGTACAAACATCCTTTATGCGCCCAAAAACAACATCACCACAACCCACATATTGTACTAATATGACAAGATGTGAAACATATAAGGAGTGAGTCCATTGACAGAGAATACCTAGCCAATCTTATGCTATTGTGCTCCATGCAACTATGCAAGATACATAGATTTCCTTAACTAAATTTAAATTTCTTTAATTCTCATCTCACCTTCTCCACTTACTAGCATACTTGATGAAATCATGGAAAATCTAAACATCTAACTCATCACGGTAATGTAGTCTTACACAACCCTTAACTCATCGGTTGTAAATCCCACAATTTCAAAAGATCATCCAATCACAAAGAACATGAAAGTGTCTAAAGCCACCAAAGAAACATGAATTATTTTATGGACACTTGTAAATTTTTCAAATGACAACATTATTGAAATGTTATTAATGAGAGCCAAGCTCTATCTCATGCAAATTGTAACAAGACAAGGCATAGTAACAAGTCACATTCTAGGGATATAGTTCAAGCCCTATTGAACCATGCAAAGAGAGAAACCGGTTATAGAATTAGGAAAAGAATAGGATTCCCTAGAGGGTGAAAAACCCTAAATCTTATGTATATAATTTATGAAAACTAATGGAACAAGCTATTCGTGCATATGCTGACTCAAGTCTACTACTTTGTTCCTTCTCTTTGCTACTTTATGTGAGTGTGAGAGTGAGGGACATGGAATCTGAAGCATTCACCAATCTTCTCCGCTTCCATCCCTTCTTGGTGAGAGGTGAGGTCAAAGGCGAGTGTGTGAGATTGAGAGAGTGAGAACAAGAAATGTGGAACACAAAGCTCTCTTCTTCTCATATTCTTCTTCATTGGCTCCTCTCCAGAACATGTCAAAGTTAGAGGCAAGGATATGGATGATTTGAGGAGCCATGTGTGGATTGTGGAACAAGTGGCTATCTTGTTATGTGACTACAATGAAGGTAACAAAGGTAAGTACTTGTTCTTACAACTTGTGCATTAGTTGCTTCTATTGTTTAATGTATCAGAATGGCAAATCACAGATCAGTGTGTTGAGTACAATGCTTGATATAGTCATGTGGGAGGTTGCCATACGATAGTAGTAGGCCAAATTTCTTGAAACAATAAGTGATGCCAGGAGGCATATTTCACGATGGATTCCGTGCCACGGTGGATTCCATGAGGTTTTACGGTGGATTCCGTAAACTTTGATGACTGGGGCTCATACACAAAGTGGATTCTTTGTGCGAGAAGTTGATGGGGACACCTGTCCTTTTCGGGCGTTTCATTAATTTAGTGTGTACATGGGTGATTCCATAGCGGGTGATTCCGCAAAATGCATATTAAATTAATAAACGTTTATGAGTTTTGAGTGCGCACTCGTAATAAATTAAGGTTAGGATTTATTTCTAACCAGTTGATTTATTTATGTAGCTGAAGACTGCTAGGTATTCACCTTTGTCTGTTTAATTGTATTATTTTACTAACAATTGTGAATGCTTCAGTTGATGTGTAGAGATAGCAGTAGTGGCGGAGGAAAGCATTGGAGAATAGCGAGTATTCGATCTATGGATTATATTTTGATAGGCGCCACACCTATATTTTGTCATGCCGCAGAGGAAAGCATTGGAGGATAGCGAGTATTCGATCTATGGATTATATTTTGATAGGCGCCACACCTATATTTTGTCATGCCTATTTATTAAGGCATTGATTATTTATTATTATTTTGTATGCGCATGGGCGCACGGTTATGTTATTTCTATTTGGACATTGTATTGGGCGTGCCAGACTCTTTGGACACCGTCCATTAGCTTTATTCCTATTTTTGTGTAAAAGCAAACTCAAAAGCTAAAAGCTTGTTATATTTTTGTAAATTGGGCTATTATTGAGCATGAAGATGAAATATACAAAAAATACATGCTTTGTGAAGCGCTCACACAAGGCATGGGGGAAGATTGCACCCAATTGGTCTCTTGCTCCTGTCGTTCATGCTTTTTACCTTGTAACTTGTGCAAAAAGTAGAGTTCATTGTTTTTGGGATCACTACGCGAGCATACAGCATCCGATCTGTGCACCAGTGGTATCAGAGCAGAGCTGAGATCAAGAGCTTCCAATCGCTACCCATCTCGTGCGAAGGCGGAGCTCCTGGAATGATCGGGCTCTACGGTCAATCTCGTCGCGAACCGTCGATACAGGCAGACTTCTGGCGATCAAGAACCCCTGTTTCTGTCATTAGATCACGAAGGACCGAGATACAAAGGTGGAGGACCACTTCCAAATCTCCTTCATCAAGTCGTGGACAACCAGAGATAAGCTTCATCTTTTCCATAGCTAAAAAGCTTAAACCTCAAAGTTAATTGACTTTAGCTTTTAAAAAAAATCGAATCGTTGGAAAAACGGCGTGAGTATCTTCACGGCGGCGAAAATTCCGCCGAGGACATATTCATGTCCTCAAAATCGACGGCGGATCAAGAAGCCTAAAGCTTCTTAATCTCCTAAGTCACCTAAAGCTAATCAATCAATCAAGTTCAGCGAATCCATTAAACTGAAGTTCTGCAAGTCCCGTAAAGCAGGTCAAGTTCTACAAGTTCGATAAATCGAATAAGTTCTGCAAGTCTGCAACTCTGCAAGTCACATAAGTGTGCAACTCTGCAAGTCAGACAAGTCAACTGGAGTCAGAATTGACTTGTGCTCAAAACTCCTAGAAGGGCTGTTCCTGCGCAGAAACTCCGAACTGCAAAGTTGTTCATTGGAAGGTACTCTACCCATACGCAGGTTTGCTGAAGCATTTTCAGCATACGAAGAAGGATAATACGCAGATTTTTCGAAGATTGAGAAAGCTATACCCAAAAACACATAAGCCTTGTATTCCCGAACTTGAGCTACGCTCATCCTGCTAATTTGATTTTGAGTGAGAAAGGTCTTTTTAGTTTTGCAGGATGACGGAACCACTTATGGATGATCTTATGACTGAAGGCGACCTACCTGAGCCTACGATGGAGCAAAAGGTGGACTTAATCATGATGCAATTGGAAGAAGAACGAAGGGCTAGGCAAACATTGCAAGCTTAACTGGCAAATTTACAAAGAGCGTCTGCCGACAAATAAGAATCTCAAGCTGAAGATCTTATTCGACGTACCATCGACGCAACTCTTGAAGCTCAAACCATCCGCAAGGAATCAAAGATAAGTAAAAGAAGTTTCAAATTCCGTACTTTCAATGGCATACGAGAAGGAAAAATTGTTCTAGCATTCATTAGTCAGTTTGATGACTATTTCCATGAGGAAACCTATGCAGAAAAAGATAAAATCAAGTGTGCCACTAATCATTTAGTAGACAGAGCATCTATTTGGTGGACTGTAGTACGCAAGAGCATAGATTGTCCTGCTACTTGGGAAGATTTCAAGAAGAAGTTCATGCAGAATTTCTTTCCACTACAATTTCATGAGAAAGCTATTAAGCAATGGGATCTTCTCCAGCAACGGGATCGTGAGCCTGTTCCTCAGTATACAGAGCGTTTTTGGAATGCACTACTTCAGCTACGCATGCTTGAAGATGTACCAGAAGCGACACACAAGCGTAAGTATATGTCTGGACTCCTTGGGCATTACTACGCTAAAGTTAACATGTTCAAGCCTGCTACCCTTGAAGATGCCATTTCACTAGCTTACGACACTGAAGATAAGCTACAAGGTAGAGACAGATGACCACATCAATTCCAAGCCAATGGTAACTATGGATCTAAACAATTCAATTCCAATTTTAGAAGATTTAATCCAGGTCGTTTCTCTTCATCATCTTTCCGCAAAAATTGGGCAAAAACCACTTGCATTACCATCCAATCTCAATCAAAACCCTAAGCCTATTCCACAGCCAAATCCTAATATACATAGACTTCCTGCCATTGCAAACAATGTAACCAAAGCCAAGCCAATAGTATGCTATAAATGCCACCAGCCTAGACATCTAGCAGCAAATTGTCATTCAAAGAAGCCACCTGCTCATATCAACTACCTTGGAGCAATGGACGAAGACGAACATGAAGATATGTCTGATTTCACTGAAGATGAGGACGACACTACTACTACTTTCGATACTTTACCAGGTATGCCTACTCCACATTCATTATTGACTATGAAATGTTTGGTGCATGGAAAGGAAAAGACTATTTTGCATGATGACGGTAGTACTCATGATTCTATTTCAGCAAAATTAGTAAAAGAATTGAAGTTACAGACTGTACCTACGCATTATCGCATAAAAGCTGCATTCTTAGGCACTAGGTATAATGGTACACAGGAAGTGCAAGACTTAGAGATTCAAATTGGTCAATACACTGAAAGAAAAAATTTCCTAGTTGTTCCATTACAGTCGAGTGACATTATTTTAGGTATGCCTTGGCGTCACCAGCATAACCTAGATATAGATTATTCCACATACACAATTTAGGTCATATTGTATCATCTGATGGAATTAAAGTTGATCCTAAGAAAATTGATGCAATATTGAATTGGCCTGTACCTAAAAACGTGCATGAGTTACGCTCATTCCTTGGTCTTGCTAGTTTCTATAGGAAGTTTGTACGTAATTTTTCATTACTTGCTTTACCATTAACCAAACTTCTGAAGAAAGGAATTGTTTATCATTGGTCCGAAAATCAACAGAAATCCTTTGACTTACTGAAACATGCATTAACCCAAGCCCCTGTTCTACAGTTGCCTGATTTTAATAGGCCATTCTTTCTAGTAGTGACTGATGCTAGTGGATCAGGAATAGGAGCTATACTTATGCAAGACAATCATCCTATAGCCTATTCTAGTTCTAAGCTGAAACCTTCTGAGTTGAAATATTCCACATCTGACAAATAACTATTAGCCGTTGTACAAGCATTAAGGCAGTGGAAACACTACTTAATGGGTTCAGAATTTATGATTAAGACCGATCAGCAAAGTATTAGACATTTACTTAGCCAACCTCAAATCTCTGACCGTCATATCAAATGGGCCTCCTTTATTCAAAGTTTTCATCCTATCATTCAATACCAACCTGGAAAAGAAAATGTAGTGGCTGATGCATTGAGTAGAAGACCTGCCATTCATAATATTTCTGTCATATCTTTTGATTCTTTGATTGCTATGAAATATACATATCATCAGGATATTACTTTTCATGCTGATTGGAATAAATTAGTTCAAAATAATTTTATTCCTATTGATTCATTGTCATATAATGATGGATTTATGTTTTATGAAAAGAGATTGTGTGTTACAATTCCATTCCGATCTTTTGTTTTGAATGAAATTCATTGTCCCCCATACCAAGGTCATAGAGGTATCATATCTACCTTACGTACATTAACTGAAGATTTTTATTGGCCGCATATGGATGCTGATGTATCTAACTTTGTTTCTGAATGTTTGATTTGTCAAAGAGTTAAGAGACATCATGGTAAACAGTATGGATTACTTATGCCTTTGTCTATTCCATCTAAACCTTGGGAACAAATTTCTATGGATTTCATTACTGGTTTACCTAATACTAAATCTAACCATGAGATGATTTGGACAGTTGTAGATAGATTTAGTAAACAAGCATATCTCATTCCATGTAAGAAAACTTTAACAGCATCACAAGCAGCACAATTGTTTTTGAAAACAGTTTTTACTAACCATGGATTGCCAAAAGTTATTATTTCAGATCGTGATTCTAGATTTTGTAACAACTTTTGGATTACTCGGTTTGCTAACTTAGGCACAAAGATTGATTTCTCATCTGCATTTCATCCAGAAACTAATGGACAAACAGAAGCCACTAACAGTACAATTCTAGATCTTTTACGTGCATATACTATCTCTAAACCGCAGACATGGGATACACATTTGCATTTATTACAGTTTGCATATAACAATACACCACACACATCTACAAAGAAAGCACCGTTTGAAGTGATTTATGGATATAGATTATCTACACCTGTTGCATCTTTGTCAAATAGAATTCAAAGTGCTGATGATATTGCTAGTATGCATAATAGTATTTTTGATGAGGTTAAAGATATGATTGCTAAAGTCCAGCAATCATATACCAAACAGGCCAACAAGAAAAGACAAGCAATGAATTTCAAAGTTGATGATTATGTTTGGCTGAGAATAGAAAAACGTAGACTGCAAAGTGTAGATAGACATCCAGTTGTGAAATTAGCCCCTAGATTCTATGGACCATTTAGGATCATTCATAAAATTAATGACAATGCATTCAAGTTAGAATTACCACCTCATTGGAAAATTCACAACACATTTCACATTAGTTTATTGAGACCATTTAGAGGCCAATTACCTGTACACCCTGTTTATGAAAACCCACCTTTATTAGAGGAAGAGACTGAAATACTTGAACCAGAAGCTATTATAGATACTGACTTTATGACTACTAGAACTGGCCGCAGGTATTCTAGATATCTAGTTAAATTTAAGAACCATCCTGTAGAGGAAGCACAATGGATGCACGCTAGAGACTTAAATGCTTTCCCCACTCTATTAGCTCCACATTGAGCTAATAGCAATTGAGGTCAATTGCCATCCCACCCCGGGGGTATGATGCCAAGAGGCATATTTCACGGTGGATTCCGTGAGGTTTTACGGTGGATTCCGTAAACTTTGATGACCAGGGCTCATACACAAAGTGGATTCTTTATGCGAGAAGTTGATGGGGATGCCTGTTCTTTTCGGGCGTTTCATTAATTTAGTGTGTACATGGGTGATTCCATAGCGGGTGATTCTGCAAAATGCATATTAAATTAATAAACGTTTATGAGTTTTGAGTGCGCACTCGTAATAAATTAAGGTTAGGATTTATTTCTAACCAGTTGATTTATTTATGTAGCTGAAGACTGCTAGGTATTCACTTTTGTCGGTTTAATTGTATTATTTTACTAACAATTGTGAATGCTTCAGTTGATGTGTAGAGATAGCAGTAGTGGCGGAGGAAAGCATTGGAGGATAGCGAGTATTCGATCTATGGATTATATTTTGATAGGCGCCACACCTATTAAGGCATTGATTATTTATTATTATTTTGTATGCGCATGGGCGCACAATTATGTTATTTCTATTTGGACATTGTATTGGGCGTGCCAGACTCTTTGGGCACCATCCATTAGCTTTATTCCTATTTTTGTGTACAAGCAAACTCAAAAGCTAAAAGCTTGTTATATTTTTGTAAATTGGGCTATTATTGAGCATGAAGATGAAATATACAAAAAATACATGCTTTGTGAAGCGCTCACACAAGGCATGGGGGGAGATTGCACCCAATTGGTCTCTTGCTCTTGTTGTTCATGCTTTTTACCTTGTAACTTGTGCAAAAAGTAGAGTTCATTGTTCTTGGGGACCTTCCGGCATTTACTACGCGAGCATACAGCGTCCGATCTGCGCACCAATAAGAGTCCACCCTAAGTCTATAATGCCACCCATGTGTTAAGTGTAGACATGCGGACCCATCTAACTAGGTGATCCATCATCAATGTCTACACGTGTTGAGCTTGCCATCTCAACACTCCCTCTCAAGCTCAATTATATCTCAGCAACTCTAAGTAAGCATCGAATTTTTTGAAGCTTCTCTGCACCCAATGCCTTTGTGAAAATGTCAGTTATCTAATCCTATGTATTGACATATACCAAGTCAATCTCTCATGCAAGTACCTTCTCTCTCACAAAGTGGTAATGTACCTCAATGTGTTTTGTCCTAGTACGGAATATTAGGTTCCTAGCTAACTATATGTTGCTCATATTATCACACTGAATGACAACTGGACCATCTCCTTACACATCCAAATCACCCAATAACTTTTGTGGCCATATCACCTCACATACTATTATAGCAGCACCTCCGTCTCAATAAAGCAAGTGTAGGTTGTTTTTGCTACTCCATATAGATGTTGCACTACCATGGGAAAACATGAATCTACTAGTAAATCTTTTGTCAAGCATGCTACCATCCTAATCTACATCTATGTATCCAAATACCTATATGGCCTTAGTTGCCTCAAAAAAAAGTCTATGATGCAAAGTGAACTTTACATATCTCAATATGTGTCTAACTGCATTCAAATGAGACTTTCTAGGCATCTACATAATCTGATTTACAAGCCTAATTTGTAAGAGGTTGGGAAGAAGCAGGATTTAAGACGTAAATACTTGACAAGCCTAATAGTGGGACATGGCATCACTATTATTTACACCTCAAATCCTTACTCTTTCCAACTTCTTACATGTTAGCATAACTCAAGTCTAGCCTTGGAATAATCATGTAAATCAGCCTCCCTACTATCCTCCTAAACATAGCAGGGTCTTCTATCTCGTCCTCAACATCACCACTACCTCACATTCTGCTCCAATGGTAGTGAAAGAGGCTTACACACTGTCATAGCATGCTTTGATAATATATCCAAGCAATATTGCCTTTGGAATAGCCATATACTATCATCACATTTCATCATCTCAATAGCAAGAAAGTACCTTAGTGTAATGTGCCTGCCTATCGGCGGTCCAAGCACGTTTTTAGCGGTCCATTGAGAGACGAGTCTAAGCGACACCACCCAACACTCCCATGGAATGTCACAAGGTTTGTCACCTAGGGTTTCTTGAGTCCGCCTCGCAACGAACGTTCGTGGCCGAACCCACTAGGATCGACCTGAAATCTGGGTTCCTAATGGTTAAGGTTTCCTGACAGCATTCTAGCGTCAAGTCTTAGACATCCTACTTTACGCAGAGATACCCAAGTTGAAGCAAATCCATGCCACACTTGGTTCAAAGAGAATGGAAAATGAGAGGGATACGTTGATCAACCTCTCCGCCTGTAGAGCATAGTCCCATTCTGATCCCTTAAAATGGCATGAATCAGGGTTCTAACCTAGCACTACCTAAAGGTGGATGACAGTAAAGCCTTGTGAGAAGCCTCCCAATTCTCTGGGACCACCCTACCGTAGGATGAACCTGTTGGGGTTCCATCCACCCGCTTTCCTAAATAGGTGTTCTTTAGTTATGTAATTAGGTCCTATCACATTTATGTGTGACATTTAAAATCAACTTCCTTAACTAGGCCTTTTAGGGAACAAGGTTTGTTTGCGTAACTTAAGCAATAATACGAAAACAGAGCAAGTAGTCCTTTTTGACAAACAAGTTTCTTAACTTATCTTCAAGATAATCTTTGTCTCCTACCCATATAGGAGAAATTATGTATCCCTTCTATCCAATAGAAATACCTGGTCCAAATCACATGGCACCATAATTTCTATCCAGTATTTAGAACAGGATCTTCCAACGCCTCAGATGTTTGGCTCACGGCAGTCTACAACTTCATTCCGAACTAGGCAAGGGGTGTCCAGAGCTCCACAAGTGACCTAGGAGTGAGACACAACTTCCCTAGTTGGCCTTTTCACCACTCCACCTTTGGCCCGTGAATTGAGTAGTGCCCTCTCGGGTTGAAGCATGGCATGACCTTGGAGATGATCCACCCACACAAAATATCATTCCTTAATTAATCCAATTAAGAATCAAGCACAATCAAGGCAATCAGCCTAATATCATCTTCCAAGAAAACATTCATTTATTCCCCATGGCAACTTGTCATTACTGACCCCTACCATGCATTTTCCATCAAACACAAGTACTTGGAATAATCATCTAAACCACAATCCAACAATCAGTTGATTATAAAAGCATTTAGGGAGTTGTTCGATCAACCAACAAAAACCAATTGTATTTTTTCCAAACAATACAAGAATAGACGCCATAACAATTCCATCGCATATTCGCTCTCCCCCTTGGGGTCAAAGAGCGATTCTATGCAAAATTTACTTAACACTTGTATACATAGTTTTTAATGTCATTCTTTTTACTATTATGCCATTCATAACCCCTGACCAATTCTTCCTTGTAATTTCTCTATCAACGAATAAGTCATATGCAACTAGGTGCAATTAACTTCCCTTGATACGTGTACTTTACAAGCTCCATCTTTTGAATATGTGAGATAAATTTATCATTTTTGATGACCTATACTCGTGCATCATAGTATGGGGCCTAATGTATCTCATACAAGAATCACAGGAAGCATCTATCAATTTGGAAATACATTACTTATAATTGGTACTGCAGTTGGATTGACAGTAATACCTTCGCATGAAGCTTTGTTGCTGGTTGTAGGATTGTCATCTGCATGCAACATTCTTTACTTGGGGCCAATATCTGCAAATAGATTTGAGAGATAAGAAGAAGGAATGGATTTTGAGATGGAAGAGCGTAAGAGACAGTGGCTTAGTCAAAGACCGAGATAGGGAGAATTGAGCTAACTCTCTCCCTTGCAGCCTCTCAGGGTAACTTGGAGGGGTATCCTTCTACCTCTCTCTCACAGCTTCTCGGGGTCTCCTTGTGCCTTCTTGTGCCTCCCATGCCTCATATTTATAGCTAAACAAGAGAAGAAGGGTTGTGGTTGAGAGGAAGAGCTCTTTGTGGAGGGGATCTTAGAAAAATCAGTGATTTGATGCTCAAATTATAAATCTGATGGTTCCATTGGCTCTGAAAGGGGGGTAAAATCCCAAGGCACACTTGATTAGAAATCTTTCAGATCACTCCTTTTTCTCAGTGTTCAAAGTGTTGTCTATTGCCTGTAAATTGCGATAGCGGTGCGTGCGCTTTTTCCAATCTCTTTTTTTCTTTTTTTTTATAAAAAAAAATCTCCAAAGCTAGCCAAAACATCACTTGCCTTTTTCTTTAAATATGACATCCAGTGCTAGAAATCTCCATATCTTTTTAGGATAATATTTAAAATATCTAAAATATACTAGTTTTTGCCCAAAAATCTAATATTTTTTTGAACCATCCATACTATACACATTAACACTAGTGATTAATATGGCTCATAACTGTCATTCACTTTGTACTTCCGTGAAGGGTGGCTACGGTCCTTGTCAATCTGAGAAAAATATCGGATTATGACTCTCGATTTTTTCAAACATATATTTTTAATTAAATAAAAATCGTTAATTATTAATGCTAGTTAGTTTTTACTTTAGTTAGTTTTTAGTTAGTAATCTTACTAACTTATTAATTGACCAACTAACTTTTAATTGCATGGAAATATTACACTTAGCTCATGTCAGTATCACATATAATAATCAAGTCATCCACATAGACGACTATGCTGATCAAAGCTACATCTTTCTTGCTCACGTAAAGTAAGTAAGTAATAAGCATTAGAAACATGGAACCCAATGTTGACAAGATACTCTTCGATCTTGTCAGACCAAGCTCTAGGTGCTTACTTCAGCCCATAGAGTGCCTTCTTTAAGCTATACACACATGTGGGATGCTCTAAATCCTCATAACTTACTTGATGTTCCATACATACCTCTTCTTGAAATTCACCATGTAAGAAGGCATTCTTTACATCCATTTGCTGCAAACTCCAACCTCTAGCTGCTCCAAAGTAATCACGTATTTAATAGTTGCTACAAACTCCAACCTTTAGCTGCTGCCAAAGTAATAACGTATTCTATAGTTGCCATTCTAGCAACTAGACTAAATATCTCTTCATAATCTATGCCATATGTTTGAACATAGCCTTTAGTAAATAGCCTAGCCTTATACCTACTAATAGAACCATTTACCTTATGCTTAATTTTGTAGATCCACTTACAGCCAAGAGCTTTCTTGCCCTTAAAGTAATGGTACTAGATCCCAAGTCTTATTGGTCTCTAATGCAACCATCTCCTTATCTATTATTACATCCCAATGAGCATGATCAACAATATACTCAAAAAAGGTGGGCTCAACATTCTTTCTCATGGGTGTAGAGAGTTTGTTGCAAAATATATAGCCAATTGTGAAAATATATTTGGTCACTTGAAAGAAATGCAATTGACTCTTTCAGGTGACAAGACTGTGGATGAAGTTGAGGAGGTCTTGATTGTGGGCCATATGTGTGGATTCTATGGTAGGAAGCCTTTACCATCAAAGATAGATGGTATTGAGAGGATGCACAATATTTGTGCCAGTGTTTCAGAGGTTAGAAGTTTTTTGGGACTATGTGTCTTTTACCTTATGTGGATCCCTCATTTTGTGTATGTGGCTAATGATGTTTATGAGTTATATCGATGAAAGGACAAAAGTTCTAGTGGGATCAAAAGCACACCAAAGCTACAAATAAATTGAAAAGACCGTTGAAGTTAACACTGACATTGAGAAAGACTGATTACTCAAAAGTAAAGCCTACAATCATCACAATGGATATGAGCCTTTAGGAGCTTCTTGCTCGACTGCCAAGAGCCATGCATTACTTATTGTTTCAAGCATTTCAAGCCAAGGGCAATGGCTACCTCTCACTCCTACGAGTGTAGTGAGCTTGCCTCCATGCTCGATTGAGTTGTCTCCTCCCACAAGCACTCTGGTAGCTTTGCGATCCAAGGTGCAAGCTTAAGCAAGCTCGATCCTCAAGCTCCAAGCTCCATGATCCATTGCCGCACCAAAGAAAAGAGAAGAGAATAGAAGAGAGGAAGAAAAGTGGAGAATATGGAGAGCTTCTCCACCACAGTCCCTCACTCAAGCACAAGCTTAAGCAGCAAGAACAAGAAGAAGAAGAAGAGAAGAAGAGAATTAGTTTTGGACACACACAAAAATGAGCTTCTTCATTCACTTTTTGCTTTTTATACAAAGCCCTAATCCCCTTTGGGCACCCATCCATTTTTTACATGCCCGATCATTTTAGTCTAGGTCCTTTTTTCCGCTTTCCTATTTGCATTGTGCCTTCACCTGTGCCCACCTATATTTACAAATTGCACAGGAGGGAGCTTGGCGCTCTCTTACCAAATTTAGGGTGCACTTTTGCATTTAAAATATGCATTTCCTCTTGTATGCTTGCCCTAAACTTTGAAGGTTGTCCTTGTGCTTTTGGCCTTTTTTCATTCTATTTCTTGGCCGAATTTTTCCGCTTTGCCTTGCATTTTTTATTTTTATTTTTTGCTTTCTTTGCACTAAGATCAGTAGGATTAACATTGCCCCCCTCCTATAGCTGAGTGCCACTCCCATGGCACTTTCGAGCACTTGTTGATGAGGGCTTGGGTGGGTCCAAGGTCGCCCTACGGGTCGATGATGGGGCATTGTGGAGATTGGACGGGGAGAAAAAGCATCACAAAATTGGATGAGAAATTGCAGAGGTCAAGGATTGATTTAAGTGGGTAATGAAGGTATTTGATATCGGTGGTTGATCACAGTTGTTGAGTGTATTTGAAAAAAAAGAAGAAGGATGTGCACTACTTAGGGGTATGTCTATCTCACCGTGTTGGGGATAAAGGCGCCTCCGCCTAGCCACCCGTGTATTACTACACTAATAGTCATTGCCACTGCACACTATAGGTGGCGGATGCCCATCACCGTCACTTTATTCTTTATTCTTTTAGTGACAGTTTGAATAAAGGAAGGCCCGGTCACACATTGTGACTGTTGGAGTTCCCATTTCTTGTCTCTCTCTTTCTTGCTCTTGCTCTCCTGCCATAGCTCTCACATGTAAGCTTCGATCCTTCTCACCTTTCAACTAGTATCAGAGCTCGGCTTCCCAACTCTTAAGCTTGGCTCGTGGCATTCTCAAGTTCCCATCGACTCCCCACTCGCATTGGGTCTCCTTCCTGGCCGCCATAGCTCATTCTCTTGAGCTTCCGTCACTCCCCGGCTTCCCGAGCTTCTTCTCGGCCGATTGAGGCACCATCAAGGCATTGACATTGAGGTATTGCTTCATTATTTCAGAGATTTACTTCAGTCCACAGGTCTAGGTAAACAAGGCAGCCACCATTGAAGTTTCCAATCTTCATATCTCTTTGCCACTGGTTGTGGGTTGCTAGAGACTTGTTCCAAGGCCTCTTTGGCTCATGTTTGAGCCCTCCAACCTCTCCAAACCTGCCACGTGGACCAATAGGAGCAACAGCATCATCACACAAATCTGCGCCTGATTCTGGACAAATTTCATTTAGCCACTTCAGCTCCAGCTCCAACTTGGCATTAAGCACTTGTTTTGGCTCCATTTCAGGCTTTGCACATGTATTGATACTTGGCATTGATCCTTTGAGATTTGGTATTGGTTTGGTGGCTGAAAACAGTATTTCACGACTGTTATAAAGAGTCTACATACATTTGATGCTAGTGCTACATTCATAGTTTATGCTTATGCTTGTTTGGGCATGACTACATAACTAGTTTTATGTCTATTGCATCCTAATTGATTGGGAGATTGAAGCTACATGTCATGCTATGATTTTGGCCTGATTGTGGGGCTGGAAATACATAGTTTATAATAGTAAATGCTTGCTGAATACTCTTGAGCTGAAGCTATCTTTCATGCTTTGACATATGCCTATTGGTTCCGGGTGGATGTCTTGGGTTATGCTATGATGTATTGATCATCGAGGGATGACTTCGAGCTTGTCATTGGATCTGGATGCTTTTGGAAGCTTGAGCTTATTTTAGCTCGCACTTATTGACATCGGTCTATGCTTGACAGTGGTCAGTGCTTTGACTGTTATATGCTCTTTGGGTACATGCTTACTCGACGCCTATCGCTTGATGCATTTGTTGTGGCACAGTCTACCATGTACTTATTGTGCTTTAGTGCTCTCTGAAGACTTGGCTTGGATTCTCATTTGCTATTCCATAATTTTGTATCAAATGTCATTTTTTGGTTGTCAGAGATCTTTATTGGGATGTATGTCTTGCTCATGGATGCTACCTACAATTGCTTTGTAGCCATCATGCTCTTGGGATGCTATTTGAGACATTGTCTTGGTTACTTGTCTTTGGTACTTTGACTTGGTTTGATTGAGCTGTTGAGCTTGTTTATCCGCCTTTTGTGCAAGTGGGAGCATCTTGTATGCTTGACTGACATTGAGCATGAGGTTTATGCTATTTGAGCATTTTGCAGATGTTTGAGACTTTGGGATCTCTTACACTTAAATATTGCATGGTTCATGCACTGATATCTTGGAGTTGCTTTTGTCCTGAGCTTGGGCTTTGCACTTTTGTGAGCATACACATACTGGTGTTAGGTCTTGCCAGTGTTATGTATACTTTGCCCTACTGTCCAAGGGGTATGCCTACCCACTACGGATGCTTTGGTGACATGTTTCGGTGTTTGCTCAAGGTCTTGATGACTGTTTGGTGCTGATTTATGCCCGTTTATGACTAGTCATGTCTTGGCTATCATTTATTGACTTGGTGCAATGATTTGGTCAGCAATTGACTCCCATAATACCCTATGTCCTTTATTACAGCAAGCATATAACTCCAGACTGACATGGATCTTTCATGCTTAAATCTTTTGAAATGATGTACTTTCACTAGTACTTGGTGGGCAGTAGCGTTGATTACACTTTTCTCTCCATTTTCTCTCCATTTTGGTGATTTTTTGATCATTTTCTGCAGTAAATAATAGCAGTTTTGAACTGTATGCAGTTTTCCAGCCTGCATTATGGCGAGTTCATCCACTGATCATGCTATTTTCAACATCATTAAGCTTGGTGGTACAAATTACTATTATTGGAAGAGCCAGATTTGGTAGGTGTTGGTGTAGAAATCGCAGATCAAATCTTTGAGGTTAAGCGGGCATCTGCCTGCTATGCCAGATGAGGAATGGCTTGAGCTTGATGAGTTATGCAAGTCCACTATTGTATTGTCTCTCGCAGAACATGTTCACTATAATGTCTTTGAGGAAGAACAGAGTGCATGGCAGTTGTGGGAAAAGATCAAGAATCTCTATGACAAGAAAAGTCCAGTGAGTCAGATGTATTGGCTGAAGCAGCTTATGGATCTGCGCATGAAGGAGAATGTGACTATGTCTGCTCACTTGAGCCAGTTCCATGCTATACTCAAGAACTTGACTTCACAGGACATCACTTTTGCAGAGGATGTCACTCCTCTTTTCTTACTTGGTACTCTTAATGAGTCATGGGATGTATTCTGCACTGCATTATGTGCCTATATTGCTAACTTGAAATTATCTGATGTTGAGAGTGCTCTTCTACAGGAAGAGGTTAACCGTAAGAATTTGGATGCCTCTCATGTGTCGCATACTATGACAGTTAGAGGCAGGAATGATGGATATGGAAAGCATGGTAGTGGCAGTGGCCGTGGACGGGATTCTCAGAAATCTCGATCCAAGTCTCGTGGGAAGTCACGTAGTAAATCCCGTGGTAGGAATGTAGATGTTACTTGTCACCATTGTGGGAAAAAGGACCATATTAGGCCACAATGCCATGAACTGTGCAATGAAAGGCACAAAGATCATGGGAAAGACAAAGTGCAAGATAAGTCTTTTGATCACAGCATAGTGCCTGCAAAGTCTAGTGTTAAAATTGAAGAGATCAATGTTATGCAGCCTGAGGATGTTGATGATGATTATATCCTTGCAGCTTCTTCTAGTGCTTCGCAGATGACAGAGATACACTCTATGTATGCACAGTGTTGGCTCTTGGACTCAAGTGTGTCCTTTCATGTGACACCTTGCCGAGAGTGGTTTCATTCATACTATACTGTTTCAGGTTCTGTGCGCTTGGGTGATGACAACTCTCTTGATATTGTGGGTATTGGTGATTTAGGCTATAGTTTCCTTCTGGCAGTAGTTTTGTTATGCAGGATGTACGTCATGTACCTGCTTTGACACGCAGTCTCATGTCAGCTAGATAGCTTGATAACGCAGGTTATCATGTATCTTTTGGAGACTCTTCATGGAAGATCACTCGTAGCAGACTTGTGATTGCGAGAGGTGCCAAGGCTGGCAGCCTCTATCCCTTGATTTTATCTACTTCTTCCCTTGATCATGTTTTGTCTGTGGGTTCTATCCCACATGTATCTCTTTGGCATGCTCATTTGGGCCATATGTCTATGAAGGGAATGAAAATGCTTTCTGGTTTGCAATACTTACCGCCCCTTATGTATGTTTTGATTCATGTGAGCATTGTCTTTATGGCAGGCAGACTAGGTCTACGCATAAGAAGTCTGGTAGGCCACGCATGAGCGAGCCCTTGGCATTGGTACATTTGGATGTCTGTGGGCCCATGCCTTGTCAGTCTATGGGTGGTGCAAAGTATTTTGTTACTTTCATAGATGATTTTTCACGGAAAGTTTGGGCTTATCCCATTAAGCTAAAATTCGATGTCTTGGTTGTGTTTCAGAGGTGGCTTGCATTGGTTGAGAACCAGTCTGGGTATAGGCTAAAATGCCTAAGGACAGATAATGGGGGTGAGTATGTCTCACATGCTTTTGAGCAGTTATGTGATGAGAGGGGTATTAAGCATCAGTTGACTGCCCCCTACACCCCTCCCCAGAATGGTTTGGCTGAGCGGATGAATAGAACCATCCAGGAGCATGTACACAGTATGCTTAGCCATGCAGGCCTACCATAGAGCTTTTGAGCTAAGGCAGTTAGTATAGCTATGCATATCATAAACAGATCACCTTCTAGTGGTTTGGATTTCTAGGTTACAGAGGAGGTATGGATTGGAAAACCTCCCTCTTATGCGCATCTCCATGTCTTTGGATGTGAGGCATTTTGCCATGTGCCTAGGAACAAGAGAAGTAAGTTGGATCCTAAAAGTGTCAAAAGCATAATCCTTGGTTATGGGGATGCAGGCAAGATGGGTTACCGTCTCTAGGATTTGCAGGTGCGGAAAGTCATCCACAGTCATGATGTAGTCTTCCATGAAGACAAGATGCATAGGCAACCTGAGAGAGTTGTTGAGATCCGCATGGTCATATTTTAGGAGGAGCCAAGAGCTCCCACACAGCCAGTTGGACAGCCTACAGCTGCAGCAGATGCTCATGGTCAGGGTGTTGGACATGCAGCTGGGTAGGCAACAAAGCTTGCCGTGAGACGGCGGTCTGCTAGAGATAAACGTCCGCCTGATAGATTTCAGCCCTCGATGCATTATGTCTTGGTTACAGATGCAAGAGAGCCTTTCACTTATGATGAGGCTATGCACAGGGGTGACAATCACTCATGGGAGAGGGCTATGTAGTCTGAGATAGACTCCTTGCATAAGAATGAGACTTGGGATTCGGTTTCCTTGCCTAAGAGCAAGAAGGCTTTGCCATGCAAGTGGATGTATAAGCTGAAAAGTACCCCTGGACACCCCAAGCCGGCATACAAGGCTAGATTGGTAGCAAAGGGTTTTAAACAGGAACATGGTGTGGACTTTGATGAGGTTTTTTCTCCTGTGGTTAAGATGACCACCCTACACTTAGTCTTGGCTTTGGTTGCTCAGCTTGACTTGAATTTATACCAGATGGATGTCAAGACGGCTTTCTTACATGGCGACTTGCATGATGAGATTTATATGGAGCATCCTAAGGGCTTTGCAGAACCTAGCAGGGAGCACCTAGTGTGCAAATTGAAGAAAAGTCTTTATGGTTTGAAGCAGGCACCTAGGGAGTGGTATCATAAGTTTGATGCCTTTATGCAGTCACAGGGCTACAGTAGGAGTGCTATGGATCCGTGTCTTTACACGAAGAAAGCTCGTGATGGTTCTTTATTGAATTTGGTACTCTATGTGGATGATATGCTGATAGCAGGGAAAGCTCATGATGAGCTAGATGCTCTTAAGGCTCAACTCAAGAAGAGCTTTGAGATGAAAGACCTGGGACAGGCCTCTCACATACTTGGTATGCGCATTAGATGTGATAGGCATTAGGGACTCCTCTACTTGTCACAAAGAGAGTACATTCATAAAGTCCTTGAGCGCTTCCGCATGCAGGACATAAAGCCTATTGGCTATCCATTTCCTTCTTATATGAAGGTATCACAGGTTGATTGCCCACAGATAGATGAGCAGAGGGCCGAGATGGCCAAGATTCCCTATGCATCCGCAGTGGGCAGTCTTATGTATGACATTATAGCCACTCGTCCAAATATTTCCTTTGAAGTTGGTGTTGTGGCAGGCTATATGGCTACACCTTGCAAAAAGCATTGGGATACCGTGAAGGGTATCATGAGGTACCTGAAGGGCACTACAGATATGTGCATATGCTATGGCAGCCAGGATACAGGAGTTGTGGGATACACCGACTCTGATTATGTAGGACATGCAGATAACAGGAAGTCCACTTCCGACTATGTATTCACCTATGCTGGAGGTGCTGTTTCTTGGATGTCTAGGGTGCAGAAATGCACGACCCTTTCTACTATAGAGGCCGAGTATGTTGCAGCCACTGAGGCTTGCAAGGAGGCCATTTGGTTGGGTCGTTTGGTTGCTGACCTTGGAATTGATGCCATCCCTACACTGCATTTGGATTCTATGAGTGCTATTCAGTTAGCCAAGAATCCCAAGAATCCGGTCTTCCATGCGAAGACGAAACACATCGAGGTGAGGTATCACTTCATACGTGGGGTCATTGAGGACAAGTCTGTTGACCTTGTCAAGATCTCGATTTACCAGAATCCTGTAGATCTGCTCACGAAAAGCCTCTCTATAGAGCACTTTGCTTTTCTCAGGAGGTTGATGGGCGTGGGATAAGATAATGTCTTTTCTTATCATGTTGTACATGTGTACATGATGTATTGTCTTTTTTTCTTTTTTCTTTTCACTCCTCACTAGGGCAGATTCGCCTTTAAGTGGGAGGTTGTTGGGGGCAAAGGCGCCTCCGCCTAGCCACCCGTGTATTACTACACTGACAGTCACCGCCGCTGCACACTACAGGTGGTGGGCGCTCGTCACTGTCACTTTATTCTTTATTCTTTTAGTGACAGTTTGAATAAAGGAAGACCCGGTCACACATTGTGACTGTTGGAGTTCCCATTTCTTGTCTCTCTCTTTCTTGTTCTTGCTCTCCCGCCATAGCTCTCGTGTGCAAGCTTTGATCCTTCTCACCTTTCACACCATATAATGCATATGGTGTTCATGTTAGTGAGACTAGGAGTTGGGTCAAAACCATAGGGGAGCCTGTGATGTTGTCCCACACTTGAGGATCCAGCTTGTATATGAGGGGAGATGCTGTGGGTTTGACTTAGGGAGACAGGTCTGTCCCGAGCACAAAATCCCTAGGTGTGTCCTTCCCTTGATGTGCCCTAAGTGTGAAGTGGGAGGACAGGGAGGGGCTAGGGGGTTAGGCACGGAGCCAACTGACCAAGGCCACCAAATATACCTAGCTTGAGAACCCCTAGGTGCAATGGTTGTGGCACTCTAATATTACATGAGAATTCCATTTTGTATTTTTCTTAAGCTTCTTCTCTGTCTTCTCTTGTCCTTTTCTCCTTTCTTTTCTTTTCTTTTCGCTCATTTTCTTTCTTTCTTTCTTTCTTTTTGACACTTAATGCATGGTGAGAAAGTACACTGGGCATCATCCCTATGCTCTTAAAGGGGCTACTCTATGAGGCGGCCTAAAGGACTTGGTAATGAATGATAGCCTTTTATGTTAACACATACATTTAGAAGTGTCGTTGATAGGAACAGGTGGTCACACCTCGTGAAGCAGCTATCATACATATCTTCCATGATGACCATGCAAAAAGAAGGCAGGAGCGTGGCCCTTATCATTAGACAGGCCATTACATAGCTATCCATACCTATGTTTAGATAAAAAAAAGAGTGGTGCGAGTCGGTGGGCCTCTTCCATTGTGGGCTTTTGTTTGAGCAAAATCCTAAGTACCTTAAGATAATTACATGTGGTAATAAAGGTGAGTTCGGGATAGAGGAAGCCCTTATGAACAAAATAGGAGTATCCTTGCTCAAAAGCCTTGCAGCAAATGCCTTGGATGAGATAAACTAAAATGCTTATGTTCAAAGAACAATCCAAGCGTTAGCAAAGGTGCTAGCAATAACTCCAAGGGAAGTAGAAGAAGAGTCTCCGACTACAAGAACATAGTCAAAGAGGAAAAAACCAATGTCCAAGGTGTCAATTGTAGGGTTTGGAGGGGTGTTGACGGCCATAATACAAGAAGTTTTGGGAGAGATGTAAAGAGGGAAAGAGAAGAAGTAGTGGAGAAGACCCTTGAATGATCACCAACCCAAGAACAACATCGTTTCCCACTCCAATGAGCCCTCTCGCTTCATTGTCAATAGGGAATGTGGGGGAGGAAGAATTCAATAGAGTTCAACAATAAGAGGAGGTAGAACAAGCCACTAAGGAGAAAGAAGCCAACCACCCTACTTACTAGTAGTAAGAAACCTCTAGTGAAAGGATGGTCAACAAGAACAACAGATCTCAGAGCCATCAAGCCCGGGGTAAAGACAAAGAATCTTGCTCAAAATTCCTATTAGGAGAACCAAGTCCACCACATAAGAAAACAGAGAATTGCAAAGGGTTGAAGAAGAATCTAAGAAACTTGAAGAGGAGTGCAAAAAGAGACAAGAGAAGGAGGAGCAGATATCTCTTGCCATTAGAAGATAAGTGGAGCAACCTCTTGATCTTAGGAGTTAGCCATGATGAGCCCCACACGGGAGGATGTGCCAAGCACAAGTACTACCGTAGAAAAGGTGGGACAAAGACTCATGGTGGAAGGCAAGGGAAAGGCTCCCTTGCCTTCCACCATGGTCAACAAGAACAACAGATCTCAGAGCCATCAAGCCAGGGGTAAAGACAAAGAATCTTGCTCAAAATTCCTATTAGGAGAACCAAGTCCACCACATAAGAAAACAGAGAATTGCAAAGGGTTGAAGAAGAATCTAAGAAACTTGAAGAGGAGTGCAAAAAGAGACAAGAGAAGGAGGAGCAGATAGCTCTTGCCATTAGAAGATAAGTGGAGCAACCTCTTGATCTTAGGAGTTAGCCATGACGAGTCCCACACGGGAGGATGTGCCAAGCACAAGTACTGCCGTAGAAAAGGTGGGACAAAGACTCATGGTGGAAGGCAAGGGAAAGGCTCCCTTGCATGCAATCCCACTAGTCATGGCCTTAACGACCATTTCAATGCAAGGAACCATGGATTCATGGATTGGGTGCAATATCTTATAAGCAAAGTGCAAGAGGTTGCACTTGCACCAAGTGAAGGAGCTCCACTCGTAGGAACCAAAAGACCAGCAAGATAGCAACCAATTGATGCAAAAAGAGCCAAAGGTGGCCATGAAGTATCTACTACTTTGGTGCCCTCGGCAAGTGCAACATAGAAGAGTACGACAAGCTAGTGAAAGAGCTTTAGAGCCAACATAACAAGATGAATGAAGAAAGAAAGGCCACACTTGTGTTGAGTTGGACGAAGAAAGGAATGCCTTCGCAACCTACTGCCTAGAAAAAATGAGGTAGATGACCATAGTAACCAGGGAGGTGATGGTATTAAAAGAGGCCTTTAAGGTGAGGCAGGGTGAAGAGAGTCTAAAATACTTGTATGATGAAGAATGGGAGAGTCGCATTACCTTAGGGCCACAATGCGCTCTCATATCTTGATTAAGGCAATGCCTTGAGGAAGAAGTCAATAGCTTAAAGCAGTAAAGAGAATGACTATCCGAGGAGCTACAAGAGGCAAAGGCACAAAGTGAGCAAGAAGCAAGAAGAAAGATTGTAGAACCGCATAAACAACTTCAAGTAGCACTCCATGAGCATGCCATCATAAGGGAACATGTAGAGTGCTGAAACCAAGAAAAGGAACAAATGAATATATTATGGCAAAAGGAAGCGCAGGTAATCACTACCCTATCCCAATACCAAAACCAAGGACTGGAGCCAATGAAAGGGAAGGCAAAAGAATGGGCAGCTAAGAATGAGGATAGGATTAAAGACCACCTGGCCCATTCAGAGATTGAACACATTTATGGAAGAAAGCAAAGCTGCAATAGTGGAGACAGGGATGCTGAAGCAGCAAAAAGCCTTACAAAACATAGTACTGAATGTTACTCAGCTAAGAGAGGAAGAGACAATTGAGAAACTCAAAAGAAAATTAGAGGTGGAGAGCACTTAAACATGGATTTCATGCCGAGGTTCCCAAACCTAGCACTAGCTTAGGAGTGGAGGAACAAAGAGTCCATTTGATCACAACTAGATTAACCATGCAAGAACTTGACTTGGTAGGGTTTGGGGAGCTAGAGCAACAAGCACTACATAGTCTCCCCCTCAAGAGCTAAGAGAGCCAATACATGAAGAGGGGCTAGACTTTGAGCATGACCATGTTGAGAAAGAGCAACTACATGAACCAAGCCTCCCACTGCAAACACAAGCACAAACAGAAGAGCAAGGTGAGGAAGCCATACCCCCCAAGAGAATGGTGGAAATGAGACATAAGTAGAGAAGCAAATAGAGCTAGCACGAAGAAGACTCCAAGACAAGTCGCAACAACTTTCTCATGTAGCCATTCCTCAAGGAGAGGAGTGTGATCTTCTGAATTGGAACTAGGAATTGGCTATATGGGAGCAGTGGGAGGATCTCAAACTGACCATTTGAATTCATATTTACCTTCCCTCAAACATTGGATAGAGTGTTATCTCCAAGGGTGATGGAGGAAGTGATAGAGCTCTCGACAAGGTTGGAGGAGAGAATTAGATATCCCACAATGTGGCAATAGGAGCCTGTAGATTATTGGGAGGACCAAGTGGTGGAGGTACCCAAGAAAGTCGAGGGGTATGAAGCATAATCTAACTTGCACATAAATATTTGGGACTCTAACTTAGATGCCTGGATGGCATTCTGTAGCACACTACCATACAAAATGAATGATCCTACTTACATGTCCTACTCTCAAAGAATTGGAGTTCATTTCAACCAGGAGGTGCATGGTAGGTATGATTTTTCTAAGATCTACAATGTGAATGCTGCATCTTCAGAGGAATGCTTAACCTTCATAAAGAGGGACCTTCGCCCATACATAGCAAGCTTCCTCAGGGAATTCTCTTATTGGCCAAATCGTGCCTTCATCACCACTTGTAATTATCTCCGTCTCTTGTGAATATTACTAAAATAAAAGCCTACTATAGAGGAAGAGCAGTTACCACCTGTAGTGGGAGCTCACGCTCAACTGCCAAACCCACAGACCGCTTATTGTTTCAAGCGTTTCAAGCGAGCTCTCATGGCTATCTCTCACCTAGCCGATGTGCCGTCGATCCTCTGGGGGTGTAATGAGCTTACCTTAATGCTGAAATGAGTTGCCTCCTCTCTCGCACATGTTGGTAGCTCCACGATCCTAGATGCTAGCTCAAGCATCCTCAAGCCTCCTCCATCTCCAAGCTCCATCCACCATAGCCGCACGTGTGAGAAAAGAGAAGAGAAGAGAAGAGAAGAGAAGAGAGAAGAAGAGAGAAGAAGAGAGAAGAGGAGATGGTGAAGAGCTTCATCCTCTTGATCCCTCACTCCCACACACTCACACACTCCCTCACACTCTCACACTCCCTCTCTCAAGAGCACACACACAAGAAATGTGAAAAGAAGAAGAGAGGACTCTTGTTAGCCACACACCAAAGAATGAGCTTCCATTTACTTTTTGAACTTTATAGAAAAGCCCTAAAATCCCATGGGCACCCATCCCTTTTTACATGACCGGCCATTGTGGCAAGGTCCCTTTTTCTAATTCCCTCTTCTTGCTTCATGCCCTAACCCTATACCCACCTATTCTTTTACAAATGTGTTAATCCCCCAAGATGTGCTATTTTTGACATAATTTTTGAGCTTCAATGTAACATTTTGTCTTACTTACATATTTTTCTCTTCAAGTCAAATCCAAAATAATGTATCATGCCATGGTTATTAGCCAATCCGCAATTATAAAACCATGGTAAAAAAAAAAACCTTCCACATGAGATGAGTGTGCGAAGTTCTACTTCTTTTCATTTGAGCTAAAAGACCTAGTTCAAAGGTCTAGCTAATAATGTAAATTGTTTTAATAAATAAATAAACAAAAGAGAAGTTAGAAGAGCCGTGTGAAGGAAGGTGGTTGAGGGTGTAACTACCTCTCACCTTTATCTTTGCATGCATTCTCTCTCTCACTCTCTCTCTTGGCTCAAACGTGACCTCTCACCTCCTCCTGTACTTCAGTTTTTTCATGGATTGTGATGAGGATGACAGTGAAGATGTAGATCATTGCGAGATTTTCTGTGAGCTTATGTTCTTGTGTGATGGTTGAGAGCACTCTCTTTGGAAAATTTTCATGGACCGGGCATTGTAGATGCTGCTTCGAGGCTTGGTTCTCTGATAGATTTCAGTGCATCCTTGGGCTTCTCATTTTTTGGCGATCTTGCCAGGGGGCTTGCTCGAAGTAGTTCTGAAGATTTCAGGGGAAGTGCTCTAATTGAATTTTGTAAGTTTGGGATATGTTTCATGTATCTGTGAAAGGTTTAATAGAAAAAAATATTGTAAATTCTTCTTCTCTGTGAGACCAATAATCCCCATATGAAGGAAAAAAAAAAAAGAATCCAAGGTCCGCATGACGCCCTTACTTGCTCTGATCTAAGATGATTAGAAAGAATGCAAAGAAATGACTTGGCAGTGGACGTGTGGGTGTGAAGCCACAAATCCTTGTGGATGTTTTTCGAGCTTGCTTTCAATTAGAAGCTACTGAACATCTTAAGCAATGGGTAGTTTCTAAGGGAGGCCGTGTGGTGCCAAACCCGTCAACCTCTTAGAGATATTTGAGACTTTCCACGACGGTTATATACAACAGGTGTGCCCCGAAACTCTTCAGGATCCATCTACACGCACGGAAGAAGAAGAAGAAGAGGAAGAATTTGAAGCAGAGGAAGAAGCAGAAGAAGAAGAGCCAGATGTGGAGGAGGACGAGGAGAGAGCTTCTGTACAAGGTGTCTTCATCTTGGTTCTAGCAATGGAGTTGAAACGGAGAAAGCTCGATGATGAGAGGCTTGAAAATGAAGCAAAGGGCGAAAAGGAAGAAGAAGAAGAAGAAGAAGAAGAACATTGCGATGTTGTCTTGCTGTCGTCCTCCACCAGACAATCCACTCATGGCAATACCCTCCTTAGCCCCTGCAAACACACGACGATCTCTACATATCGACCTTCATCTTCCTCTTCATGCTCCACATACTAACACATTTGACAAAGATAGACAAGAAAGCCTTCTTAAAAAAAAAAACCCTAAGGATTAATATTCAATGTGAAGCGACCCCACTCTTCCAAACTCTTGACACCTCACACTTGCAATTAGATAGGTCTAATTAATTATCAATGTAAAACATCCACACTCATGCCTTTGTGGAATCAAGCGGGAGGAGCACTTGAATGTCATATCTATTGCGAGGGTAATTTGCAATGTTTAATCTTGTGATTGGGGTCCAATCCATGGAGTTTTTAGTGCTTCAATGGTGGGTGTTCTCATAAATCCTTATGGAAGATTGTGACCTTTCTTGTGTTCATATGGGAGGAAGTTTGCTTTGCTCTTTTGAAATCCAAAAGCAAAGGAAAGTTAAGGAAGAAGTAAAGCTTTGAAGAGTTCAGTTGAAGTAAATTTGGGAAGGGTACTGATGGAGGTGGTCCCAAGGCAAAGTAAAGTGAAGTGTTCGTGATGTGGATTTTTCAACATGTTTGAAGTGCTAATTTGAAGGCAAATCTCTCTTCCACATGCTTGTGAGGACGTTCGCAATTCAAGCGGAGGAGAAATGTTAACCCCCCAAGATGTGTTATTTTTGACATAATTTTTGAGCTTCAATGTAACATTTTGTCTTACAAACATATTTTGCTCTTCAAGTCAAATCCAAAATAATGTATCATGCCATGGTTATTAGCCAATCCGCAATTATAAAACCATGGTAAAAAAAAAACCTTCCACATGAGATGAGTGTGCGAAGTTCTACTTCTTTTCATTTGAGCTAAAAGACCTAGTTCAAAGGTCTAGCTAATAATGTAAATTGTTTTAATAAATAAATAAACAAAAGAGAAGTTAGAAGAGCCGTGTGAAGGAAGGTGGTTGAGGGTGTAACTACCTCTCACCTTTATCTTTGCATGCGTTCTCTCTTTCTCACTCTCTCTCTTGGCTCAAACGTGACCTCTCACCTCCTCCTGTGCTTCAGTTTTTTCATGGATTGTGATGAGGATGAGAGTGAAGATGTAGATCATTGCGAGATTTTCTGTGAGCTTGTGTTCTTATGTGATGGTTGAGAGCACTCTCTTTGGAAAATTTTCATGGACCGGGCATTGTAGATGCCACTTCGAGGCTTGGTTCTCTGACAGATTTCACTGCATCCTTGGGCTTCTCATAAAGGCATGAAAAGAAATGTTTTTTACCTTCACAATACTGGTTGTCGATGGAAGAATTGTTTGAGCACTATAAATCATACACAATTGCATTGCATGCAACACATGGTATTATCCTAGATGTGCAACAATTGTTTTCATGAACAATGATTTACGTTGAGAAGGTGAGATACCCTAAGTTGTAGGGTTAGTGGTTTGTTTCCTTTGGGGAGTATTTCGTTAGGAATATATTGCATCTCCTGGAATGACTAATTAAAAGAGTGGATTATGTATTGAATGTGTTCTATGTATGAGCGATGCATCTTGGGGCCAATCCCCGAGGTGTAGGAGAGCCATAGTGGGGCTGTGGCAATCAATCGAGGATTCCTCCCTTTGTCTGTGCTTATGTGGTGTCTTACACCGATATGTGTAGGGACTCTCTCTAAGGAGTGTGGGAAGGGTTATCCATTGGATTACAATCTATAAAAATGTAATGTTCTACATTAGAGGTTAGGGTAGTATACCCCTTAGCAGACACTCCTGACCACAAAGTTGTGGGGTGGTTTGGGTGTGTGGTAGAGGCGTGGCTAGTACCATAGAGCCAATGTTGGGCCCATTAGGCCTTGATATAGGTGGTGTGTTTTCCAGGAGTCGCTAATAAGTGGCAACCTTCAAATCTCAATTGATAGGGACGAGTTTATTAGTGTATGTTAAAAGGCAATGAAATAGATCCAAAAGACCACCAAGTTAAGCAAGAAAGAGCTAAACGGGCTAGATGACGGGATGAAATTATTAGGAGATATTCTCGGCAAAGGAGTGGTCTGATATCCCTACACGAGAGGGGTCTTAGTAACCCTAGCACTACACATAGTCCGTTATTATGAGGAGGAAGAAGTTCTAGTACTTCCCCTCTCCCAGTTAGTCAGCCCACTTTGAGTGGGGTTATAGTTCCCATAGTTCAAACTCCTTTAGCAAATCCAGTTGTCACCATGGTGCAACCCATTGCAATTCTAGTAAGAATGCCAAACTTGACAGCCTTAAGATTTTCTCTACCCATTTTTAATGGGTTAAGAGAGGAAGATGCAAAACTTCATATTAATGACTTCCAAAAAATAATGTTTAACTGTTGAATCCAAGATGAAGGACACTTGATGATGTTCTTTAACATGACTCTGAAACGACAAGCTACAGTATGGTATCACAACCTAGAGGCTGGAACCATAACTATGGTTGATTTATTCTTTGCGGCCTTTTGAAGAGAGTTTACCCCTAAAAGGGTCAATACTGGCTACGTGTTCTAGATGTAGCAAGTAGTAAGGACCTCACAAGAATGTTCAAGGCTACGCCAAGAAATTAAAGAAAGTATTTCATAAGTTGCAGACCTATTTTCCCATTCTAGTTGTTGCTCAATTGCAATACTTTTTGCATGGGATGGACTTTAATATTTAGGTGCAGTCGAATAGTGTTGTTCTTGTCGACATTGATACAACTATTATACGAGCAAAGGAGGTAGAGTCACGATTACAAGCGGCCTATACCTCGAGGGCAAACTGGAATCCAAGTTTAGGTATTGGAAATACTTTCGCACTGACAAATGGAGGTCAAGGGATGCCCATAAGTACTTCTAATGGGAGAGAAAGCATGATTTTGAATGTGCCTATGCTACCAGCTCCTCCCACTGTGACCATGCCCATGGCTCATTAGATGGCTCCACCAAGTGTTGGAGACCAAACAGTAAATCCTAATGTTGTTCCAGGGAATCAACAGCCAATTCCTAATTAAGTGGTTAGACCAATGAAATGACATGTAGATGTGGATTGCTGCTATGAGTCAAGTGCCTCCAATATCCTTGGCAAAGTTAAGGATATGATGAAGCACTATACTGACATGATCACCGAACAATATAGGCAAATAGATGTTGATGTCAATTTCCTTAAGAAGCAATAGAATTTGATAGGGAGCCTATGCCTTGAAGAGAGTGCCCTCTTAAGATTCAGTTGTAAGTGGTGTGTGGCCAACATTTCCCTAGGAATTATCCAAATGTTAAATATGACATATGTGGGAAGTCCAACCACTTAGCTAGTACCTGTTAGAGCAAGATTAGTTCTCTCCAACAAGGAAGTAAACAACCAAGTCCAGTTAATCATTGTTTGAGCACAAGGAAATAATCTCCAGCAAGATGAGGTACTGAAATAAATAATGCAAAGAGGGAGAGCTATTATAGAGGACTTGCCTGGTGGTAGTGGAGTTAGCCTTATTGAAGGTGTTTGTGTCAAAGGCACTGAAGCTTCTAATTTATGGGTCATTACAAGAGGTCAAAAGGGTAGAGAAGGTGACAAAGACAAGGTAAAACCTGTTGAGAAAATCTTAAGTAAGATGATAAGGGGAGGCAAGTCCTTAATCCTGACATGGAAGGTGGACCTCTAAAAGCCATTGATAGTAAAGATGATGCCAAAGAAGCATAAGGAATTACCAAAAGAAGAAGGCAAAAGCTAAGAAAGAGGCACCAAAGCCTATGCAAAGACCAAAGGAGAGAATGATTTGGTAGAAAAAGAGAGATCTATCATGAATTTGATTTAGCGAGTTCTCTTTGCGAAGTTAAGTCGGACGTAAACCTCTTGCAATTAATTAAGCTATCTCTAGGAGTGTGTAAAGAGTTTAAGGAGATTCTATGCACGGGTATATCATGGAGCCCTTGTGCATAGCATGGGTAGGAGATGATTGGTTTGAGCATGCTGAAAAGCATTGTCCAAGGGTAGTAGTATATATTGATGGAATATTAGTGGATCATGCTATTGTAGATATAGGATTCTCCATTAACATTATGATTTTAGAATTGATGGAGAGGCTAGGGTTAGAAATAAAAAAATATGCCTCCATTATTCTTCAAATGGCTGATGATAGTTTAAGACAATGCAAAGGGTGCATTACTAAAGTCCATGTGACTATTGCCAATGTGGAATGCATT
This sequence comes from Lygodium microphyllum, assembly GCF_053477565.2. Lineage (NCBI taxonomy): Eukaryota > Viridiplantae > Streptophyta > Polypodiopsida > Schizaeales > Lygodiaceae > Lygodium > Lygodium microphyllum. Next base: position 2,866,667 of record NC_141143.1, on the reverse strand, counting down.
TTGGACTTTAGGGTGATCAGGTTCATGGAGTGACCATAGCTTTGCCTACAACCCCGAATCTCCTTGAAGTGAGAGAGTTCCTTTATCCTCTACAAAGATAGATACATTGAAGGGTGCAGCTAGTAGTGTGATATCATCAAGTGATGAATCCAATGAGGGGTCCACTACAGAGGATATCTATCAACTAACTTTGAATGAGCCGATAGAGGCTCAAGATAGAATAAGATATGTAGACATAATTGAGTTGGACCTTGGTAGTTGAATGATTCATGGCCAATTAAATTAGGATCCATGCTCAGTTTGGAAGAAAGGAAGGATTATGTGTCCATGATTCAAGAATTCCGTGATATATTTTCTTAGAGTTATGATGAGTTGAGAGGTATTCCTCCCAGCATCTGGTTGTTCATACCATTCCCCTAAAGGAAGGTAACTGCCCTGTGTGACAAAAAGTAAGGCTTATGCCTAACTAAGGGATGGGCTATTCGAAGAATTGACAAAACTACAAAAAGCTACCGTGATATTTTCAGTACAATACACAGAGTGGTATTCACCAATCGTTATCAAGAAGAAGAAGAAGAATTGTGTAGATTTCAAAAATCTTAATATGTAGATAATTAAGGATTACTATCCATTATTATTTATTGATTACATTTTAGATAAATTAGTGGGAACAAAAATCTATTCATTTATGGATTGCTTTTTTGGACACAAAAAAATGGCTATTGCGGAGGAAGATAAGCTGAAAACGATGTTTATCCACTGACTTCGATACCTTTGCATATCATGTGATGGCCTTTGGGTTATGCAATGCACTTGGTTCTTGGCAATGCACAACTGATAAGACTTTTGGTGACATCTTCGTAGAAGAGTTAAAAGTTTTCATTGATGATCTAGGGGTAGCCACCACAAGGAAAAGACAATTGATCATTTTAAGGAAACATTTTGAGCATTGGAGATATTCATGCATTGTTCTCAATCCATGAAAGTGTGTCTTTGGGGTGCCCTATAGGTTGTTATTAGGCCATGTGGTTAGCTCAGCTCGTATTACGACTAACCCAGAAAAGATAAAGGTTACAATGGGGCATTATTGGAGATTATCAACACATTGGCAGAAAGAATGTTGCCATTGATGAACTTTTTATCTTTTAACTGTCTATTTATTTGGAGCAAAGCTTGTTAAGTATCCTTTGAAGATGTGAATCAAGAACTAGAAAAAGCACCAATTCTAAAAGCACCCAGAAGAGGTGAAAATTTCCATATATTTTTAGTAGCAACAATGTATCATTTCAACTGTTGCTGTTTAGCCCAAATTGGGTTAGCCCTACTTGCTCATTTGCAGCAATGGTGAGTTCATTTGTAGCAATGGTGCATCACTCAATTGGGTTAGCCCTACTTGCTCATAGTCGATTGCGCCTGTGTGCTCCAACCAAGTTTGATCATAGTCCTTGTGCATAACTCCTTTCTCATAGTCGATTGCGCCTGTGTGCTCCAACCAAGTTTGATCGCAGTCCTTGTGCATAACTCCTTTCTCTACTCTAAGGTTGCATTGCTAGCATGGTCTGGGGTCCTTGTGCATAACTCCTTTCTCATAGTCGATTGCACCTGTGTGCTCCAACCAAGTTTGATCGCAGTCCTTGTGCATAACTCCTTTCTCATAGTCGATTGCGCCTGTGTGCTCCAACCAAGTTTGATCACAGTCCTTGTGCATAACTCCTTTCTCTACTCTAAGGTTGCATTGCTAGCATGGTCTGGGGTCCACTCATATTTGTTTGATCATACGTCTCCTAGTGTCGTATTCTATAGTATTGATTTCCCTTTCACTCTCATCACTGAAGGAATAGTAGTCCTCATATTTGTCGTCAAAGCTATCTCTATCCAATTGCGCATCATTCTCCAAGTTTTGATATATCTCTTCTTGCTGGTCTAGGATTAAAGCCCAATCGTACCTCAAGTTTAAATCATGTACCTTGGACCATCACCATTTAGGCTTGTCTAAGAGATCTTGGAGTGGCTTAAGATTCGTTGTTGGATTGCTAGCCAACTTGCTGGTCAAGTGCCCTAGAATCTCCAGGAGCTCTCATCTATTGTTCAGGACTCGGAATGTAACAGGGTTGGGTCTTCCATGTAGGCTTTGAGTCATCATGTAGACTGGCACTGAGGGTGTGTCCTTGGGCTTGCTAGTTGCATTGATGGCTTGTTCATACTCCTTTGTGTTCGAGAACGGGAGGTCGATGGTAGCAAGAACATGCATCTAGTCTCATTCGTCCTCAGGGCATGGGATATACTTCGTAAGAGCCCCATAGGATCTCCTAATTTGATTGTCACCCTTCAACATGGTGGAGATGGCATCTAGGTCAGCATGCATAGTTTTTCAATTGTCCATCTCTACTCTTACAGCCTCCATTTGATTTCCTAAGAAGATGAGACCATTGCCTCATTCTTCTACGACTCTCGCATTGCAGATCTAGGGTTGGCCTAGTAGGATGTCGTAGTCCACTCCCTTCATGACTATAAAGTCAACAAAGAATTGGATTCCTACAATCTTCACTAGCCAATTTTTCAATACTTCGAATGGTTTCACCTTCATTCCGTTAGCCAATGTGACATTGAACCTAGTAGTCTCGACCAGGGGTTTATCCCAAGTTTGGAGTACTGCATGGCTTAGCACACTCACTCCTGTCCTCGTGTCTACGATTCCCTTTCTTGTGACATCCCCCAAAGCTAGGACTAGCAGGATTGCATGCATCTCCATGCCTTCCCAAATTTTAACAGGGAATTCACAATTAGTTAACTAATAAACCTTGTTACTAAGGTTTTAGTAAGCCTCTACTAAAATATCCCCTCTCACATTGCTTCTCTATCTTATGAACCCTTCCACACACCTATTTCACTCAAATTGGTTTAATTTCCAAAGCTGAGTTCATTGTGCAGATCCTCATAAGCATTCCCTTGATCAAAGTCCAATGCAAAATATAATGTCAAGCCATGAGCCAAAATCACATGAAATTCCAAAAATCTATGTATCGCAAAGTTTATGTCATGTCAAGCTACATTAATGTACCTATTTGTATCCATCTCAAACTCACTGAGAAAGAAGATCAAAGACACCCAGAAGATCGAGAAGATCAAGGAATGCCAAAGAAGCATGAAGGAAATGAAGAAGATAAAATACTCCGATGCTACAACAAACAAAATGTCTTGAAAATTTTCCTATCATGGATCATGTGGATCTATCCCATAGTGGATCTTGTATTCCCTTAATGGATTTACTTCCCATAGTGGATGTAACAAACCCTACCAAAAATGTAACACCCAGAAGATCAAGAAGATCAAAGAATGCCAAAGAAGCATGAAGGAAATGAAGAAGATAAAATACTCCGATGCTACAACAAACAAAATGTCTTGAAAATTTTCCCATCATGGATCATGTGGATCTATCCCATAGTGGATCTTGTATTCCCTTAATGGATCTACTTCCCACAGTGGATGTAACAAACCCTACCAAAAATGTAAAGTTTCAAGCCTTAACTTGACTAGGCTGCTTGAGAGCTAGTTTTCCGGGCCATGTCATCATGTAGGGGGGGCAAAAGCTAGCAAGGGTAGAGACTCATCATTTGAGGGGGGTGTTGAGAATAGCAAAAGATGCTTGCCCATAGAGGCTAGATATATGCCCTGAAGAGGCTAGAAGAGAGACAAATGATGTATGCTCTAGGAAGAGATGCTCAAAATCCCATATGCATAGTGAGTTACAGTGGTACTATCCAAAAATGCTATAAAGGCATGTACTTGACACTCATTTGAATATATAGTACTATCATTCTGTGCCACTCAAGATTGTGTTTATGAGTCCACGTTAATCTATCTTGGAACCTAATTCACTTGAGTTACAATTCTTTATCTCAATCATGTTTTATGTTTATAACATTCGTCTGCCATAGCTAGCATAGCTCTAGATATGTGTTTCTCAATAGTAAGGAACTACGGCATAGTAACAGTCAAGACAAGAGAAGAAGAACTTCAAGTGGAGGTACCACTGAGTAATGATCGAGAAGGCCCTAGGCTTGGCTGTCAAGACAAAAAGACACCCTCGGAGAGATGTATATGTCATGCTAGGAGTGAATAAGCATGATGTGTACATGGTGGACGAGATAAGTCTAACAGACATCCCCAATCCAAAAGTAAGGATGCAAGGGAAGATGGCCCATGCCCTCTTCTCAGGACAGAGGTGCAACACATTGATGAATAGAATTGTTGTACCGCTGCTAGAGAGCATAGCTGCAAGGTCCCCTGAAGAAGTGGACTAGAACGGGTTTGTCCTCAAAACCATCAAGAACTCGATTGCCGTCCTAGCCACAAGTGCAGCACCAGTAGGAGGGGAATCCCCATCCTCAACGGCCAGATCAACATGAAAGAATCCCACTTCTAAGGCATCTATGATTAGATTTGGTGGAGTATTAATGGCCATCATCCAAGAGGCCATAAAGGAGGAAGGATTTGAAGAGGAGGTAGGAGAGACACCCCAGCAGTCGTCGCGCCCTAACATGGAGCAATCTAATGAGAGAACCATTAGCGACCGAGGAGAGCAGGAAGTGCAAACTACCCAGAAGGAGGCCATGACACAAGAGAAGAAGAAGGCCATAAAGCCTTAGCAACAAAGGAGAGAGGAGATGATGAAGGAAGAATGTGTGGAGCTGAAAAGAGCCCAAAAAGATCCAAAAGGGTGGAAGCAGGACAAAGGAGAAAAGAGGAGGAAGAAATAAAGAAAGTGAGAGAAGAGTCACGGAGAATCGAGGAGGAGAGAAGAAGAAGAGCAGAAGAAGAGGCCGAGGAGCTAAGGAGAAAGGAGGATGAAGACATGGCGGAGGCCATGCACATGTCCTATCAAAGAGACCCATGGTGCTGAAGAGATGAACTCCCTGAGCCCATGATAGGAAGGTGAGCTCAGCGGTAGCGCAGGAGTGGCCCGTGTTGTTGCAGGAAAGGGCAAGGCCCTACTACATCCCCTCCCTTTGGCTTTCATGCCTCAAACCACCACCACCACCGCCACAACACATGAGCTAGCTCTTGCCATGGACACCACTCAGCTCATGTCCATGATTACTGGTCATGAAAGCACAAAAGATAGCGCTAGGGGCAAGAGCCAAAATGCCAATTGCAGCAGATGCCGAGTCAAGGCAAGACCCGAAGTGGCAAAGGTTGGAAGCATCCACCACCACAGCAAGGCCAACAATGCCCTCAGTTGCGGACTATGATGCCTATGTAGTTGAACTCCTAGCCCAGCTAGAGAAGGCTAAGGAAGAGAAGAAGGCCATGGCTACAAAACTATATGCCGAAAGAGAAGTTTCTACAACACTAAGGCTAGAGATAACATGGCAAGCCTCGGAACATCCGAAAGAAATTCAAAACCTGAAAGAACTGCTCAGTGCCAAAGAAAAGGAGGCACACAAGAATGAAGATTGCCTAAGGAAAAGGCTAGAGGATGAAGCCCAAGACCTAGTGGTGGAGCAGCGGGGCCACAAGTTGCTCATCCAACAATACGCTGAGCTTTAGCAATGAATGGCATGGGTGGAAGAGATGAATGCAGAATTACGGGAGAGCCAATAGGAAGGGGACCAGGCATCAGAAGAACAATGCCAAGAACAAGAGGATGCCATGGTATTCAGGATATGGTTATCAATGGAGGAGCAAGGAAGACTAGAGAGAGAGATAGAAGTCATGTCGAAGGAGAAGGAAGAGGCCATAGAAGAAGCCACCAGGAGCCTGTAGGACAACCTGCAAAATGCCCAAAAGGAAGTGGAGGGACTGATGGCCATGGCCATGACCAAAAGAATGCTACACCGAGCAGAACTGCAAAGCCAAGCGCAAGTCAATGAATATCTATCAGAAAGGCTTGTAGAAGCCCACCAACAGTTCTTGGTGTCTGATCAAGGTAGAAGAATAGAACCGCCGGGATAAAGAGAAGACCCAAATGTTAGAAGTGTGGAATGAGAGCAACAGGTGGTAATGATGTTGTCTCAGGAGATGGAAAGGGGTAAGGAAGATATGGAAGAGAAGGCACAGCAGTGGGAGAGGCGCAATTTTGAAAGAGTGTGAGGATTGACAGAGTGCCTGACAGTGGTGGAGTGTGAGAGGGTGCTCGTAGAATCCAGAGCTGAGGCCGTTGAAGCGTGCTCCGATTTGCAGAGGCAAGCCTTTTTTAGCACACTACTTCATCTCACACAAATTGAAGGCAAGAATTCAGTGGAGAGAATGAAAAGGAAGCTGGAGTTGATGACTAGAGCCTTAATGTATGGCCTACAAGAACACACACTCCGCACCGGCATAGGCATAACCTAGGAGTAGCAACACAGCTACTTACGACAAGCCAGCCTGAGCTTAGGGAACTTGGATTCAAAGAACAAGAGCAGCCCCATCCACCCCCAATTTAACCCATGATAGAATAAGACATCGAGGAAGGGCCGGACTTCGAGCAGGAATTCGGAGGAGAACCACAAACAAGAGAGCCCGGTATGCCCTTGTTTGATCTACCCCCAAAAGAGCCAAAGGGTTCCCAGGTTCCTGAGTGCATTATTGCTACAAGAAGAAGAAGATGAGAACTCATGGAGCAAGCCCAAAAAAGAGCACAAGTATGGCCATAACAGCTTCCTAACAAGGCCATGCCACTCTGCGAGGATCACCATCCCATCAACTGGCTGAAGGAGCTGACTATCTGGCAATAGCAAAAGCTCCAATCTCGACCCTTCGAGTTCTCCTTCCTCTACCCATGACCCTTGGACTGAGTCTTACCCCTGGAGGTAGTGGAAAGGATCATTCATTTGGGCAATACTGTGGCGAATTGGTGGGTCGAAGAGCGAAGCATCGTAATCACACAATGGAGGCAGGAACCCATGGACTACTAGCAGGATAAGGTCTATTAGGTTCCCAAAACCCGTCTAAGATTATGAGATGCAACCAAAGTGGCAGAGGAGGATTTGGGAAACCAATTTTGATGCATGGATGGCCTTCTTCGATACTCTATTGGAAGAAGGAAATGATCATATCTACATGCCCTACCCTCGCAGACATGGAGTGGGGAGTGCATGGCAAATACGACTTCCCAAAGATCTACAACGTCAATGGAGAAACTCTCGAGGAATGCATGACCTTTAAAGAAGGGGACTTGCACCTATCCATCGAGGATTTCTCTTCTTGCTCAAACCTAGCCTTCATAACTACTTGTAATTACCTTATGACCATTAGGTTTTTGCTTAAGCAAAAGCCAACACGTGAGAAAGCCCACCTTCCCCCACTCTTTTTTTACATTAACTTAGAAATAGATAGATGCGCTATGGCTAGGCTCATATGAGGGCAACCCTGCTTCCCTCTTTTTGTATAAAGATCCTTGAGGACATGAGCGATAGTCACTTTACGAGGTACAATCATCCTTTCTTGTCAACCACACCTCTTAATGCAAAGGCTAGTATCAAGGAATACCTATAGAGCCGCGCCTTTTTGACTAAGTCCCTAAGACCACCTCGCAAATCGTCCAAATCAGGGCACAGCCTAAGCACACCCCTGTGTTAGAATGCCGGCTGTAACCATATAATCCCAAGAAAAAGAGAGAGAGAAGAAAAAAAGAAAAAGGAAAAAGACAAAGACAAAGAAAGAAAAAATGGAAACATTGGATCCTCCAAAAACATCTTGAGTGCCACAATCACTGCACAGGGTTTTATACCTAGCCCCATCCACCACTGCACATGCTTAGAGAACATCAAGGGTAGGACATTCTCCTAGACATGTCTCCCTGAGTGATATACTGCACATACAATGACGCACAAACTGGGTCCTCAAGTGTGGGACACCATCGAGGGCTTAGATCCATCTTCCAGTTCCACAAGCACGTGCACCACATACGCTACACGGTAAGGCAGACACACCCCTTAAGAAGTGCACAACTTTGTCCTATAGGTTAAGATCGTGTCGTATCAAGGAGAGGGTACAACGAAGGAAACTTGTCCAATAGTATCCTCAACCTCGAGGATAGGTTCACCATCTTCGGCTTCTCCAAGGAGGATCCGCCCAACACCATTTTCAATTTTAAAGGTAGACCTCCCCCACAACCAACTCCTTTAATAGAGGGACTCACTCTAATACTATCTTTAACTCCAAGCATAAATCCCTCCAACACATCCTCAACCATGGCTTGTATACAAACTCAAAAATCCACCAGGCTACCCCATCACCACCATCCAACTCACCACCCAGTAGTTCCATGGGGCTGGCACTTGGCTAGGAGGGGGATAATGTTTAATGCAGAGTGGAGGAAGTAGAGAAAGAGACATTAAAAGGAAAAGCGCAAGGCGAAAAAAAGAAAAATGCATCTCACAAGAGAGCAGGCGGAAAAAAATCTAAAAGCAGCAGAACAACCACCAAGAGTCCAAGGCACAACCATGGAAGCTGCAAAAAAGCCAAAAGCAAGAAGGTGCACCTTTAAATATAAAGATGTAGCCAAAATATTTGTAAATGAGTGCCAGGCTCCCTCCTGCACAATTTGTAACCATGAATGGGTGGTAGGACTAAGCTAGGAAGTTAGGGCAAAGGGAAAAAGGGCCTAGGCGGCCATGTTAAAAGGGGATGATCGCCCAAGGGAAAAATGGCATGTATATAAGCCAAAAAGTTAATGGAAACTCTCATTCTAACAAAATAGATATTCATCGCCTTGCAGAGGCCCTGGTAGGTTCTTGGGGACGGGTCTGCTGACCTAGGGGACCTAGGGCCAATGCCTTGCCCTTCCTAGGGGAGTAACCTCTTGCCAAAATAAAATAAGGATGGTTGGAGCAATAATTAAAGTGAGCAGGAAAAAAGGATTTAGTATCGCCTCATGAGATCTTGGTAGGTTCTTGGGTATCAAGACTAAACCTGATGCCGATGCCCTGTTCTCCTTAGGTCACAATATGCTTAGCTCCTTCCTTTTTACACATCTGGGTATTAAGTACTAAATAATAACAAGTACAAAAACATGAAAAAATATATGAATTTAAGTGGACCATGCTATAGGAGTCCTCACCTAGTAGGAGTTCCTAGTCTAGTTGTCTTAGGTTAGGTTGGCCCGTCACAGACCACCACTTTGGATGACTTCTTTGATAGTTCATTTGGCTAGTGGACCAGTTGGTTTGCAACTTGCTCTTGATCTTTTTATTAGATTTTGCTTAGCCTATTCCTTGTGGAATTCATGCCTTGATTGTGACAGGGGGTAGGGTGATCAATGTTATGTTTTGTATTTTATTTGAAGCAGCTTGATACTCTTTATGTTTCCTTTTTGTGCAAATCAGTTCATGGGTTTGACAAGTTGAGTCACTCTATCCCTGACGAAGGAAATTCGGTATGGCAGCCTCTATACTAAACTCTCTTCTGCCACAAAGTGAATGAGGTAAGGGCACCACCTAGTCATGGAAGGGCAGACTAGGACGCTATGTAAGAGAGAGAGGAGCTTGTGAGGGAGAAGAGAGGAAAACTGAGAGAGAGAGAGAGAGAGAGAGAGAGAGAGAGAGAGAGAGAGAGAGAGAGAGAGAGAGAGAGAGAGAGAGAGAGAGAGAGAGAAAGAGAGAGAGAGAACTACAAAAGATAGATGAATCAATAAAACTTAAGAGGGCACAAGAGATGGAGAACCCTCAAGACATAACCAATATACACAATATGGACACCAATAGCATGGGCTTATTACACTGTAGAGCATGCATAAGCTATAGTAAGGGAATGAATTGCATAAGCTCATGAGAGAGAATGGAGAAGGCTCAATAGGGCTGAAGAAGGCCTCTTGGCTCTCTCTTGCAAATTACAAAGGAGAAGGCCTCTTTATATAGGCCTTGAGGGTGTTTAGGGAGGAGGTTAAGATAGAATAGGAATTAACACCACCAAAGTTGCATTAAGGCGGTTCCACCAATGTGGAAGCTCCATCTAGATGTTTTGTTGACCAATTTTGTACTTAATCAATTTCCATCATAGGTGAGTTGTCTTCATTCTCCCCCCCATAGCTTGAGTCCAAGAGCTCTCAAAATCATGTGCCTGATTTTTCTTCCACTAATGCTTCCAAGAAGGGTCCCATTTGTTTGAATTATCATAAGGCTCCAAAACCATGACATTATGAGCCTCACACGCCCTTTGGATGGCTCCAAATCCATTTCATGTCTTTTCTTTTCACATTACACATTTTTCCTTCACCTTCCTCCATTGATCTTTACTCTTCACCCCCCCTTGGTAAACTGGTCCATGAAATATTTCCATCCAGTGATTTCTTGGATTTTCCAAGAGTTTGTTCCCACCCTCTTCTTTATTTCAAGCCTCCAAATGTACAAAAAATCAACAAAGTGTTAGACAAATATTTTTTTAAATTTTCTCGGATCATCCCGTGGTTGCCAATGAGAGTGGAATTTTAAGTTAGATAAAGGGCCAAAGGCATACAGTAATTTGTCATTTTAAAGTGAAATGCAAGCCCGCTAGAAGCAACAACATAGACAAATTTAGGCATTTTAAATATCAATGAAAGACGGATTTTAAAGTCGCATCTAAAGATGAACCCCACGGTGGTTGAAAATGTTTATTAAAAAAATTTTACGGGTAAGACCAACAACGTCAAGTGCCAAGTAGTTCCAAACAAGCAGGCAAAAATTTTCAAAACTCAATTCGAAGGCTAGACACGAGAGATACAGGTGCTTGAGTGAAAGAAAGAAGAAGCCAAATGTGAAAGGGATTTTTTAAATTAGTTTTGAAAGGGGGGGCATTTTTTTCGAGCGCATTAGGGAAAAAGAGCACCATGGCATCATGATGAATATGGAGAGGGAGAGAGGGTAGTTAGAGTCTCCAAATACTCCATGCAATTGAAGACATCAAGCTTTCCCCCCATTTTTTTGCTTCCAGTTGCCACCTCTGGCTCCGCAAATGATGGCCCAATCAAAAATTTGCATTTCTAGTCCTTCTCTCTCCTCCCTCTCTCTCCTCTTATGGGTTGTTCTTGTGGAAATGATCAAGAGAAGATCGACATGAGATATGGTTGTTCATCTTAAACTGAATGAAGGGGATGATGCATCGTGGTCGCATGGGCTACGCAAAACATGCGATACAACTACAATCTAGTATATCTGATACAAAAAAAAAAAAGACCTATGTCATATGAATCTATGATGAGGCATCACTATCATCATCCTCATTATCATCATCATTAGAATCATCTGAGTGCTCATCAAGAGAGTCTGAAGATGTCTCCACGGCATCTGATGATGAGATACTCATACTCATCCTCACTGATGAGGTTACCATTATCATCAAATGATGACTCCCTAGGTGGCGGCTGTGTAGGCAAGGGGGGGATGTCATCATGAGGCACAGGATGTGAGCTACTAGAGCCCTGCCTTACATATGTCTGCAAGCCACTCGAACCACCCCTCCTTGATGATGGAGGGCATCGAATGACCATGCCCCTGCTACCATCTACTTGAACTCCTCGCCCATGAGCACGCTGACTGCGAGTGTCATGAGTATCTGCTACTATAAGCTCTCTATAGAGCTCTACAAAAATCATCTCCTCCTCCTCGTCCACCTTCTTATGTATACTCGGAAGAGTATCGCCCGTCAACTTGAATGCATCAATATTCACTACACAATGCAGTGATGCACGTAAGATTATTAAATTAAATTCTTAGCTATTAACTGAGATGAGATTATTAAATTATGTACTTAATCATTAGCTGAGATGAAATTATTAAATTACATTCTTAGCCATTAGAAACCAAGGATAATTAGAATAAAATCCATAAAAAGACTACAGTGTGAATCTTCTTTAAGAAGCAGAACATAAAGACCTAAGTGATGCTCTTTCAAAAAAATTAGAAGCTTGGATTTTCCTAGAGAAAATACTTATCTTATTAGCTTATGTAGCTTCTAAACAAGCTCACATGAAAGGACTCTAAGGTTGTGAACTAGCTTTTGCATGCTAGGATACGCCTTAGTCATACCCTAACATATAGAAGTCTAGTAAAACAACTAAGGTTCATAGTAAGGAAAAAATCGATCAAATTTCAAAAAAGGGTTAGATAAACAAATAATTCTCAAGGAGAACTGCGATAGAAAAAACGATTTGAGGGTTCAGGGGAACCCAAGAAAGTCAAAGAAGGGATAAATCAAGTTGGAAAGAATTGCCACTAGGTTATATCCTACTATGATTTCCTTCTTATTTGTGTAGAAATATTGTTTGAAAAGAATTATTTGTACTTGCAATGGTACATGCAAGTTTACTTGATGCACATAGAAAATTTGATTGTACTAGTTAAAGCCCTAATGTACCAAATTTACAATAGGATAAATAGAAATTGCGCTAGACCCCCCCAGGGCCACTTTGCCTACAAAATCCTTCACCAAGGGGGATTGGCTTTTACCACCTCCTCAAAGAGTTTGAATCGGTCTCAATAGCACGAGGTTGCTCTGTAGGAAACCCTTGGGCAGGAGGAGCTAAGGGTGCAAGGGGGGCTCTAGCTAGTAAACTCATAGGCCCTTAGGAACAACCCAAACCTCTACATGATTCAAGATAGACTTCCTTAGGGCCCAATTATTAGTTAAGGGTAAAATCTTGGTAAAATAAAGGCCTTTGGGTCATTCTTCCATATGGGTAGAAGTTGAACACTTATATAACTCTCTTAAATAAATAAAGAAATTGTATTCCAAAGATTCATTTTTTCTTGTCTATGTGTTGTGACTTAAGTTACATAAATAAACACTATCACTTAAGAAGCCAATTAAGGAAGCCGATTCTATTTATACAACATAAATATATTAGGTAATTAGTTAAGTAAATCTATCCACTCAAGGGAAGTAGGAGAGGGAAATCGTGATGAATCCTCCCTAAGGTAGGTTGGTCTCGATAAGGTGAGAGATTCTCTACAGTTTGATGTGTTATAGTATAGCTAACATTGACCACATAGAATCACTTTAGTACCCTGACTCTGTGTCATTTTAGGGGAATGGAGTGAGAATTTTCCCTATGAGTAGAGGGGTTGACATGCCCATACTTCCCCTCATTTTTCACTCTCTTTGAACCATGTGCGATGCAAGTCGGCTTCCATTCGAGAAATCTAGCATAAGTAGATGCTCAATGACCGATGCTAGTTAAGCCGATATGTGACCTTGGTTTACTTGAGATTCTAGAATTTAAGTCAATTTTTGTGAAAATGATTGAGGTCATTGCAAAGTTGACTTAACGAGAGCCTATGTAGCAAACCTCGTGTTATTTAAAAGAGTATCGAGCAGCATCACCTAGAAAAACATCTCAATGGACCACTAAATCGCCCTTGAGGACGTCTCAGTTAGAAATATCACACGTGGTATTAAAGTGAAAATTGAATTAATGTATAGAAAGAATTGTTTATAATCTCATTTAAGGAAAAGTTCAATGCAAATACGATTCATCCTCTAACAATCACTGGAATCTCTTTTAGAATAATAAAGATTGGCTAAAATTATTTGTGTTTTGAGCAATGTTTACCTCCCAATGCATTCCCTTAATTTTGATTGGTGGGATCACTTTATAAGAATCTTAAAGCGTATGTATAATCCATCGCTATTGTATCAAAAGTATCGGTGGACGCAAAGCGGAGTTTATATTTCATCAATGCCAATTGACTTGCCTATCTTCAAATCAACCTCAAAAGAATCAAATGGATGGAAGATCTTAAGCTAGTCAAGCTATTCATCTTTGAAGAGACACCTAAATCCCATTCTTAACATAGGCGAAGAATGGATTCATCAAAATCGCTATCTTTATGACTAAGTGCTTTACATTCTCCCAATTGAGTATGTCACTATTTTAGGATGCTTGTGCCACAATAATTATTATAAAGGTGGTTTTTCAAATCTCTCCTAAAAACACAAAATCCAAAATATATTTGACAAGCCTCCAACCTATAAAATTATTGATGTATCTTAATTTCACAGTTAGAACTATTGTAAGAAAAATCTTCCTAGCTTGATCTCAATAATCTTTACTTGATGAAATAAAGAAATCCAACTAGCACTATTATAGCTGTGAATAATGAAAGGATCTCAAGTTCTTTGCAAGATCATGTGCTTTCATACTAGACTTATGCTATAAATTTAAAATTATGAAATCAAGTTTTGAAAATCTTAGAGAGAGATGAAAGTGGTAGCATGCAAAATGTACATCTAATCTTGCAAATGTAACAATCCTAGGGTATTACACCTTTTGTGCCTATGCTTACCCTAGCTGAAACATAAGCGAATAAATTCTTTCTCAAGCAAATCAAAGCACTCAAGTTTGACGGAAAAGGAAATAATGTTAAATCTGAAGTGGAAATTTGGATTGAATCTATGGAGGATTACTTTGCTGCTATAGAAACTGCTCCTCCTAATCATGCAATGATAACTAAGCTGAAACTGATGGTGGTTGAAATCTAACTTTGGTAGAAGCAATGTTGCAATGACCAAGGGATTTTGAAAGCAACCATCACTTGGAAAAAGCTAAAGGAAGATATACATGGGTGATACCTTCCACCAGCATACCGCATCTTAAAGACGAATGAATTATTTAGTTAAAAGCAATTTGGATTAAGCTTTGAAGCCTAATATTCTAGATTTGTATCCCTTTTGAAGTATGCTCTACCCATGGACATCACCTAGCAAGTATCAAAGTTTTGCCACAAACTAAAACCTCCATTGGATACCTCTCTTGAAGCAATGCACCAATCCAACTTACAAGATGCATTAATTCAAGTAAGGCCCAATATCCAGGAGCTTTAGACAACACAATTTTGGGGATATGGTTCTCAATATAAAGGATCGTGTGGATATATCAAAAGGATCCGAGGACAACACCAAGACGACCAAAGGAAGAAGGCCAAGACAAATTTTGTTGGAAACTTTGTACCTACAATCAGCAAAACAAGGAGGCACCAAGGTGTCTCAATTATAATGAGCTTGGCCACTTCAAAATACAATGCCCAAAGTTAGGCCAAAAAATCCACCAAGGGAAATTTTGTGGTCAAAATCAAGCATTTTTAACAACAAAAGGAAAAGTTACTAGAGTAATCTTCAAGGGAAGGGACGCATGGATAAATGAAGGCGAATGTCCCACTTTAGAGGTGGACATGGAAAGAGAAATAGTACATGTTGCTCTCAACAAAAAGGGCCCAAATTGCTAGTTTTTAATTATCCAAACCCAAAAAACCTACCAAGGTAAAGCTTCAAGATTTTGATTGAATGTGAAAGCACCCACTCATTTATCTCATCGAAGTGTGCAAAAAGGTGAGGGATAGACATTGCACTTGCATCAAAGTTGTTAGTAGATTTATTAAATGGGAAAGAGGTAATTTCTACTCAACAGACTAGAAAAGTGGAATATAATTTAGGAGGTAATCTTTCCAACATGGGATTTAGAGTTATGAATCTAGGAGCTTACGAGTCTTTGCCAGGGATGCATTGGATAATCCCCAATGATGCTCATATTCATTGTGGAAAGGGCCAAATCACCTTCCAATATCAAAAAGAAGAGTTAGTAACCACTTAGGGAGAAGCTAAAAACCCTAGAATCCAACTAGCAAAAGCTTCTCAAATCATGAAGGGCCTAAAAAAAGGACTATATATCTACCTAATCAAACTTAAATAATATTGAGCAAGGAAAGTAAGCTGAAGAAGGACCATCTTGGTTAAAGGAATATGCGGATGTATTCTAAGAAGAGCTAACAAAACTTTACCCACAAAGAGAAGTTGATCATGAGATTAAGCTAACACTAAGGGATACTCCAACAACAAAGCAATCCTATCATATATCTATTCCAAAAGCATTGAGTTGAAAGAATAACTCAAGTAACCCTTGGATCAAGGATACATCATGCCGAGTAATTCACCATGAGGAGCCCTAGTGTTATCCAAAAGAAAAAGCATGGGACCCTCCAACTCTGCATTTGACTACTATGGGCTAAACCATGTGAAGATCAAGAATAAGTATCCAATTCCAAGGATAGGTGATATACTTGATCATCTTCAAGGTGCAAATTTCTTCTCAAAATTTGTTTCAAGATTAGGTTATTACCAGATAAGGATCAAAGAAAAAGACATTCCAAAAACTTCCTTTAATACAAAGTACAACCATTACGAGCTCATTGTGATGTCTTTTGGATTAACCAATGCACCCACAACCTTCAACAAGCATGCAATACATTTTTTGGCCATATCTTGATGACTTTGTCCTTGTCTTATTCGATGACATCCTGACCTACTCAAAGAAAGATGGGGATCATGAGCCACAACTCCAAGTTGTCCTTGAAACGATGAGGATGCACAAGCTTTATGCCAAGAAGAAGAAACACACCTTCTTCAAGAGGCAATTTGAGTATCTTGGATTTATTATCTAATGAAGGGATTGTAGTGGATCCTGGCAAGGTTAAAGATGTGCAAGAGTGGGCACCTCCAACAATGGTTAAGGAAGTCCAAACTTTTCTAGGCTTAACAAGATGGTACATGATTTTTATCAAGGGCTATGCTTTGACTAATTGATTTACTCAAGAAGCAAGCTATTATTGTGTGGACTCCCACTGAACACTCTGGCTTTGAGAAGCGTAAACAAAGCCTAGTCATAGCTCCTATCTTGAAACTACCTAACTTAAGCCAAGAATTTGAAGTTTTTAGTAATGCAAGCTCTCTTGCATTGGGTTTTGTACTCATGTAGGAAGGCCATCAAATAGCCTATTATTCTAGGAAGTTGAAGACTCATGAGAAGATTTATGCTACCCATGATTTGGAACTAAATGTCATAATTCATGTCCTCAAACTATGGAGATGTTATTTACTTGGCAAAAAGTTCACCTTAGTCACCGACCATAAGAGTCTCAAATAAATCGCCTAAACATGAGGCAATGATAATGGATAGAAGTCTTGTAAGAATATGACCCTGAGAAAAACTACAAACTAGAAAATGATAATGTCATTGCAGATGCCCTAAGCCACAAAGCATTTTTCAATGCCCTTATATCAAAGAAATCCTCTAAGGCAAGAGCTCTAGCAGCAATGGTATCCATGCCCAATAATCCAATCATAGAAGCAGTCAAAGAAGAAGGAAAGGATCAAAGATATCAACTGATGAAAGAGATCCTATCTAAGGAGATACACCCTAAGCACAAACTCAAGTATCTAAACTTCTCTGCGATGAGAGAACTTTTCTACTTTAAGACAAGACTATGAATCCCAACAAGTTAAGATCTCAAGAAGAAGATACTTTCGAAAGCCTATGATTCCCCTTTCTTAGGACATCTGGGCTATTCAAAGACTCAACGCTATAAGAAAAATATTCCATTGGAAAAACCTCAAAGGAGATGTACTTCAACATGTTAGTGTGAATGCCTAAGCTACCAACAAGTCAAAGATGAGCACGTTAAGACACCAAGAAAGCTCCAACCACTTGACATCTCGCAAATGAAGTGGAAATTTATCACATTGGATTTTGTAGTTGGATTACCTTATGTCTAAGGAGGATACAATTCAATCCTTATAATTGTGGATATGTTGACTAAGATTGCTCATCTTATGCTAGTTAAAAGCAACTACAAGGCTTCACACATTACAAGGCTCTTTGTGAAGGAGATCTTTAGGAAGCATGAATTGCCTAAAGGATCATCATGTTCGAGATTCAGAGAGGGATAGAGAGACACAAAAATGGGGCAAGCTCAGAGAGGAGAGTACTCTCTGTTTCTTTATCTTCATTATTCATCTTCCACACTCTACAATAGTGACTTAACAAAGATGAGTCTAACTAGGTTTAATTGACCATACTACTAACTAGAGTTAAGTCAAGTCTACTCGACTTATTCATCATATACACATGCTAGTGACAACTAATGTCTGCATCTATCATATTGGGATAATAAATGAGCTTGATTCTTCACACTCCCCCTCAATCTCAAGTCACCTCTTCCTATATCCCAAGTAGCAGTATGAAGTGAGTAAACTTATCTCTACCAAGTGATTTGGTAAATATTTATGCTACCTCATCTTCTATCTTCACATGGATGATGTCGGCATAAAAAATGAGCTTGGTTCTTCACACATTAGCGATCGTGACTCTCTTTTCACTTTTCACTTCTAGAAGAGCTTATTTGATGCCATTGGTATCCAATTTTGTTTCAACACTTCCTATCATCCCCAAACTAATGGGCAAACCGAGAAGGATGATACTGATAACCAACAAAACTGGTTAAATCAGCAATTTGGTGAAATACAAGTTTCAGGAGGCGATGAAAACTTCAAAGACATGGTGAGCTCTAGAGGAAGAGATGCATGGCAAAATTGAGGTTCTAGAAATTTTGGTATTGTTTGACATTACTATGGCAAAATAGGTCATATTGCAGCCCATTGTTATGCTAAGAAGGATGATATTTGTAGTAGTAAATTGCAGCAAAGAAACTATGCATCATATTTACAATAGAATGAAGACAAAAATGTGTATGTTTGTTATATAGTATATGATGAATGCTACTATATGAAATGAAACACATGATTATGTATGGTATGTAGATTCAAGTGCATCTAATCATATGACCAATTATGCTAAATGGTTTAGAGAGATGCGAGATTTACAAAATCCAAGCTACGTACGAATGAATAATGATTCATGCCACGTAATTTCACATATTAGAAATGTTCCCTTGTCCTTGTAGGATGGCTAAAAAAAGAGTCTATGAAATGTATTACATGTGCCATCAATCACAAAGAATTTAGTATATGTTGGCTGAATGGTAGAGCAAGGGTTGTACGTTCAATTTAATGTAAAAGATTGTCTTGTAGAAGACTTTAATGATAAGTGCAGATTGGTTGCAAAAGGAGGAAAAATTAGCCGCATGTTCACTTTAGATGCTAGAATTTCTACAATGAATATTGCTATGTATACTAAAGACAAAGGAGTGCTTGCAAACATTGAAATATGGTATAAACATATTGGACATACAAATGTGCAAAGTCTAAAATTAATGCAGTCCCAAAGGATTGGTTACAGGGTTGCTCGCTTTTAGAGTTACAGAATTTCATAAAGTGTGTAAAGCATGTCAGTTTGGTAAGTAGATAAGACAAACTTTTTTGCATGACAAAGATGTGAGGAGAAACATACTTGATATTGTGCATACAGATATTTGGAAGCCTACATAGAACATATCTCTTGGTGATAGCAAATACTTTGTCACATTTATTGATGATTGTTCAAGAAAGCTATGTGTATATTTCATGAAGAAAAAGATTGATGTATTCTAGCATTTCAAAACTTTCAAGGCTCTTGGTGGTAGCAAATACTTTATCACATTTATTGATGATTGTTCAAGAAAGCTACGTGTATATTTCATGAAGGAAATGATTGATGTATTCTAGTATTTCAGAACTTTCAAGGCTATTGTTGAAACATAAATAGGCTTGAAATTTAAGTACTTGAGATGTCGAGAGCTGAATTAACTTGTTTTTTTGGGCTGATTTTTGTTGTTTTTGTGAGCTGAATGGTTGATTTAATGATGTATTGATTGATTTTTTATGTTTTGGAGTGTGTTGGATGGATTGAAAAGGTTTGAGAAGCTCACCATGGTTTTTGGTTGAGATATTATGTTCTCATAGGTTCTATAATGTGTCTATTTGACTTTGATAGGGTCTACTTTGCCTCTATTTTGGTTTGTTTTCTTTCTGATTGTGATGTTTAGATTTTTAATGAGTCATTTGAGGAATTATTGAGAGTTTTTTAGAAGTTTTTTAATGGTTTGAAGTAGTTTTGGTTTGAGTTGTATGGTTTTTATGTCTTCTATAGACCTTATGTAGTGTTCTATAAAGCTTTTCTATCTGGTCTGTAAGCCTTTGTTTGCTTTTCTATGTGTTTTGATGGATGAATATTTAGCTTAAATAATATTTTTTAATCTTGAAATATTAGAATACAAGCTTGAAATATCTCTAAGAACTGGAAAAAGTAGCTGGAGAAGACTTGAAGTGACAGTGACATTGATGAGCTTCCAAGGGACAATGTAGTGGCTTTGGTGACTCTTCATATCAGACATACGTCTTGGGAGGGGAGAGGATTATTGAGAGTAATTCTTAGTTATTCCAATATACTATTGAGAGAGAGATGAGAGAAAGACTATGAAGACTATAAAGATGATAAAATATGAATATTGTATGATGAATTTCATTTAAAGTTGATATTTTCTTTGTGTTATTTTTATTTTTTAATGGTTTATATGAATAATATATTGAAGATTTGTTGTGATAAATCCATGGGAGATTCACTATATGATGTTGCGTGAAGATTATTATTTTCCTTCTTGTGGTTAATTAAAGTATGACAAATATGCTTGTTGGTATGACAAGATAGATTTTCTTATGATAGTTCCCCATTTTTCTTGGTGTTCTTCTTAGGGCTCTACGTTTTTTGTACACAACAGCCAAGGAATACTACCATCAACAAATTTTGGTCCTAATTTTGGTCCAAGGAGGTTTCCCTCTCAAAGTTACAGAGGACATAGTCTGGCGATCGGTCAGAGATTAGAGGTGGAATGTTATAGGTGTGGAAAAAAGGGACATATCTCCCCGAATTGTCCAAACCCTAGACGATATGTGGATTACAAGCCCTTATATAGTCGATGCAAAGGTGAAGGCCACACTGCAAAGGACTGTCCAAGTCCAGCCCCTATAAAGGCCAATGCCACTGATAGCCAATAGAAGGTACAAGAGCCTGCCTCCAATTTGGTAGAGTTGGAAGTTGTTGCTGTTACGCGCACCAAGAAAACGGAACCAATTGTTCAAAATGAAAATAACTCTCCTGCCAAGACTATGAAGTTCAACCTGTCAACAAAGGGATAGAGCAGTATAGAACAGAACAGTGCAGTACAGAGCACTGTGCCACAGAGAGTCACAGAGACAGTCCCAGAAGCAGGACCAGAGGCCTAGGAGATAGATGATACAGAAGCCCTTCCAGAAACAGAAGAAGTGCCGATGCTGCAATTATTAGAAGAAAAAGGAAAGATGAAAATGGGTGTAGCCCCATTCCACAGCCGGCTGGAGAAGCCTGTGGATCCCATCAAAGATTATGACTTGGTCAAAGACCTAGACACTTTTAAACCAAACTTAACATTTCGACAGTTACTGATGCTATCTCCTAGCTGTCGAAAGAAATTCAAAAGCATCTTGACAAGAAGACGTGGACTAAGGATTGCTCCTTCCACAGTGACCAAGACTAATAAGGCCCCGGAGCCTGTAAAGCAAGTCGATGTGGCTAACTCCTTCCTAGATCCTGGAACCCCAGAGATTAGTGTATGGATTGAAGGATGCTTTATTTCAGATGCATTAATTGATGGAGGCTCATCAGTAAACATAATGACGGATGTGACAATGAAGGACTTAGGGTTGCAAGGAATTCAACCTATATAGTGGCTTATCAGATTGGCAGACCAAAGCAGAATTAAGCCGTTGGGCATCCTCCCATATGTAAAAACAACCCTTGCAGGAAGAGACTATTGGCTGACATATCTGGTAGTCAAACCAAATTCTTATGGGACCTCATACCCTCTACTATTGGGAAGACCTTGGCTTTTTGAAGCGAGAGCCAGGACGGACTGGTTCAAAGGAACCCTAACCCTAGGCAGAGGACCCAACAAAGCGGTGTTGAAGCTGTATGGATCGCAAAAAGGCAATGGACCCACATCCATCGAAGTCATAATTGACTCCTCCAACGAGGTAACAGATGGTACATCAAGAGACAAAGAGGCTGTTAAGCAGATCTTTCATAAGGAAACAGAGGCACAGTCCCTAACAGTGGGCACTGTAAGCCAACTGCCAAGGGAAGAAAAATCCTTGTCCATGGGAGAATACCTCCTGCCTCAACTAGAATTAACTTCTGAAATCACCTTTGATAGTGAAATAGAAGCATGGATGTACTGTTCTCCCTATTACATGATAGCCGCAGAGACAGAACAAAAGCAGAACATATACAAAGCAGAGATAGATACAGAGATAGAGCAGAGACAATACAGATACATAGTAGATACAGAGCAGAGGCAAAACAGAGACAGAACAGAGACAGCGGATACAGAGACAGTCACAGAGATAGTAATAGACATAAAGCCAGAGCCAGAGCCAGAGGCAGAAGCAGAGTCAGAAGCTGTGACAGAAGCAGAAGCAGATGTAGAGGCAGAAGATCTGTTCTTCTCCTACAGAGCCTCTATAGAAGCAGAGACAGAGCCTCCAGAGGAAGAGGATGAAAATGATGAGGAAGAAAATGAAGCAGTTTATGAAAGTGCAAATGAAGAATTTCCTTTGATAGCGGATGATCTTGTTGATGTCCCTACAGAGACCTTAGAGGCCGAAGATCTCAGGGTGCTGGATGGAATGACTATGGTTCTATTTGGGTTGATCAATGGACCACATAGTATGCAGAATCTGTATAAGCAATGGATTAAAAGCATAAAAATTAAGTTCACTAGTGGCTCCTGTCACCCTAACTATTTAGTCCAAAGAAAAGATGATGATACCCCTTGTCAACAGAAGTCAAAACCCTTAGAGCCACGGCCTCTAGAAGGTTCGTGCAATGTGACATTCTTGGACGCATCCTCTGAAGATGAATACCTAAGTCCAGAGAAAATCACCACTCAAAGAGAAGCAGACAAAGCTCTGATACCTTTTCGACAACCTCAACAGACGAATGAGTCATCTGTTCAGAAGGAGAACACTAGTTCTAGTGGAACATCAAACGAGGATACTGCTCTCTTGAAAGAGTCAGACCTCTATCCAGAAGCAATTTGTGGGACATTTATCCGCGAAATGGAAGGTGAAAGAAAAGTGACATTCTTGGATACTGATGGTACTAAACGTCACCTAAAAGTGGGTCTCAATCTTCCAAAAGAAGAATTAGTGGTCCTGTAAGATCTACTAAAGGAGAACTTAGACGTGTTTGCTTGGTCGTACAAAGACCTAAAGGGGATTGATCCCACAGTATGTCAACATCATATTAACCTAGAGCCTGATGCCAAACCTGTAAGGCAAAGACAAAGGCGTATGATTCCTAATTACTCTATTCTGGTGAAGGCCAAATTATTGAAACTTCTTGAAGCCGAGTTCATTTATCCCATGGCTAACAGTGAATGGGTTTCGCCCATTGTGGTAGTACCCAAGAAGAACGAGAAACTTCGAATATGTGTCGACTTCCGGAAGCTGAATTTGAAGAAAAAGAAGGATCATTTCCCTATCCCTTTTACAGACCAACTGTTGGACACAGTGGCAGGCCATGAGCTCTATTCCCTCTTGGATGGATTCAGCGGATATAACCAAGTCCAAATTGTAGAAGAGGGCCAATACAAAACAACCTTCACCACAGAATGGGGGACCTATGCCTATAGAGTGATACCATTTGGGCTCTGTAATGCTCCTGCCACCTTCCAACGAGTAATGATGGCTGCCTTTCAGAATCATTTGCATGATTTCATTGAGGTGTATCTTGATGAGTTTTGTATTTATAGCTTAATCCGCGAGCACTGGGGACACCTAGAGCAATGTTTTGACAGATGCTGAGAGTATGGAATTTCTCTCAACCCCGACAAATGTGTCTTTGGCGTCTCCTCGAGAGTTCTTCTGGGCCATATTGTCTCCGCACAAGGGATTGTAACAGACTTGACGAAGATTGCCGCCTTAACAGCACCAACAAACCTCAAGCAATTGAGAGGATTTCTTGGCCATGTGGGCTATTACAGAAGATATATTGCACATTTTGCAACCAAGGCAGCCCCTCTACACAAGCTTCTAAGGAAAGATATGGATTTCCTTTGGACTGATGACTGTGAAGAAGCCTTTAATACCCTAAAACAATGCCTTATCCAAGCACCTATCTTGCAGCCTCTTGACTAGATGAAGGAGTTCCATGTGCACACAGATACTTCAATTGAAGGGCTAGGTGATGTCCTATGTCAAAAGGGCCCCTCTAAATTAGATCAATCGATATATTATGCAAGCTGAAAGGTCACTGATAGGGAACGGAACTACACAGTGACAAAGCTTGAATGTTTAGCAATGGTGTTTGCACTAGAGAAGTTTCGACACTATCTACTGTCAACGCATTTCAAGTTCTATGTGGATCATGAAGCCCTCTTCTTCTTGATGAACAAAGCAGATGTTAAAGGAAGACTGATGAGATGGTTGCTACTATTCCAGGAGTTCGACTTCGAAGTAGTCACTAAGCCTGGCCATTCCCATGTCCTAGCCAATCATCTATCATGGATCCCTCAAATAGAAGAAGAGGAACATGATGATCCTGACCTTCCTGATACTTCTTTGTTTCTAGTTGAAACAGTTACTCCCTGGTATACAGATACATTCAATCTTCTAGCAACTCAACAATATCCTCCTGGCATCTCAAGCTGTGAGAAGAAGAAGCTTCTGTTAGAATCAGCATAGTATTGAAAGATGAAGTGCTGCGGAGATGTGTTGCAGGGGATGAAATTGGCATAGTATTGAGGTGCTGTACAAGAGAGGAAAAGATGAAGTGTTGCGGAGATGTGTTGCAGGGGATGAAATTGACATAGTATTGAAAGCATGCCATGACGAACCCTGTGGTGGACACTTCGCACGAGAAGCGATAGCCAGGAAGGCTCTGTTAGCAGGATACTGGTGGCCGACCCTCCACAAGGATGCATATGATTATTGCAAGAGATGTGATGCTTGTCAGCGAAAGGGGAAGCCCACCAAAACAAGTGCCATGCCACTGCAACCCATTCTTCCCCTAAAACCGTTCGAGAAGTGGGGGATTGATTTCGTGGGTCCCATTGATCCACCCACTAGACAGAAGCAACGGAAGTAGAATAGATACATCCTAGTATGTACGGATTATGTCACAAAGTGGTGTGAAGCTAAAGCCCTGAAGCGGGACAATGGTAACAGTGTAGCCCTGTTCATGTACGAGAATATTATCACCCATTTTGGTAGCCCCCTCGAGCTGGTAAGTGACTGAGGTACTCATTTCCTTAACAAAATCATGAAGGAGCTGACAGAGCTGTATAAGATCCGCCATCACAAGTCCACTCCCTACTACCCCAGAGCCAATGGCCAAGTTGAAGTCACCAATCGCATTCTTTGCTTGATTCTGACAAGAACGATTGTGGCACATCGTCGCGACTGGGACCATCGACTTATAGATGCCCTCTGGGCATACAGAACCTCCCATAAGGCAGCTACAGGACAGACCCCTTTCCAGCTAGTGTATGGGACAGAAGCCGTCTTTCCTGTCGAACTGGAATTACCCTTTTTGTGAGTGGCAGTTAAAGAATGCTTGGGAGATAATGAGTCACTGCAACGCCGTCTCCTGCACTTGGAATGCTTGGATGAGATACGATGGATGGCTCTACAGTGTGTAGAAACTACTCATGCGCGACCCAAGGCCTATCATGACAGTTTCATCAAGTACAAGGAGTCCAAAGAAGGTGATCATGTCCTAGCCTATGATTTGAGATTTGGCAAGTTTCTTGGCAAGCTTCAACAACAGTGGATGGGTCCATACAAGGTACTTGCTGTCAATCCTAACGGCTCTGTTCTTGATGCCTATGATGATCCTTTCCTGATCAATGGCTATCGCCTGAAGAAGTACTTCCCTCCCTAGGGATCTTGACAATCACAATCGACCTACCCTTCCCCTTTTGGGCGTCGCACTATTCTTCTCGTTGTGCTTCTGATAGCCCTTATGATTCTCCTAATGAAGGGGTCTCATTTTTCTATCCCCTCGTAGAAATATCTCAACCCGACATTGTTCTCTTCTTGTCTGATCCAACAACGATGGCGAGGTTGGTCTTGACACATGGCATTTCTACCATTTTCTTTCTTAAATGAAAAAAAAAGGAAAAATAGAAAAGCAAAAAGAAAAAGAAAAGAAAAGAAAAAAAAACAAACAAAACTGTTATGGGAGAAAATGAAGAAATTCCATGTCATAACAGGTCTCGTTCCAAGAAAAGGTGGAAACACCCTTGGGTGAGAAGCTGATTGTGGAAAAGGTGGTAACACCCCGCAGTTCAAGATAGCTAACTCACTAGCAAAACCTTTTTAGCAAGTAATTTGAAGCCACCTCCCTTGGTGCGTTGTTTCTGCAATATCAGTCCGGCTGTCCTTTTTAATAGACAACTCTTCTTACAAGTCATTGAAATATGAGATTTGAAGACTGCCTCCATGGGTACGCCTCCTCCTCAAGATCCTGACGACAACAATAGTTGACATGATCTTCATCACTAACCCCTTGAGTGATGTGAGCTTTCATCCTAACAGGATGGGAATGTGAGTATGGGTTGTCCTCTGTATCTATTTGAGAGTGAGACAGAGGGTGGGGTGAGTGACTAGTCTTTCTCTTTAAATCATATGAGAGGTGAGATGTGTGAACGGAGTGTTGCACGCACGGGATGGGCCTCTCAATGCACAATGCACAATGCACGATTTGTTCCTGTACACTGCACCATAAGGCTCCCTGGCCTTCCTTCTTGCACTGTATGTGGGCATAGGGTGGGATGCACAGTTGCACCATCAATGCGCACAAGGCATACAACCTCTGCATAAGTGACCGTGAGGATTACATCAATGGGTTTCACGAATGGGTTGCCCTCTGTATCTTTCAACAGAGCGTGAGATAGAGGGTGGGCTGAGTTTGACTGGTGTTCTTCAATCAATTATCGAGAGGTGAGAATTGAGAGACGTTGTGACCATTGGAGTCAGGTACGTTCCCGCTCCCCTATGCACCCACGGGTTGGGTCTCTGCCATCAACACAGGACACGTCATTCTGTTCTATACATTGTACTACAAGGCTCCTTGGCCTTTCTCCTTGCACCTATGCCAGACGAGGTTGGACGCACTGATGCACCATCAATTGTGCACCTTGGCATACTCTTTCTACACCACCCCCTTGTCGATTCTTAAACCGGGTGTAAGCTATGGGTTTCATCATTATTTTCTCGAGTGATGTTAGTAATGAAGTGAGTGACTGTTCTGTCATTCCATTTGAGTGATTGTGAGTTGAGTGCAATATCCCTTGCCATCGATAAATTTCCTGCAATTCATTCAACCAGTTATCTCCCTGGGTGCTGCCACGTGGTCCCTGCCAACGAATCACAAAGACCATGTACTGTGAAAATACCTTGGTACCTCTTGTAGTTGACAATGACACAAGACGCAACCTCAATAGTCGATATTCCTCCTCGAAAATTTGGGCCAAGTTTTTCTAACTCTACACCTTCTGTTTTTCAATGAGCGTCATGTCTTAAGTGTGGGGACGCATCCCTGCGCGTCTATGTTGTATACCCCCATGCATATATCCTATTTTAATTATGCATCTATGCCGTGACTTCATTTTACCTTGATGGGGTCCCTTCCCCACTCTTCCGTTCTATTTCACCCTGTCCCCGGGGCTGTTCCTTGACCGTTTTCCTTTATTCTTTGTTTTTTGATTTTTCCATGCGAACACACCCTACGTTCACCAAAATCACATCTAACCTTATAGCCATGTTCGTCCCTTCAAACTATCTATTTTTCCTTTTTACCAACCCATGTTCTGACAAAGGGTTCTCAAGCTATTAATTTTTGAAGCAATTCTCGTAAAATGGACGATTTTCCATGTGAACGCGTCTTTATTGCTTCGGAACCCTGGTTCGATGCACCAGCCTTGTCCTACCCAACCCATTCCCCCTAACATTTTTTATTTTTGCTCCGTGTCATTCCGATGCACGGTTCATCAGTTATTAATTTTTGAGGATTTTTGGGCCCTTTTTGTGCTTATTTTTCACATTTTTCCATTTGAACATGCTCTCTTTTGATCGGAATTCCAGTTTAATTTGGCAGTCATGTCCTGCCAGACTTTTTCCAACTTTTTTCTTTTTCCTTTCCCCTCTTCCGACTGTCGGATTTTTAGTTATTAATTTTTCCGAGTGTTTTTGGGTGTGATTTTCGTGTTTTTTCCACGTGAACCCTCCTAATTTCCCCCAAATTGTGTTTTGATGTGTCAGCCATGTGAATCCCTATCTTCTAGACATTTTTGCTTTTTACGGTTTTCTCTTCTAGTGCACGGTTCTTCTCGTATTAATTTCCGAGTCCATTTTCGGGCCCATTTTTGGGGGTTTTTCCATGTGAACGTGTCCTATCTCAATCGGAACTATGTTTTGCCATGATAGGGTTGTTGGGCACCTTATTCTGCACAATTTTTCTTCTTTTTGCACTTTGTTCCGATGTGCGGATTTTTCGATATTAATACACGAATGTGTTTGCGGGTTTGTTTTTTGTGTTTTTCCCATGTGAACACCCTGATTCCGCCCTAGAACCCGTGTTGCATGTTTCCATCATTTTCCCTTTTTACGAATTTTTGAATCGATGCACAATTCGGGTTTTATTAAATTTTCTTCCTTTTTCTCGTGTGACCGTGTTTCTCGTATCGCGCGTGAATGTGCTTGTTTCTGGTTTTACGCGCCTCGGGACGCCCCCCTGGCATTTGTGGTTCAACATCGTCATCCCTGCCCCATTTGATCTCATCATTGCAAAATTTTTTCCTCCCGCCCCGCAGATGCACACGAGATGGGGGTGCATTTTTTTGCCCACCCATCTTCCATTTATTTTTTAAAATTTAAATTTTATTTTTCCAAACATAAATAATAAAAAAAAAAAACAAAAAGAAAACAACCAAAGAAAAAAGAAAAAACAAAACAAAAAAAAGAGAAAAAAACAACGACACAAAAAGAAACAAACAAAAAATAATACTAATAATAATAAATCAAACAAAAAAAGAAGAAAAAAAAACAACAAACAACAACAAAAACAACAACAAAGACACAAGAAAAGGGGAAAAAAAGAACAGAATTTTAATTATAAAAATAAAAATAAAATCATAATTATTTATTTTAAAAAATAACAACTCCTAACCTATCTTACCTGTCGCACTCCTCCGCGGCCTCCCTCTCCTCGTCCTCGTCCTCCTCCTCCGGGCGGCGGGCCACCTCCCCTTTCCCCCACCCCCACTGGTTAGTTACCTTTAAACTAACCTTAGTTACCTTTAAACTAACTTTAGTTAAGTTAAACTAACCCTTAGTTAATTAACTTAACCTTTGTTAATTAATCTAACACTAGTTAAACTAACCTAACTCTAGTTACCCAATTAACCCTAGTTAGATGACCCTAACCCTAGTTACCCAACTAACCCTAGTTAGACTTACTTAACCTAGTTCACCTGACTAACCCTAGCTTAGTTAACTTATATTACTTACACTAACTAACATGCCTTAACTTAACCTAGCTAACCAGACTAACCTAATTTACCAGACTTAACCTAATTAACCAGATTGACCTTACTAACCTAACTTAACAAATTAACCTAACCTAACTAACCTAATTGATTTACCTCACTAAACTAATTTAATCAACTTTCTCAGACTAAGCTCATTTACTTCACTTAATCTACTTAGTTTGCTCCCGTTCCTGCCTTTTCTCCTCCGTTATTTTCTTACTGTGTACGGGTGTGCTAGCGGACGTTCACACTTCCGACTTGTCTGTGCGGTGGAGTATTGCAGTTAGCCGTTCACACACAGTCATCCTTTGCTGTTCACACGCAGCCCGGGTACCGCCTTTTATTTTCCAACCCGCAAATACATAAAAATAAACAGAAACACATAAAAATTCCAAAAACTCATTTAAAATTCACAAAAAAGTTACATAAAAATTTCTAAAAATTTACAATATTGTTGAAATCATTTGGAATATTTTTAAAGTGGAAATTCAAAATAAATAAATTACAAAAAATTTAAAATCTGAAAATTCATTCAAAAATACATGCAAAATGAGTAACATTCATTAAAAATTAGTAAAAACTCAGAAATAAATCCAAAAAAATTCCACAAATCCCCTTGCCTCTTTTGCCAATAATTTCTCAATTAAAAATACTTCCATAAATGACAAAATATTATTTGACACTTGCTAGATGGCTAAAATTTCACTCTTACACTTCATAACATATTCATGTGTCCTATATTCTGATTTAATTATTTTTATTAAAAAAAGAAAAAGAAAAAATAACAAAATAAATAAACCAAACCAAACAATATACACAAAACAAACACACCTAAAATACAATCGAAAAAAAACATAAATAAATAAAATAAAAAATAATAATAAATAGAAATCAAATCCAAATAAAATAAAAACACTAAGGTGCTTTATTTTTTTCAGCCAGTGGTGTTTGTTTTTGTTTGACTGGATTCCTTACCTTTGGGGAACCACTCCGTGCGCCTTCAGTTTATTGCATACACACCCCTACCATGTATTTATTTTTTGAGCTTCATGTATTTTCATTATCCCTTAACCACAATTAATTGCTAAAATGAACTATATTCACCCACCTTTTCCACGCGCATTCGCACTAAACACACAGTTTCTAATAATTTAAAATCAACCAGCCGTTCACTTTGCACGCGCTACGTGCACTTAAGATGCACCTTAATTTTTAATAAAAATGAACTAGCAGTCACAAAAAAGCACGCGCTGGCAAAAAAGCACTCCACATCACTATTAATTTTTAATTAATTAATTTGCATTTAGAGATCCAAGTCTGGGAATCGTAGTCTGGGTTTCGCTTAAGTACCATTTCACCCTAATAAATTGTAATTAAAATTATAAGAAGGAACCGCCATTTTCTTATTAAGGTTTATAACCTAATAAAATGTCACTCATTATTAATAATTTCTTAAAATGAACCCTTCATTAAAATAATTTTCTCTCACTGCACTTGTTCCCCTTTTTAATAAACACGCTTCATGGGATGTGCACGCAAAGTTCTTTAAGCTGAACTTATTGGTCAAGGTTATGGTCAAATCCTGATTTAGATTTTTATGGTATTATGGTTTGTTTATGTGCTACGATTACGGGTGCGGTTTGTAGTTCTTTCTTTCTTTCTTGCTTGCTACGGGGGTCTGGGTGCTTGTTTATTGCATCGCATGAAGTTTTCAGTTGCATATGTGTAGAGGTCATGCCGAATTTTTTCTAGGATGTGTATTGTTTGGGGTGGTAAATTGGTTAGCTACGTCTATGTGTGTGTCCTTATTTGGATTGATTTCTTTTTAATAGCCCTTTGGTTGTTTTGCATGCATTCTTTGTGATTGTCTGTGTTGTGGTGTGTGTGTTTTCCATCTGAATGGTGCCTCATGCTCTTCCTCCTATCCAGTATGTCCCGCTGGTCAGTAGGGATTATTCTTTCCTACTGGCTTTTGAGCCTATAGCGAAAGCAGGACTTGCGACTTTCGTGGCTGCTTCATTCCCCTTGATTCCAGATGATCCATCCTTGTGTGATGAGTTCCTTGCCTCATACAGCAAGAAGTCGGGCCTGGTTTATGGTGCTTCCATGATATTGGCACCCCGAGGGTTAGGGAAGGCTTTGTCTCTTCCCTACAAAGGAGAGCCCTTTGTTACAGCTAGACAATTATTCTCCAACGACGAGATTTTCAAGCTGTTACAGAAGTAGACCAAGGAGATTTTGGATGTCAAGAAAGTGATCAACACGTCAGGAGTATCTTTTTTCATGATCACTGATCCTCTTTGAAAGTTAGTCTGCCAGTTTCTCCAAGACAGGTCTATGCCTGCCAAAACACCGTCCCATTACTTGTCAAGAGAGCTCTTCACAGCTTCCAGGATGGTGTTAAAAGGGGTGGCTATTGATTGTAGTACTTACCTGCTTACAAAGATGGACCAACATTTTGTCAAAGTAACTAGAGGAAATATTACAAATGTCACATATGGATCCTACTTGTATGCTTTCTTGACATACTTTGGCCTAAAGAAGGGTGTGCTACCACCTCCTTCATCTGATCCAGTACCTCCCTCTCCACCTTCAAAAGAGTCAGAACCTATTGATATAGAGGATCTTGATTCCTCTCCTCCACTGGTCATTCAGTAGAAGCACTTGAAGTGTGTAGTAGATAAAACTCCTTCAGTTCTTCCTTTAGTCACAATTCCTGCTACATCTGGCAGTGACCTCCCTACTTACCTCACATGTAACAATTTATTCAGAGCACATAGAGAGGGTTCTTTGGACATATTAGTCCCTTCCCTGAACATTTTAGTGTGGGAGATGCCATTCCATTTCTGTGTAAAGACATTTAGAGCTCGATTGAACTTTCAGTGAAGACACACTTGCAGATCTGTTTAAGTAGATGGAGCAGCAGACCCAAATGATTGAGGCCCAAAGAGAAGAGATATCTTCTTTGAAGAATCAGTTTTACAAAAGCTCAGTCAAAGGTCACTAAAGTCTCAGAGGAGAAGGAGAAAATGTCCAAAGAAGCTCAAGAGTTTCAGACTCTTTTAGATGCAAAACTCTCAGCCTTACAGACTACTCATAATACAGTGGAATCACAAGCTTCCCAAATCAAGCAGTTGCAAGACCAACTGACGCAGTCACGGTCTGTTCCTCCAAGCCCCAATGTTCCTATGATTCCTTCTATCTCTAAGCAAGACTTGGCAGTTCTCCAGAGACAGGCCACATTGTGTCCTTTGTTCCAAGATAAAGTGGAAAGATTGCAGTTCAGGATGGATTTGTTATGGTCTACATTTGAGCATTTCCAGGATTATGTTCCTCCGGACCATTTTTTCTTTGTCCACTATTAGTTGCAAAAGTTGGGCTTTTATATGAAGCTTTCAACGATGGATCTTCCTCTTCCAGAGGATGGTTAGAGTGGGGCTTGGTCTCGTGAGTTGCTGACAGAAGTGGTCCGTATGGTGTTTGAAGATTCTATGACGACGGATACCATGTTGTTATCTTACATGTATCTATGAGGTGATCTGTTGATTCCAGATGAAGTAGATATGGCTTGGTATGTGGGGGATGTGGTTTTGCAAGCTGTCTTGTATGTCAACTATTTGGAGTTACGGATAGATGACATGTTCCAGTGTTATTCCTCAAAAGTGGCTATTTGCCTTGACAATTCCTGGCACTCAATGATTGATTCTGTGGTCCTGAATCAATGTCAGAATACAGCTTCTACCTATATACAGAGCATTAACCAACTGAGGTTGGATCTCTTAGCTCATCTTTCCAAAAACCATCCATTTGATTCAACCTTTTTTTATGCCTACCAGAGAATATCTATCTTAGGTCCCTTTGTTCCTAGCCTATTGTATTACCAACAAATGGCTCATCGCTATGATACCTATCTTTCCCTTTATCAAATTAATTCAGTCGCAATCTTACCTCTTCTTTTCCAACCTCAATCTTTTCCTCAAGTTCACATATTTACCTATTGCTATTTTATCGAAGAAGAGTATTTTTCCCTTCTCCACCATGCCCTTCTCCATCTATCCATATAGCTTCTACTTTTCCTGTTTATCAATTGACACATTTCCTAATAGATTCCCTTAAATTTTCAGCCACTCCTTCTTTAACTTATTCCTCCTTTTATGATTTTGCCTACCCATCTCTTCATCCTCTTTTACTATTCCACTTCCATCTCCTGCCACTTCTATTTCTCAACCCCCTCAGTTGGTTAGTGAGTACGATGGATTTGATCAGCAAATTTCCAGAAGAAGAGGATGGAGCTCGACTGATTCTCTTATAGGACCCCAGATAAATTGGCCAATTATTCCAGGAGATTGGACAACTGCTAATCAAGCATATCAGGATTACCTTCATTTTTCTCACCAATATTCACAATCTCTAGATCCTTCAGTGAGATTGATAGCTCATTTTGCTTGGTATCTAGCATACATGCATAGGCATTCCTATAATGATCAAAAGGCCAAAGCTTTGTATGAATGTCAATGTGAACATTGATTCCCAACAGCTGGATGTCTTGTATTTTCATGCCCTATGCCTATCTAGCAGATACCTTGTTTTGCTTGAAAGGATGTGCTGCCTGCAGTTCTTTCAAAATCCTCCCAAGACATTTGTAGATGAATCCTTCTCCATGGATTGTTTTCGAAACCGCCAAGCCTTCAAAAGGGATCACCTTCATTGATACCTTTGCAATGTATTTTGGATGATTTTTAATGATAGATATATCCCTCTTTTTGGAGGTGTCATTCAGATGGTTGTGTTAGTGTTTGTGTGTGTTGTAATAATTGTATGTGATGAGTTCGTGCTGATTGAGAATAATTTGTTCGAGAGCTCTTTTCAAACTATTGATGGTGGATGGACGCCTATGGTGCAAAGTTAAAGAAAAACCTCTCATATCCTTTATAAATTTGTTATGGCTTTTAAATGATTAATCAGATGTGTTAATGAATAATGAAGTTTTCCTTTAGTAGTTTTTTCTAAAGATACAGGTGATAAGTTGGGATCGTGGTTTGGAAAGACTATTAAAGATCTGACGGAAGTTAAAATTGAGCTCTTTAATGAACTTATATTCTTCTTTTCCTTAGGTCGCGAGGACGCTTCCTTTCTAAGTGTGGGGATATGTTGAGAATGGAAAAAGACTGAATTTTTAGCTGATTTTTGTTGATTTTGAGATTTGAATGATTGATTTTTGATGGATTTAGAGTGATGTATGGTTGTTAGTGGAAGTGTTTGAGAGTGTTTTGGATGATATTGATTATGTTTTGGAAGTTCATGATGATTCTCAATAGAGATATAAAGCTCTGTAATGTTCTGATAGATTCTGATTGGTTATGTATACCTTCTGTATAGCTTCTGTTTTGTTCTGAGATTGTCTTCTGTATGAAGCATGGATTGATGATTGATGAAGATTGAGATCTTTTAGAAGCCTATTGAATAGTTTTTGATAGTTTGGAATGGTTTGAGTATGAGTTATGAGGTTCTGATGACCCTCTGTAGACCTTCTATAGAGCCTCTGTCTCTGCTCTGTAACTGTACTGTAGCTGCTCTGGTACTATACTGTAACTGTTTTGTAGACCTTCTGTAAGTGTTCTATAGAATGTATGTGTGACATTGGGAAAGTTTTCTAACTTTTGGAAAGGATGAATCTAAGTTCAAAAGAGCTAAAACAAATGGAAGAAGCAGCTGCTGAAGACTGAAGAGAAGATTGAAGTGACAGTGACAGTAGTGAGCTGTGAAAAGACACTGTAGTGGCTCTGGTGACTCTTCATATCAGACATACCTCTTGGGAGGTGCATCCATGACCTAAGAAGGATTATTGAGAGTTATTATGAGAGTATTGTAGTGAGGAGATGATGTACTATTGAGAGAATGAGAGAGAGAGTGTTGGCACGTAATCCAGTCTTCATGCAAAGACCAAGCATATTGAGGTCCATTACCACTTTTTTAGAGAGGTGGTTGGGCATAAGCAGATAGAGCTTATCAAGATCTCTACATATGAGAGTTCTACATATTTGCTCATAGAAGTCTCCCAGTGGAACATTAAGTCTTCCTTAGGAAGATGATGGGCATAGGATGATGAACATATATGTACGCATTGTACTTTGTCAGTTTTTTTTTTTGTTTTTTCTCCATGCTCATGCGCATTTTGTTGTAAGTGGGAGGATTTTGGGGACTAAAGGCTACCTATGCCTAAGCACCCACATTTACTTTGTACTTAGTGCCCACACATTTCTACTTTGTAGGTAGCGACCACTCATCACTATCACTTTATTCTTTATTCTTTCTATGACAATAAAATAAGGGAAAGTAGGACACACATTGAGTTCCCACATATGGTCTTGCTCTACCTTCTTGCTCCAACCCCCATACTCTTGCTTGTTTCTTTGCTTGTGCTCTCATTCATGCTCAGCCCTTCCAGCTTTCAGAAAAGGATGAGAACTAATGAAAAAGGTTATTCATGTGTGCAAACTTTGTGCATTTTCCCTCTTGCTTCCCATTAAGAGAGTGTGTGTGAGGGAGAGAGTGAGAAATTGAGAGTGAGAGGGGGAGTGAGAGTGAGTGACTAAGTGAGTAAAGCTCTTCCATCTTCTCTCCAATCTCTCTCCTACCATATCCATGCTTTTTCTTATGCATGTGGAGAGAGGGTTCAAAATCATAGTGCACTCATTTGGATCGTGGAGTTTGCCACACAGTTCGATTGTGCTTGATGGAATGCCTAGCAAGCTCACTATATGTGAATCGTCGAGCTCGTAGATCATGTGAGTAGCTTGGTGAAAGCTAGCCTAAGTACTTTATAGGTCAAAACTCCTTAAATAATAGGAGTAACCATCAACCCCGAATTTGAGCTCGTATACTACAATAAAGAGTAACCATCAACCCCAAATTTGAGCTCATGTACTACAATAAACAGAGAGGCAAAAAGTGGATGAGAATGAGAGGCTTGCACACTTAAATATAGGGGCTGAGATAAGGTATGCCCACACATGACCTTTAAAAATATATTACAACTTAAATTTTTATTTAAAAAAAATCCACAAATAATTGAAAACTAATGTAATATAGAGAAAAAATATGTATTATTCTTCAATTGCATTGTCTTCTATGTGAATCTCAAGTCCACACAAGCTATAGTTACCATGATTGTCTTCTCTATTCTTTTTCCCACCTGGAAAAAGGAAACATATTAAACAAGTAACAAATATCAAAAATCATAGAAAAGCATTAAAAATCATACCTTTCTATGGCCAACTTGAAAGTGATCAATGCCTAAATTTCCATTATTGTACTTTGATATTCATGTACATTCAATAAGGTCAAGTACTTATTTACTAAGTTTTTCTCTACCGACACATTTGGTGTATGTAATTTAAGATCAAAGTTAGACCCCCATCTTCATTGGACTCTTTAAGGGGATCCAATCGCCATCCTTTTTCATCCAATTTTGATCATGGAAGTGTATATAAAATCAAGACCATGCAATCAAGTAATGATGTCTAATGCTAGTGCTTAGTTCCATGCATGAGCACACGTGACCTCTTTGCACGTGTTTGCATATGAGGACATTAGTGTGGATTACTAGCTTTTGAAATGTGGATGAAAACATGGATTGGCACAAACCAAGAACAACCCAAACATCTTTAAGCTTTGGCAAACTTCAGGGAGCTCTGAAAGTCATTTGATGTCTTTGTTTTCCCTAGTTGCATCAACCATCAATCATTAGCGATGGACCAATCAGGAGAATTGAATATCGTGCAAGGAATAAGTTGAAGAGAGCCATATGAGTTTATAGATGTAGGTACAAGTACCTATAGTTATAAGTAAAAATTTTAGGGTCGAGAAGGCTTTGTGAAGACTTCCTAGCTATTTAAAATTTTTAAAGGTTGTTCCACAATCACAATTTCATGGAAAAAGGCATATAGGAAAAATATATGTGATAACTAGATGAAATTCATGAATGAAAAGGAACATAATCAAGAAGAGGAATATGACAATAGAGATCGACAATAAAAAGGGAAGACACCACCCACATCATGGGGAGCAAGCTTCAAATCTAATATAATGTATACATATTATACTACTGCAAGAAGACCATTAGCTCACACCTCCTTAAACCCAAGCAATCTACCTTTCCAATGACTCAATACGTCATGAAGCCTTAGTCGTTGAGGATATGTTGTTTTTGGTGACATGTATACCCATGAATTCTTTTTGGACATTTTGCGTGTCCACTGTCCATCCTTTCCTTTACATTGTGGACAAAAATAGCATTGATGCAATCTTAAGGACATCATTGATGAGTTGTAGATGCCATTTGAATGAAGAAGAAGATGCTTAGAGTTCTTGGGAGAAAGAAGATATTGAGCTCATTGTAAGAAGGAATGAATGGTGGCATTAGCACCAAACGACAATGGTGATTGTGTGGCTATAGGGATGTGGAAGGAAAGTTCCAATTGAAAAATATGGTAGAAATATTTGTGAAGTTAGGAGAATGCCCAAAAGGAGTACTTCTTAGACAAAGCATACAAAAAAATTGGCATGACTTAAACAACATGAAATGAGTTTTTGGAGAAAAGTTTTGCCTTTTGGAAAGGTGGGAAAAAAATTCAAAATTGACTCCCACTTTTTGAATGCCCAAGGGGGCCACCTAATATAGGGGCCATGATGTAAGACATAAAAGTGGTTTGGTGTGTGTGTGTTTTGGGGGGGGGGGGGGGGGGGGGGGGACTACTTGTGGTGGGTCAGAGGGGAAAAGGAAAGTGGATGAAATGTACCCACCCCTCTCCCATTGGTCCACCTCAAATAACTTGCAATTAGGGAAATCATTAACTCCTAATTTAAAGGGCCCCTTTGGATTCCATATTTCTCTTAATGTTATAGGCTTCAGCCTTGTGTAACAAGCTCGATTGCCACACAACATTGCCTTTAGACATTCCCAAAGCTAGTGAATATAGCAAAGACTAGACTCATGAATTGTCTCTCAAGCACCAATATTGGATTCATGCAAATAGATAGATAAGAATATTAGTTTAAGAGGAGTCAAAGACAAAGCAATCTAGTGACTAGCAAAAGGAGAAAGCAAGCCCCCCCATGCTAAAGGAAGTTCATATCAAAGGAAGAAACCTAGCCAATTTGTCACAAACAAAAGAATTTGTCAATGGTTGCAAGTGAGAATACCCTTTTGAAAACACGATGTTGTAAATTCTTTGCTTTTTTGCAGTAAATCAATTTTGTAACCATGTATCTATTTGTATGTAACATATATTGTATGAAGAAAAGAGTAACAAACAAGTGGAGGAGCTATTATCATGAGAGGCCAAGTGTTTCCTAAGAGAAGCCCTTGTCTTATTATCACCCTTCTTGGAGGTACCTATTGTATTAATGATAGTGAGCATGTGAAAGGACTTTTTGTATACGGGAAAGCTAGCATACCATCTTAAGTGTAATATGTAAACACTTGTACTCTATTGACTATGCAAATAAACATATTGTATTTACATATAACATTACAACATTACATTAACAAATAAAATCTTAAAGTTATACTAAATATAAAATAAGTAAAAATTTTGTGTTCTCATTAACATGTTCATTACCTATTTTGGAAATGAGAATATGGGGTGGCAAAAAGGATGGTGCATGGAGTTATGTCAAAATGGTAAATGCTATCAGTGATAGGCTACATTGTGGTCATGAATTTACTAGTGGGAACACAAGGATTTGTGAATACTTGTTTGATGTTGAAATCAATGTACCAAATTGCACATCCCCTCCACAAGAAATTTGGTAGCCTTATGAAACTTTCTTAAGAAGCTAAATTGGTAGGAAAAGTGTGAGTAGAACAAAGAGTTAGTACTAGCTCATGCACTCCAACTCAATC
The DNA here is from genome assembly GCF_053477565.2 of Lygodium microphyllum. Classification (NCBI taxonomy): domain Eukaryota; kingdom Viridiplantae; phylum Streptophyta; class Polypodiopsida; order Schizaeales; family Lygodiaceae; genus Lygodium; species Lygodium microphyllum. The sequence continues at coordinate 2,827,466 of NC_141143.1, read as the reverse complement.
TATTCTTACTAATGATGATGTTGGTAATCCAAAAACAATGAATGAATCCCCAATGCCATATCAAAAACCATATATGAAGTACATGAAATGTTGATAGGTACAAGGATGTCCAAAGGAAAGGGGAGAAAAGCAAGAGATTGTGATATCAGGCAAGCCTTTGACAATCAAAACATGCATCTAATATGGACAAAGAACCTTTTGCATGTTGCATTGGTCTCAATGCCATTCGAAACCCTATTTTTCATCAGGCTTTGTTGAGCACTATGCAAAAGGATTTTACTCTACTAGATTATGAGAAATCGTGTACTAAATATCTAGTAGAACTAAAAAAACAATCATATTATTTTTAAGATATACAATATTTCGTTATATATCCATGAGGGATTAACTAATTTTTTAAAAGAAACCATTAGTCAATGTGATGATTTTACATCCACAAGGGTCCATTTCCTTCAAGACCATTGACACATCCTTGAAAGAGAAAACTAGTGCATACATTCACAAAATATAAGAGAGTACAATTGTTTGTGTGGGAATCCAATAAATGTAATGGTAACAGTAACAAACAATGTTGCAAACTATAAGAGGGTACAATTGTTTGTGTGGGAATCCAATAAATGTAATAGTAACAAATAATGTTGCAAACTACAAAAGTGCATGGTATGCAATAGAGGAGAAATATCCAAAGATAATATGGGTTCCATGTGTTGCACATACTTTAAATTTGTTATTGAAGAATTATATAAAAAATGCCACTTATCCAATCAACATTATTGGATGCAAGCTATGTTGTTAAGCATATAAGATGATCAACTAGTACCCCAATGATGAGCTTTCATGCACAAAAGTAGCACATAATGCTCTGTTTTATTGAATTTTTTTTTCTCTACTCTCCAAAGTCAAGTAACATAATCACACAAACAATTAATGTTTAAGCCTAACATGTACTCTCAAACTACTTAATAGTTGTAACCCTAGCCTACATATGTGACTATGATACGTGCAAGAGGTGAAATCTGGGCTTTCTATGACATCATGATCACAAACTTAGCCCACATACATGACTAGGGTACATGTGTCAAGCAAATCTAGGACTCTCCTTAGTATGATAATCGTAGTTCTAGCCCAGGGCTAAGAAGAGGATGATGAGTGCACAAAGATAAATTAATCATTTGATTATTTAATATGCTTTATCTACCATAATTTTTCTCTACCATCACTAACCTACACACAAGGCTAAGATGAGCAAGCACATATAATATTATTTACTTTATTTTATTATTTAATTTATACCATGTTATTTGTTCATTATTGTTTTTCTTTACAATCCCATTCCTAACCCATGTACACACCTAAGATAAGTACATGGAGATAGTATTAATTATTCAATTCGTATTGTATTATTTACAAATTATTACTCTCTACAATCCCATTCCTAGCCTACATGCATGGCTAGGATGAGCATGTAGAAATAATATTAACTATCTAATTTAAGTAACCCTAAATTATTTCATGAATTTGATTTAATTCATCAATAATTACTAAAATAGTTACTATTATTTGAACTAAGAAATTAAGCGATTTAACTTATAATTAATAGTTTACTTCAAGTAATTAAAGAATTAGGATAATCTATTAAATATTTAAATTACTTACTAATTAAGAAAGCCAATAAAATCAAAATGAATATTTACACAAAAAAACCAAATTTATAGTTCATAAAATGCAAGGAGTTGCCGAAGGAAAGCTAAGCCAAAAGACAGTGGGCCCTCTCTCTCTCTCTCTCTCTCTCTCTCTCTCTCTCTCTCTCTCAATCGTTCATTTGAAAAGCTTTGGTACGAATATGTTAGGTGAATTCAGTCAAGGGCAAAAAAAAAACCTGAATTCTAGAGCTTTTATCGTACATTCAAATTTGATGTTTTAAAAAAATTCAGGTGAATTAATGCAACTTAGCACTTCACAATTGTAGCAAGCACCTCCAAGTGTTCAAGAGTTTCCAAGAGTGGAACCATGCTAAAGAAATCCTTGTGCACAAGCCATGAGATCCACATTAATGTCTAGTGTTGACAACTAATTTACATGAAGTAGATCCTAAGAGTTTGCACAGTGTTCCATCCCAATTATGTTAGAAAAAAACTTACACTAGGTATAACAATGCAAATGCAAAAGGATGCTAACACACAAATGATGAGGCTAACAAGGAAAGATTCAAGCTAAAGGACATCAAATGGCCATAATGGGACACCCAATGTTCATCAGGCATGGTCCCAACCTAATCAAACCACAAGCATTCAACACAGCCCGAAATGTAAGTAATGCAAATAATTCTTGGTTACACATGAATCAAATGACCACGATGGGACAACCCAATATTCATCAAGTATGGCCCCAACCTAATCAAACTGCGAGCAGTCAACAGTCTGAAGCCCAAAATGTAAGTGATGCAAATAATTCTCGGGCATTTTATGAAAATAGAAAGCCATAGAGCACTTAGTTCTAACATCTCTCATGTAAACCCCCGTCCTTAATCTAATAGAGGACCCACACACAACCCTCATAGATTTCTTTCAGAGCAAAGTTTCACCTAGACACCCTTTAGCTCCACTATACTTCAAAACTAATCAAGGAACCCCAACCAAGTCGATGAACACAGCTGATTGAGCTACACCCAGCTCAATGCCATCCACCTCCAGGATTTTCACCACACGGATGCCGCCATAAGAGGATCAGGACTTGCTTTTCCACCATTGTAAAACTTCCCACATCACCTCAACTTCACAACATTGTCATGGAGAAGCTCGTGGGAGCCACATTCAATACGTACTTGCAGTTCATTAGCTGCAGTTTTTCTAGTTTCAGTTTACCATATTTTCCATATGACATGTTCCATGGAGATGATACACCGCTTTCAAATTCTTACATCATTTTGTCCTTCAGTAGACAATATATAGTGCCCTCTCCTTTACATGCCTATCATGAATAATGACTATGTAATGAGCAATCGTATCCTTGCACATCATATCAATTTACAGATCAGTTGACTGTGATTCACATCATTAAAATGGTTGCACAATAAACATGTTTGTGGAGGAACCTTTAGTCCAATACAAGATATTTTGATGACAAGGCATAGTTTTTAATAATGATAAGATGATCCTTTTTTTTACTTCTTACTTAGATGCACAGCACATGGGTGAGGAGGTGCTTGCTGAAGTCAAACTATTTGGAGTCTTTTGGCCCTGGCTTTATGAATGCTGGCCAAGTCAAGTGAAAACTTCTTCAATAAGTCAATTTAAAAAGCAGCACAGCACATCATTTCACTTGTCTGTATAGTAAAACTTTTCAACCATTATGACCAAAGCACACCATTCTGTAGCACTCTATGGTCAAACTGCCCACATACAATTTGTTACAACTGTATATACATACAAGTCAAACTGCTGCCTGTGTGTTGTATCTACGACTCTGTACAGCCACCATCTCCAGATCCAAGCATCCCACTGCCCTAGGTGCACCTAGGGCACAATTTCCTAGGACCGCAATAGCTTTCCCAACCTCTACACATCATCTGACTGACACTGTTGCTCAGAATCTTTCCTGCGCCTTGTTTCTTCCATGGGATGAAGTTAAGAACTTGTAGAAGCTGTGGTTAGGGGTGCACCCTATAGCCCCCAAACGCTTTTTACTCAGCAGTCAGTTGCACAACTGTTGTTGATCAATCCCTTATTAAGCTCCCTTAAGTTGCACTTCATTAAAAATCTCATAGAACAGACCAACCTGTCATAATGTAAGAAGCAAGTAAGACCAACGGGAAGGGTCAACAGAATCAACTTAAGCTTGCAAATGGGCACAAATATTGAACTGAGGCTTTTGTAGAGCACACAGAACATGTATGTTTCTATGCACAACAGATGCCAGTTGCACATGGATAAGAAGATAAGACATAAACCTCACTTGAAGACAAAGTTTCAAGGATAAGGATCTTACCGAGGCCCCTGACCTTGCTGCAGCCATCTGAATCATGCCAGGAAAATGGAAGGTCAACCTTTAGCTTAGCAGTTGAAGGACTAGTATAGATCAACTGTCCAACCTGACTTTACCTCAGGTTAATGGTCACTGAGACCACACTCCTGACACCTATCAGGCTAATGGTCACTGAAGTCACAATTTTTGACGTCTTTTGCCAGGGGTCAGGTCAGGTATCCAAGAACAATCAGACATTATCAAAGTTCTCAAAAATCTTCAACAGAAGATTTGGCCTCACATATCGACTAGTGTTCCGAGATGCTTCTTGCACTTGATCTTTCCTCGCCTGCCTGCCATCCCTTCTTCCATCTGCTTGTTGACCAGAAGTTCCATTTGATTAGCAAATTGGTCAGTAGTCTTATTCACTGTTAACCAGAATTATAACACACTATTATCTCATCTAGCATGTGTTTCCAAGGCGCGTTATACTCTGGCAGTCAGGATACCACATTCAAGCATTGACTTCACAAGTGCAGTTCTAATGCTTTGCCTTCTGTCACATATTTCCAAGTTCAGTACTGATGTATTCAAAGTTCAATAATAATCTTCACAAGAGCACGACCCATCAACAAAATGGTGGACTCGGTGTGCATCACGAATAATAATCTCCCGCTTTTCAATCTTAGAGATATACTTACTTGCATTGTGGCAATCAGTACACACCCGCAAGTTTTTTGTGACCCGAATGGCCAGACCTGCAGGTATGGTAAGCAGACCAAAAGCAATTGCTAGTCTCTCACAATGCTCATTAAGTGTCTCTTCCTTCTCTCTGTCTGTCATGCGGTTAAAATATGTCCCCAACTCTGGAACATAACCTGACTTCTTCATTAGAAATCCTAATTTCCTTGATTTTGTAGCAATCTTTTCCCTCAATGAGTGTGTTCTGTCTCCCACAACAAATTCATGTACTTTAGTACTAGCCTCAATCCACGCTTTAGCAGGCTTCTTCCAAACACCGGCATCTTTCCTTTGCACTTGTAAACCTTTGCACTTGTCCATCATACCAGCATTGGAATAGATATGTGACATAAGCTCATATGAGGTGGCATTCTCAGGTTCATATCGGAGTACTTGTTGAAAGCATTCTTCTGCCAAACTCACATTACCAAACTTTTTGCAGGCTATAAGCAGAGACATCCACACTGTACTGTCAGGAGACACGGGCATATTGCTTAGCAGCTCTTCAACATCACCAAAATGCCCAGCCCGACCCAGCAGGTCAACCATGCAATTATAGTGGTTTATCCTGGGAGTGATGGCATGGGCTTCTCTCATAGACCTTAAACAGGTTTGACCTTGCAATACCTCCCCACTGTGGCCGAGGGCAGCCAGAATTCCAGTATAAACATCACCTTCTGGTTTCACCCCCTGCTTGTGCATTTCCTCAAGACACTGTACTGCTGGCTCAAACTGACCGTGATGAGCATATCCTGCAATCATTGCACACCATGTCACCGCATTCCGATTTGGCAACATATTGAACACTTGAAATGCTTCCTCCAAATTCCCACATCTGGAATACATATCAACCAAGCAGCTGCCAACAGCAACGTTGCCTTCATATCCGATTACAATGATATGTTCATGTATCAGCTTACCATAGCCCATAGCTCCTATGCTTCCACAAGCTTTTAATGTAGAAGATAGTGTTACCTCATCAGCCTTGACACCCTTTCCACACATTTGCTCAAAAAGCTCAAGGGCAAGAAGGCCATGGCCATGCTGCACATAACCATTTATCATAGTGCCCCATGCTACTGCATCTAGAGTCAATAATTGGTCGAATATTTCTTGTGCATCCTGAAGTTTTTCGCATTTTGCATACATATCAATGAGGGCACTTCCAATGGCAGCATCGGATTCAAGTCCAACTGCGATGAGGTGGACATGTACCATTTTACCATGGGTAATGGCCTTTATTAATCCACATGCTTTTAATGTACACAAAATTGTCACTTTATTAGGAATCATACACCTCTGTTGCATCTCAACAGAGAGTTCTAAGGCAAATATCCCATCCCCATGCTGGGCATATCCTGCAATAATCACACCCCATGACACTAGGTCATGATCTGGTGAATCATTAAACACTTTGTGTGCATCCCGTATGCTCCCAGATTTGCAATACATGTCTATGAGAGAATTTTGAACACCAGCATCTGAGCGAGCCCCATCATTAATGATTTGATGATGTATAATTGTGCCCTGAAGTGATGCTCCTGAATTTCCACATGCCTTCAGGATAGATGAATAGGTCACTGTGCTGGGCACAGCCTCAGCATTTTGCATGCTGATAAAAAGCTCAAAAGCAGCAAGGATGTGACCATGTTGAACCAACCCCACGAGGAGAGCATTCCACGATACTACATTACGACTTGAGAGTACACCAAACATAGAATGTGCCTCATATATGTCATCACATTTTGAATACATGTCAACAAGGCTATTCCCTATGGCAGGATCTGATTCAAGTCCAATGCTGATGATTAAGTCATGGATCCACCGGCCTTGCTCAATTTCTTCTGCATGGCCACAAGCCTTTAAGAGACATAGAAAGATGACTTTATTTGGAAACAGTCTATCTTGTTGCAGGTTGTTGAAAACGTCAAGTACAGCAAATTCCTTCCCATACTGTGCATATCCTGAGATTAATGCACCCCATGATACCACATTCCTGTTGCGTATACACAGAAAGGCTTTGTCTGCTTCTATCAAACTGCCACATTTGGCATACATGTGCACAAGGGCACTGCCAACCACCACGTCTGACTCAAGCCCACATCTCCGGATATGCTCATGTACTAACTGGCCTTGTTCAATGGAACCAATGTTGCCACAAGCTTTCAGTAAGCACACAAAGGACGAGCTGTTCGGTGATATGCCATCTCGCCGCATCTCTTCATACAGATCAAGGGCCCTCTTGTTTTTCCCAAGGGCCACATGTGCTGACATAATGGCACACCACAGGTGCACATTCTTGCGCTCACCGACATTGCAGAACACCAATTTCGCATCCTCCAAGCTCTCACATGCAGCAAACATGCGGATAAGGTCATTGCCAAGGTCTGTGATGAAATCGGGGCTCTGGCTAACAATAAGATGATACAATTGGCGGCCTACCGCGAGGTCTCGGCTGTCAGCAACGTTCTGAATGAGAAGCTCGAGTGCCTGCCGAGATGGCAGAGAACCCCGTGTATCCAAAAGGTCCAGTGCTTCTGCATCCTGTGATCGGGGCCCATACCTTGGCAAGGAAACTGCAGGACATTTGAGACTCTCACCATTTGCGGCAGCTACCCTAGGAAGCCTGCGGGAAGCATTAGAGCATGCCGTACACATGAACAGGTACCCTTCCTCCTGGGATCGTGCCTTGCCTGTTTCGCCCCTCTGATCAGCCGGCACAGGCAAACGATTAAGAGAAACAAGACTGTGGCAATACAACTATGATTAATAATAATTTGGTGATAGCAATAGTAAAAATGCTAACCCACACGCTAGTTCATTATCAATAGAAGACAATAATTGTTTAGGTACCTTGCGTGATCTTTCCCAATGGACTGTGATAGTTACATTTCTATCAATGAGAGATAGGTTGATATGCATGGAAGATAATGATTGTGTAGGTGCCTTGTGTGATTTTTCTCAATGTAGTGTGGCAATAAGATTATTACCAGTGTGAAAACAACACTCCAAAAGTAATAGCAGAGATTTATTTGCATGCTTAAGTATAATGGTGTGCCTTGCTCTATTCAAGCTATAAAAACTTTCCTCGTGTTAATTGGAATCAAAATGGATATATAGTGCAATTATTTGATAGTCATTGAGAATGTGTGACCCGTGTGTGTGTGTGTGTGTGTGTGTGTGTGTGTGTGTGTGGATGATCAGGATTGGGTATATATCTTAGCATGGTAGGGAGAGCCTTGTCCACGTAAATGGCTAAGCTTAGGACAATTGGATTGATAGTGCCTATTCTCATGATGAATCTAGAGCCATCTTGGCCGATCATCAAGGTGTGTGACATTCCTACCAATCAAGTTACACCACATGTTATTTGACCATGATATTGATCTAATGATGTTGCTTATAGGGTAGCAGGAATTTGAGGAGGATAAGAATACTGACATCAAGGAAGAATTCTAATAGGCAACGACTAGTAAGAGAGCTGTCCTAGCTGCCATTTTGCCACACATGCTTATGCGTCAAATATACTAACAAACCCTCCCTTGATGTGTAGTTGGTCATTACCAATTGCCATTGTCATCAAGTATGTGATTACAAAATAAAATTGCCCCCTTGAGTCTACTATCATAATCATAAGTATTTGGTGTGACTAAAATAGGATGTAAGCAAATGACATTGAATTGAATAAGAGGTTTGTCCCCTTGCCTACATCATTGGTGCCAATGATGGACTTTACAACTGTGGGATCTAGAATAGGTGTCCATTGGATAGAGGTACATCATTGGATTCGTTTAATTTAGATACATCTTGATTTTGAAGTGACTTGTTTGAATAGATTGTTTGGTTGGAGTAGCACTCCCTTTCAAGATGGCCAAAGTGTCTACAAGTGCAATTCTTTTCTTCATGATAAGTTAATCCACAATAATTGTATTTAAGCCTTGAATTTCTTGTAGTGATGACGACATTGTCACGAGTAGTGGTTGAAGTGCTCCCATTGGATTTAATATATATATATATATATATATATATCTCTCTCTCTCTCTCTCAAGGATGCCTCAATGTCCTACAACTTCAAATCTTCCATATTAGATAATGTTTCAACTAAATTTGGATAGCCATCTAATCAATAAAATGGCTTTGGCTTTATCTTCATCTAGTGTTCTTTTTAGAATAGTAGTGAGCTTACCTTGATGCTTGATTGAATACCCTCCTCTCTCTTGCACTCCGGTAGCTCCACGATTCTTGATGCTAGCTCAAGCATCCTCAACCCTCCTCCATCTCCAAGCTCCATCCTCCATAGCCGCGTGCGCAAGAGAAGAGAAGAGAAAAAGAGAAGAGGAGATGGTGAAGAGCTTCACCCTCTTGATCCCTCACTCTCACACACACTCACTCCCTCACACTCACACTCCCTCTCTCAAGAGCACACACAAGCAAGAAGGAGAGAAGAAGAGAGGAAGAAGAAGACTCTTTTTGCTACACACCAAAAGAATGAGCTTCTCATTCACTTTTCAACTTTATATACAAAGCCCTAAATCCTTTTTGGGCGGTCATCCCCTTGTCCCTTTTTTACATGGCCGGCCGTAACCTAGGCCCTTTTTCCCATTTCCCACCATTCTAATTTATCCTATTCCCAACTAATGCGTACACTTTGCACAGGAGCGAGCCTGGCGCTCTTTTACAAGGATTCGGGGGCACTTCCATATTTAATGGTGCGCCTTTTACTCTTTTGTTGCCTTGGGGCGACATTGAGACTTTTTGAGGGTCGTGCCTGAACATTTAAATTTTTCAGGGTCTGGTTACCGGTCAAGGCGCCTTTTTCTGCTTTTGTCCTGTGCCTTTTTTTCTATTTCATTTTTTCCGTTTTCCACTCCTCTGTGCTGCAGGAAACACAGTAACATTATCCCCCTCCTAGCCAAGTGCCAGTCCCATGGCACTGCGGTGGGAAGTAGTGGCTAGTTAGGTCTGCTGCTAGGCGGAACTGGTGGGTGGATGACACCGCTTCCAAGGTGGTTGTGTGAATGAGAGTTGATGGAGTTTAGTAACGATGACCAGGAGAGATTCTGGCATGCTTTAGGCTCCATGAAGATGCTCGGCGTCTTTCACACAGTTGTGGCATCTGTTATGTAGCCGGTCATCCCTTGAGTATCAGAAACGCTTGAAGCAATAAGCAATCCCTTAGGAGGATGGTATTGGAGGGATTTATTCTGGAGAAGCCCCCCCGAACTCTGTCTTGACAAAGATATGGTTTGTCTTCGCATTGAAAATCTGTGTCTTTGAATTGAAGATCTTTGTCTTTGAGTTGAAGGTCTTCAGTACTGCGTTGAAGATCTTCAACTCTGCATTGAAATTCGTCAGGCTTGTGGAATCAATAAGCGATCCGTAGATCTTGAGGCATTGGGCATGCATCTTTCGAAGATGAAGTTCCAAGATCTATGCCAATGGTAGATCTATCTTGACTTGGTTCAATCATGGTAGCCATCAGCAGGTAGATGGCTGGACACCAGCACATGGAAAAAGTTTTGGTCATTAAAGGATGCCGTGGGTGATCCTCTTCAGCGGAGTAGCCATTTCTTGAAACTCGAACATAACCTGCAAGAAAAGTTGTGCACTCCCTAAGGGGTGTGTCTGCCTCTCCGTGTAGTGCATGGTGCCCGTGGCAGTGGAACTGGGAAATGGGTCTAACCTTCGGTAGGCCCTCGGTAATGTCCCACACTTGAGGACCCAGTTCGTGTGTCGTTGGAAGTGCGGTGCAAGTCTTAGGGTGATAGGTCTGAAAGTCCTGCCCTTGATGTGCCCTAAGCGTGAAGTGGGGAAGGGGCTAGGGAGAACCCTAGGTGCAATGACGGTGGTGCACGATGAGGCGAAGGGGAATTGCAAGCAGATCTTGCGAAGGTCTCACCGCTTATCTTTGCTTAATGGGAGATGTATCCCTTGGCTTGCGATGCTTTGCTATCGTCTCTTCTTTCCAGTGTACCCTTTTCTTTTGTTGCCTTGCGGCTTGCTTCTTCTTCTTCTTCTTCTTCTCTCTCTTTTTTCTTTTTCTCTTTTTTAAAATAAAAATAAAAATAAAGAGGCTTATACATGGAGACATGTGATACAAGGACATGACAGGAGTTTACTCCTCGTCATCCGAATGGCGGGTAGGGGATGGTGGAGGGCGGGGTGCCTTGTTAAGGAATTTGCGACTCAACAAGTAGCCCTTGAGGCTGAGGCAGGTTTTGAGAGTGGTGGTGGAAAGGAAGGGGTGGTTGCACTATGTGAATTTGCTATAGCTCATATCTTTGAGCAGTGCAACATAGAAGGATGGCAAAAGAGTAGCGCGCATCATGAGGCGAGTCATGGTGCTGCTATCTATGGCATTGGGGTCGAAGCAGAGGGGTGGGAGGTGGCCTTCTTGAGGTGCAGGCTCTTGGTGGACTAGGACCCTTGTTAGTCTAAGATAATTACAAGTGGTTATGAAGGCGGGGTCAGGACAAGAGGTGAACTCGTTAAGAAATCTATCTATGGAGCTGTACAAATCAGGGAGGGTAAAGAGAAGGGCATCCTTATGGGAGGTGCTATTGGCGTTATAGATAATGGGAAAGTCGAACTTGCCGTGGATAGACGGATTAAAGTCGACCCCTACCCTTCGAGGATACGGCATGAAAGTGGGGTCGTTTCTCTCAGAAGGGAGGGTGTTACAAAATGCCATCCACGCGTCAAGGTTGACGTAAAAAATGCGTCTTCTCCAGGTGGGTTGGCAATTAAAGCCTTCCACCGATCTAGGCACCTGGAGGACTTTATCCTGCCAAAATTCACGGTCCTCTGCTCCCCAAGCAGTTGGGTTGGCCTCTCGCTCCGCTATCCACTTGGCCTTGAGCCTTGCACCCATGACGATTACGTCATTTACCAGTTGAATGGGCATTACTCTGTTTAATGTAGCGGGAAACTCAAAGCTCAAGTTGAAGGGATCGCGAGTACATTCCTGCTGTTCCCAGATAATCAACTTTGCATGGAATTCAGCAGGGTGATTCTCAGGGCGATGTAGGAGAGGGGCAGGTTGTCTTGGAATAGGTCTAACGTTCAGCTTTTTCCTTGGCTTCTCTACCATTTCTCTCCTGTGGTTAGCCTGGGCTGCTTTCATCTCAACAGATGTGTCAGGGGGCTGCACTTCCTCTTGTTGTGGAGGAGGGGGTGGTGGGACGTAGTCCTCCTCTTGAGGTCCCAGATCAAACTCTGGTTCACCCCCTTCTGCTTGCACGTCTTCTTGTGCCTTCGCCTCTATGAAGCCGAGTTCGTCTATTTCTTGAGCCGTCAGGCCTACTTGTGCAAGATATCTTCTTTGCTCCTCCAGGCTCTGTGGCGGGCCTCCTAGCAGTAGTGGCACATGCATGCATGCTGTTAGGGCTCTACGTGCAATGGCTAGCTTCTTCTGCACACCTGATCATTGGCTTCGTTTCCTTCCAGTTTGGTGGAGTGGAGTAGTGTATTGAGGAAGGTGTGCTGCTAGGCTATCATGGAGAGCTGGGCTGCCTTTGCCTGATTCTCAGCTAGCACCCTATCTCCTTCTACTTTGGCCAGTCGGCGTGCCAAGTCTCGTATTCTCCCCTCATTGTGGTCAGCCCATTCTTTTGCTCTTTTTTCCATATCTTCCAGGCTCTCCCCCTGATGGAGGGTCATAGCCATGAGTTGTTGCTGCTGGTCCTCGAGCTCGCGGTGCAGGCGGGACTGCTCCTGGCATTCATCAGCGATCTGTGCGTTGAGCTGGTCCAGCTTCACGTGCATCCTTCGCACCTACTCTCCTCTTAACTGGTCCAGCTCTGCAGCCTCCTGTCTGATCTTGTCAAGCTGGTTTTGTGCTTCCAGGTTGACTGTAGAGAGCTGGTCGTTCTTGCGCCGTAGGTGAGCATTGGTCTCCCTCTCTTCGTTGAGGCGCTCCATCAAGATTTTTCTTCTGCCTTCCCAAGCAGCGTCACGTTCCTTCAGGGCTTTTGATTCTTCTGCATCCTTATTACTAGCTTCCTCCCTGAGCGCAGCAATCTCCCTTTGGTATTCTGTTATCTGCTTTGTTTTCTCCAGCTAGAGAGCAGCTCGTGATTCTCGCTCTGTTGCCAACTCCTCCATGGATGTTCTCCTTTCTTCCTTGGCCCTTTCTAGCTGCGAGAGCAGCTCCTTAACATATTTGTCGTATTGGCCTGCTGGAGGTGGGGGATGGGACATGGTGGCGGTGGTGACAGCGACTTCTGTTTTCTGCCTCTTTAGCTCCGGCCTTGGCTCCATATCAGCCGTGGCTGCCCTTTTGACTCTTGATGCTGGGGTGGCCACGCCCGCTTCTCTTGCCAACTCCCTGTTCACCAGGAATTGCAGCCAAGTGACCATATTGGTCTCATCGACTTTTGGAGTGGAGCCTTGGGTGGCGGTGGTAGTGGGCATCGTTATGATGAGAGTGGCTGGCATGGAAGGTACGAAGAGGGGGGGAGTTAGCATCATCGGTTCTTTGCCTTTTCCTTCTGCTGGGGGTGGGGGTGTGATTTCCAGCACGTTGGTACTGGAACCAGGTGCCTCTGTTCGGTGTGGGCTCTTTGCGCCTTCCTCGTCTATTTTGTGCTGCTCCTCAATGGAGCGATGGGTGGCCAGCACTATTTCTTCCTCTTCCTTCCTTCTCGCCTCCTCTTCAGTCTTCTTTTTTCTCTCCTCCTCATCTTTGATCGACTCCCTTCGAGCCCTCTCCAGATCTTCCTTTTCTTTCTTCTTGCGCTCCTCTTCCCTCTTTCCATGCAAGGCTTTCGTCCTCTGTTCTGCGTGCCTCTGTGGGCTGCCGTGGGACTCTTCCTCTTTGTCTTTGTCAGTCTCCGTTTCATCGGAAGACCTACGCTGCTCTTCTGTGTGAGGTGGGGATTGTGACGGTGACTCGTCACTTCCTTCTTCGCCTCCCTTCTTGTCTTCTTCTTCTCGTCCTTGCCCTAGTGCTTCTTGGATTATGGCCGTAAAGATGCCTCCAAACCCTATGGTTGCGACTTTGGAGGATGATGCCTTGCGGGTTGATCGGGACGATGGGGATTCTCCTCCAGCGGCTCTTCCTCCGATTGCTAGGGCCTTAGCCGAAGCCTCTATGGTTCTCCTCACAAATCCATTCAGGTTTACCTTGTCCAGTGATTGTGCCGCAATGTTGTCGAGCAAGGGCACGTTGATCCGGCTCATTATGCTGTTGTACCTCTGGCTCGAGAACAAGGCGTGCACCATTTTTGCTTGCAGCTAGATTTCTGGGTTTGGGATGTCTGCCAAACTAATCCCATCATTGGTATGGACCTTCACCTTGTCCATTCCTAACATGGCGTAGACGTCCCTCTTCGGCTTCCTTTCCACCTTATTCGGCAGCCCCAGTGCCCTTTCCACCAACTCTGGGGTCAGGTCGATCTGCACTTGCCTGGCGGCTTCATTTTCGCGCACCGTGATGGTGCCTCTGTTTCTGTTGAAGGTGCGCAAAAAGTTGGCGCACTGGGTATAGTCCACCCTTTGACCCACTGCGTCTAGGTATTTCTGTAGATGGCACTGGTCTATGATCTGGCGCACTGCCGGTCCTTCGATGGCCACGTCTTCAAGGTTGAAGATGTGACGAAAATTCAACTGGTTGAAGGCTCTCGTCTCCACCGTGAGGCTGTACTTCAATTGCTCCTCCTCTGAGAAGGGGAGCTTGCCCGCTTTGTCCCGGCTTGCCATGATCGATGCCTGCAAGTTCAACCATTTTCACTATTAGTGCTTTTTGACAAATAACTTGCTGAAAGAAGAAAAGCATAGCAGACTTTATTGAGTATAGCCTTAACTTTTCTTTTCAGACTTTTACCATTACATCTTACCATTGCATTTCAAATTTTATTGACATTTCATACTTGGTTTACTTTTTAAATTCCACCTTACGATTTCACCTTACCCCCTCCCCCTTTGGAACGAGAAGAATCCATCCCAGGATTGGAGGTTGAGAGGACAAGGGCATTCAGCATAAAGGGCATCAGTCTATTTGCGCAAGAGCCACACATAGAAGTTGGGGTTGTACTCTAGCTGAGCTTCCTGGTCTAATTCGAATGGGCGGATACTCATGTGCGTGATGTATGTCAGAACATCGGTTAGGAGATCGCCAGAATCGATTCGACTTTCAATGTGGAGTTCTTACTCTGTTAAGAGGCGGTCAAGGTAGGGGTTCCCCTTGATGTACTCTTCCATGGGTCGGCCACAAAGAGTGGTTAAGACTCGATACGAGGTTGGCGCGACGTAGCGTAGGTGGGGTCGTACTCTGCTGTTTTGATTTCACGGCGCTGCTCAGTGTTGGTCATTATGCGGCACCCCTCAACTTCCCATTGCAGCCTAAGAGTGTACCAACGCTTCAAAAACGTGGAGTCCGTATCAGCAAGCATGGATAGCTCGGTGATTTCCAGATCAGTGATAGTAGAAGTGGTTCGTTGATCGTAGGATGTGATGAGACATTGTTTAATGGCTTGCTCTTTGGAGATCTCGCTGTTGAGCAATTCAATAGCAGCGTGAGAAGTTTTTGCAAATGCGAATTCAAAAGTCTCCTAAGAGCAAGGCATATTGCGCACTTCCATTGCAAAGGGTTTATCTAATAGACCTAAGTCCAAGCAGTCATAACTGAGGGCTAGCGACACGAAGGTGGCATCAAGTTGTTTAATGCATTCCATCACGTCATCCTCGGTGTCCTCAGCAAGGTCAGCGGCTAGCGCTAGAAAGGATTTTCGTTCATAGGAGGGCGTAAGGCCGATAGGTGGCCGAGGTTTGTTAGAACTAGAGGCCTTGACAATACATAGTTGCGGTTGGGAGTTTCCTTGAGCCTGCCGTTGGGCTACTTAGGATATGGGTGGGTTAGGGTCAGCCACAACAGCTGGACTGCTGCAGTCAACTTTGCTTTGGGGAGTGAGATTGACTTGGTCGGATGATGCCTCCTGTGACGATGGCTGTTGCTTAGGCCGATAGGTTTGTGCGACTCTCTTGGGTCGAAGCGTAGATGAGTCGGATGGCTGGGGCTCTGGAGAGCACTGCGGCCTATGGTTTTGAGGTGTTGTGGGACGTGGGCTGATCAAGCTTGAGGGTGGCGCATGAATAGTGCCTTTGGTCATGGGGACCTTAGGGATCCACAACCAGGTATTTCCCTCGTAGTAGCCTTGCGCATGCAAGAGGGATTCAGGGACCCATCTTTGCTTGATCACACGGCGCTTCCTGTGACTGCGTCTTGGCCTCCTAGGTTTAGAGTTATGGGTCTTATGAGGATAGGCACTTTGACTCCTAGGCGGTTGTTGCGTCTTGGCCTCCTAGGTTTAGAGTTATGGGTCTTATGAGGATAGGCACATCGACTCCTAGAGTTATGGGTCTTATGAGGATAGGCGCATCGACTCCTAGGTGGTTGTTGCGGCTGTTTAGGCACCCACTGGAAGCGAGGCTGTTGGGCCTTAGCTTTGGCGGCGGTGGGTTGCGGTTTATGGAAGACTGGGAGTAGCAGCCGCGCACTACCCCCCTCCTTAGTCTTGCCTACGGATGTTTCTACCGGTGGCTTTGCGGATGGTGGTGGTGTCGCGTAGCCCTTGCTGAAAGCTGTGACAATGCACACGTTGCCTATTGCTAGGTGGATACACTGCGACTCATAATCGACATTGCAGTGAGTCTACTTTTTGAAGGTTTGCCCCAGCAGTGACTCCGTGCCTGCATCTATAGCACTTGGCAACACGTAAAAGAGCATTGGAGCAGTCTTAGACTCGATAGAAACGGCGACTTTGCACTTGCCCAGAAGTGCATATTATTGGGCCCCATATGGGTTTAATTTGGTAGTTGTGGGTTGAAGTAGTGGTTTGCCAAGTTGGATCCAATGATTGTGGGTTAAGACGATGAAGTTTGCTCCCTCGTCAAGATCAAGGCGTTGAAAGTGCATGTTTGCTTGGCAGTGACCGTGACATAGAGATAAGCGAGTTCTACGGCTTCCTCATCTTCGTCATTGATTTAGGTGATTGTAGCTACTCGTACTTTGACCAGCGGTTCTAACAATGGTGGCTCATGCCAAGGGTGCGTGGGAGGGTAGTACTTCTTGACACGACTGCCATTGAAGAAGCCTATTCCCTCACCATCTAGTGTCTCAAGCTCGACATTGCCGGTTCGACTGATCGCACGAACCTTGAAGGGTCTAAGACCTCTAAATTTCATTTTTTGCTTATGCCCCTTAACTAAATAAAGGAGCACTAAGTCACCTTGTTCAAACTCGCACTGCTTGACATGCTTGTCAAACCAGCTCTTGCGTCGGGCTTTCTCACAGATAAGTGCGTGGGTGGCCAGAAGACGAGTCTCTGATAGGCGTTCAAGTTCGACTAGGCGTTGCGTCCATGCCTCCTTCCCTTCCCATCGTTCTTGAAGTGCTATTCTCAGGCTAGGAACGAAGAATTCTAATGGTAGAATTGCCTCAGTTCCATAGGTCAGTCTGAAGGGGGTTTGGCCGACAGCTGTTTTATAAGCTATGCGGTAGGCCCACAAGGCTGCCATCAGCTTGTTGTCCTAGTCGCTTCGTGAGGCTGAGACTACTTTAGTCAGGACATTGATAAGAATCTTGTTAGTTGATTCTGCCTGGCCATTTGCCTGAAGGTAGTATGGTGAGGATTTGCGATGGATAATGAGAAAGGTGGATAGGAGATGTGCTATCACTTCATTGATGAAGTGTGTGCCTTGGTCGCTAACCAGTTCGATGGGGCAGCTGAAGCACGAGATCACTGTCTCTCATAAGAACTTGGCAGTCGTCCTAGCGTCGTTTTTTCATGTGGCTCTTGTCTCTGCCCATTTTATGAGGTAATCCGTGGCCACAACGATGTACTTGGCTTGTAAGTATTGCGCTGCAGGACTAATGGGCCCTATGAAGTCAATTCCCCATTTTTCGAAGGGTTGGCGAGCAATAATTGGGGTCAGCTCCATGTGATCCTTACGAATCGGGACTTTTGTCCGTTGGCACTCATCACAATGCTTGGCGAATCGCTTGGCCTCACGGAAAAGTGTGGGCCACCATAGTTGAGACTGCAACACCTTCCGTGCCATTATGTCTCCACTAAAGTGTCCTCCCACGATGTCGTTGGGCGCCTCTGAGAGCGCATCATGCATCTCATGCTCACACACGCATCTACACAGCAATCTGTCTTGCCCCAGCCTATAGAGTTGGCCTGCAATCAGCTGGTAGGGCTGTATCTTCAGGATCAAGTGCCTGAGTCGGGCTTTTTCTATTGGTCGCTCAAGTAGTCCGTGCTCAAGTACTTGGACGACGTCGTCTGCCCAATATGGCATTAGATCAGCCTTAAATAAGTCTCTCTCACTGGACAGGTGGAATAGGTGGGCGTCGGGCAACTTGTCAACGATGCCTTGTCCAGTGAGTTCTCCTGTGGGGACGCGTGACATGTGATCAGCCATGTAATGCTGTTTTCCCTTTCGTACTACCACGGAGAAATCGAACTCTAAAAGTAGGAGGAGCCATCGAGCTATGCACCTTGTAGCACAAGGTTTGTTTACTAAATAGAGCAGGGCTTGATGGTCCACGAAAAAGATGAAGGGTGTGGCCAATAGTTAATGCCGAAATTTCTTCACATCAAACACCATGGCTAATTCCTCCCTTTCTGTTGTCGAGTAGTTCATCTCCGTCTCAGTGAGTTGTCTGCTAGCAAAGCTCAATGGATAATCTAAGTTGTGCTCACCAGGTTGGCACAACACTGCCTCCCACGGCAAACTTAGAAGCATTGATGTGCACGTGGAAGGTGATGGTCCAATCTGGGGCTCGTAGAATTGGTGCTATTGTTAGAGCCTTTTTCAAATCTTCGTACGCTCGTTGCCATGCCTCGGTCCACTCGAAGACAATCAGCAGCTTGTACAATGGTCTGGCGATCAGCGCGTAGTTCAGTATAAACCGTCGATAGTATCCTGTATGGCCTAAGAAGCATTGAACTCCCTTGTAATTAATTGGGGGTGGAAGGTCAACAATAACCCTAACCTTCAAGAAGTCAGTGGCAATGCCGTTCTTCGACACCACGTTTCCTAAGATGCATCAGTGCTTTACCCAAAACTGACACTTCAAGGGGTTTAAGGAGAGACGATATAAGCGACACCGTTCAAAGACTGTGCGGAGTTTGTCTAAGTGTTCGATCCAGGTCGAATGGACACACAGGTCATCGACAAAGACCTGTAACTCCTTGCGAAGCATGTCCTTAAAGATAGTGCACATGAGACGTTGAAAAGTGGCCGGGGCATTGGTTAACCCAAAGGGCATGACTATGTACGCAAAGATGCCCCACTTAGTGGCAAAGGCGGTCTTGTGCATGTCTGCAGGATGCACTTGCACCTGGTTGTACCCTGAGAAGCCATCCAAAAAACTGTAGGCTTCCTTGCCTGCCACCCTCTCAAGCATGTGCTCGGTGTACGGCAATGGATAGTTGTCTCTCTTCGTAGCAGCTTTCACTTTCTTGTAATTGATGCACACTCGGATTTTTCCGTTCTTCTTCATCACAATGACTATGGGTGATACCCAATCTGTGTGCTCAATTTCGTAAATGAATCCAGCTCTCATAAGCTTGTCAATTTCCTCTTTGACAGCATGAGCGTGTTTTGGATTCATAGGGTACGGTCCCTGCTTGACCGGCGTCGCGTCCGACGTCATGGGTATGTTGTGAGTCACAACACTCGGATCTACCCCCTGTAGCTCCTCTAAGGACCAAGCAAACACGTCTACATACTCTCGCAAGAGAGCGACAAGACTCGTTTCTTCTTCACCAGTCAAGTCGTCGAAAATGAACACTGGTCGGGGTGTTTCCCCTTCCTAGGCTAGGTCTACCTCCTTGACCTTGGCTGGTCCTTTGATTGGTTCGCTCATTTGCCCTTGACGTTTGGCACCTAATAGAACTACTACCCTATCCCCTTTTTTGAATTTCGTGAAGCGTTTAGGGAGGTCCTGTGGCTTCCACTGTTCTTCTGATCGTGTATCCCTGGGTTGCTTTGCCTTTTCTTGCCTTAATCGTCTACGCCTCAGGTGGATGGGTAGGTCCCCCTTGGTGCGTCTGGTCATGGGTGGCCTAGGGATCTTTGGATCGCTATCTGAACTAACTTTCGATTCAGAGTCAAACCCTCCATCTTCGCTGGAAGAGGTGGTCTCCCCTGGTGGCCGCAGTTCAAATGGTGATTCAGTCCTAAGTATTGATGTCCTTTCTGGCTGGGCTAGGCCCGCTTGCTCAAGGCCTATGGCTCCTATGTGTTCCAATCAAGCGCGATCACATTCCATGCGCATGACTCCTCGCTCTACTCTAAGGGGCTGTCGTTTCTGCGGCTTGGCGTCTGCTTGTATTTGCTCAATTTCTCGTCCTTCAATGTCGTATTCTATGGTATCTACTTCACCCCCACTCTCATCACTGAAGGATTGGCAGTCTTCGTATTCGTCACTAGAATCTTTGTCATCCGACTGCTCTTCGTCTCCTAGGGTTTGGTGTGCCTCGTTTCGTTGGTCAAGGACTAGGGCCCAGTTATACATGAGGTTTAAATCGTGCACTCTAGTCCATTTCCACTTGGACTCCTCTAAGAGATCCTGGAGTGGTTTGAAATTTGCAGCTAGATTGCCAGCTAGCTGGTCTGTCAGGTATTCCAGTATCCCCTGGAGTTCCCTTTTGTTGGATGGTACGTGGAAGTGACAGGCTTAGGCTTTCCATGGAGGCTTCCTGCCATCATGCAGGCTGGTGTAGAGAGTGCTTTGTTGGACTTGCCGATCGTTTTGATGGCCTACTCATATGCCTCATGATCTAAGAATGGCAGGTCGATTGTGGCAAGAACGTGCATCCAATCCTGCTCATCCTCTGGGCATGGGATATACTTGGTCAAGGGCCCATAGGGCTTCTTGACCTGAGTGTTCCCCTTGAGCATAGCGGAGATGGTGTCTAGGTCGACTGGTGAGGTCTTCCAAGTGTCCATCTCTATTCTTATGACGTTTGTTCTATTGCCAAGGAAGATCAAGCCGTTACCCCAATCTTCGATGACTCTAGCGTTGCGCATCCAGGGTCGGCCTAATAGGACATCATAGTCCACTCCCTTCATGACTATAAAGTTGACAAAGAACTGGACACCTGCAATCTTCACTGGCCAATTCTTCAATACCCCGAATGGCTTTACTCTCATACTGTTTGCTAACATGACATTAAACCTAGCAGCTTTGGCAGGCGGGTTTTCCCAAATCTGAAGCACTGCGTAGCTAAGCACACTAACCCCAGCTCCCGTGTCTACAATTCCCTTTCTTGTTGTGTCACCCAGGGCTAGGACCGGCAAGACCGCATGCATCTCAGAGCCTTCCCAAAAGGCGTTGACGTGCAAGGATTTAGGCGCGGAGTGCAGTGTCAGACTTGGCAATTGCGTTTCTGCATCCTGGTCTTGAGGGTCGGCCGTGACCTGCTCTTGTGATCCTTTGACCCACTGCTTAAGATCTTGCCATAGGGTAGGATGCTGCTTAAGCAGATCTCCCAGGCTAAGTGTTACAGGGGTGGTCACTAGCGTGGTTAGGAGATCGTTAGATACTTGTCCTTCCTCTAACCTAGATTGTCCGGGCCAATGGGTACGGCTGACCTAAGGCTCTATCACGTCAAGGCTTGGTCTTAGCGGCACTGCTTGTGGCGCAGTTGCTTCTGCCGACTTAGGTTGAGGCGGTGATATTGGCGTGCTTATGCTGGAGAGATCATCGATCTCATCCTCTATGATGGGCTCAGCATCTTTGAGATGCTGTCGAGCCTCCTTCACCCATTCCTTCACCTTTTCTATGGCCTCTAATTGTCACTCTGGATGCGGGTATTCCCCTACCTTAGCGCTTCCCTTTTTGGCCATCCTAGGGGCTAAAGTCTCTGCCTCTGCTTCTGAAACCTTCTTTCCCATAGGCAGAGTCGTAGCACTCTCGGTTTTTAGTGCAACTTTAGCTTCCGATATCTTCTTTTTCCGCCTGCGGCTTTTCTTCCCTATGGAGGTTGCGTCAAGATTGCTAGGTCCTGGCAGAGAGATGCTGGCCTGCTTCGTTTGGGCTTGGGTCATGACCTGCAATGGAATAGGTGTGGCCTTCCCATTGGGGTTTTTGACACCAAACAGCCCCAATGGGACAGATGGCAAGTTGGTTGAGCTAGAGGATGGCTTTCACTTTGGGCAATCCATGAAAAGATGGGTGATTCCGCACTCTGCGCACCTTTGGTAAGCTTTGTCTCTGTTTTGCTACTCTCTTTCAGGGCAGCGTGATGAGACATGACCGGGGTGACCACAAGTCCAACAAGTGACTGGGTCCTACGGCTGCCCTCCTAGGCTCCTACCTCGTCCTCGTCCTAATGCCATCACAGGCACGAGTCGATAATCCATGAGGACCACATTGCCCTCATCGTCATGTGAGACGTAAGGATATATGTAGGTCTCTTCATCATTCGACTCCTCCACGTAGTGCACTGGAGCATCGCTCGGTGGGTGGGTCACGTAAGGACCAGGCGGTCTAGGAATGCCTGTAGGATTTATGTCCATTCTAGGGGCGGCTGGTTTCATATCGTTAGGCGCGGGAAGAGCCAACGGGGCTGCCCTTCCGAAGAATGGCTACGGCCTGTTTGCTAGGTAAGGCTGGCCGTAGGGTTGCGAGTATGGAAGTCTTCTTGGTAATCTACAATGCGCGACATCATGGCCGAACCTATCGCAGTTAGCACAAGGTCTTGACCTAGGGTCTTGACACTCGGCCGGCAAGTGGTTTTCGCCACAGTACACGCATTAGACGTGCAGGCGTGTTGGTCATCTCAACATGTCTTGTAACTTGGCTAGTTCCATTTTGACCTCAGCCAGGCCTTGGTCTGTCTCGATGGCCTTCCCCTTATCTTGGGATGATGGGATTGACTGTTCACTAGAGGCTGACGTTCTCTCTGAGCTTCGCGAGTTGGTCTCCTCTAGATTTGAGCTCTTGAGCTCTGCTCTTTCAACTGATCATCGACTTTGATGGCTTCCTCAAACACTCTAGCCATTGCGTCCCGCTGCAAGCTTGAATTGCCTGCCAAAGCCTTATATAACTCCTCGTCTCGAATTCCGTTGATGAATACAGTCGAAACTGCTCTTGCAGCCGGTCGCTCGCCCAGCGGGATTCTCTTAAAGAGACTCCTCACATGGGTCACGTAGTCGCGGATGTCCTCCTTCTCTTTCTGCTTGATGTTCATCAACCGTACTAGCAGGTTATCGGAGTATCCGGGCTCGGTGAATCTCTCGACGAAGAGATCCTTGAGGTTATTGAAATTGGCTCGCTCGGCAGCATCTAGGCTCGTATACCACATCCTAACCTTGTCACCTAGGCAAAGCCCGAATGCTTGCGAGCGTTGAGTTTGGTCATTGAGGCCATTGGCTTCGCAGACTTGCTTAAACTGCTCAACAAAGCTATATGGGCTATCATGAGGTTGGTACTTATCGAGTTGCTTGGCAACAATCAGTATTTTGGCCTGGCTTTTTGAGCCTTGGTTTGCCCCTAATCCTGCCGAGCAGTGATTTTGCTAGTGCAGTGGCACTCTGCTCTACTGCTGTATTATTGAGCAGTCGTTTCATGAGAAGCTCGCTCAATGTCAAGTCTCCCTCTAGTGCTCTCTCATGGTCCGGCCAACCAAGTTCAGCACTCGCTGCACCTCATGCAACTCCATGCTTTGCCTTTGGCTCCTAGCTTGCTGATCTCTATTGTACTCATCTATTCCCTGCAATGCCTTGCGGGCTAGCCTTCTCTCCTCCTCTAGATCTGCAATGATTGCATCTGATGTCCTGCCACAGTGCTCGTACAGGGCATGCACGTCGTAACTGCTCACCAGCTCTGAATAGCGTCTGAGAATACATTCAAATTGAGCTTCTCACTAGACCGATGGTCGGAGCTCTCTTCCGTCATGGTTGAGTTCTCGGGCTCTGCTATGCTGTCGATCAGGTTGAATAGACTTGATAGATCCTCATCATTGGCGCTCCTTGCTTGGTCGTATTCTGTGCTTTGATAGTTTGTCTATGTCTTGGTTCTCTCCTACTAGTGGGTTCCTTGAGTGGTTTTATCTGGGTGAGTTCCTTGACTTATTGAATACAGTCCTCAATTATTGTTCACTCAGGGTGTGTCTTTTCTCGTGCATTTGTGGTCAATCAGGCCTTCAGCTTCCTTATGTGTACTTCAAGTGCAGAATTCAATGTGAGTGCAGCAACAATCTCTATATGCTTATGCCCTCTTGTCTCGTCTCGGGCCTGATAAGCTTCGTTGCTCAAGTTCTGGCCATTCTAGTGGGTTCTAGGGTCTGTGCTGCTTCTTACTGTTCACTAGAGGGTCGATCACAGGTTCTCCGATTCGGTTTTCGTTCTCAACGCGTCAGGTCGCTGAGGAGTGCTCCAGCACTGTCCCCCTGTCCCCTGGTCGTGACTCCTACGTCGGGAACTACCTATAAGGCATTTGCTATGTTGTCCTGAAGCGGGTTGTGCTTCCAGTTGGTCGTGGGGGTAAATCTTTGATGTTCTCTTTTTCTTTTCTGTCTAAGGGTGTGTCCGATTCTGAGAATCGGACGTCCGATTTACCAATGGTCCCATTTACCACTGGTCCGATTCTAGGAATCGGACTAGGTGGGTCCGAGTTTGAGCCGTTGAGTCTCAGAATCGGATGGGGGTTAAGTGTCCAATTTTCAAAAATCAGACAAGTGGTCCGATTGGACCATGTGTGTGGTCTGATTGCTGACGTGTCCTAATTCGTGAGTCCAATTTCCTCGATCGGACGATCGGGCTAAGCGTCCGATTGGACAGGGTTGGTCCGAGTATCTGAGTCTGAGTGGTTCGAGTCCCAAAATCGGACGGGTTGGTCCAATCGGACGGTTGTCCGAATGTCCGATTCTGAGAATCGGACACTGAATCGGGTGTCCGATTCCGCCGACACGAATGCACTTTCGAGCATAAATTCGTCCAAAATCTTAAGATATCTATTATTATAGGCTACAAGATTCAACAGGAATGATGCCGGAGTGATGGGGAAGAGATCTATATACCTGGGGATTGCCAATAGCAACGTCACTCCTTGCATTGATCGATCGAACGGGTCGCCCAAGCTCTCTCTCTCCCTCACTCTTAGCTGGTTGCAAATGAGGATTCCCTTGCCCTTCAAGAACTTATAACCCTACTAGACATTACCCGGATGTTACCGATCACTCTCCTTGCGATTCCTACACATTCAAATGAGCATTTCCTCCATTTTCCACATGTTTTCCCTGATTTTCTCCCTGTTTTACAGCAACAAAACCTATGCCTCTCGGGTGCGATTTTCTACTGTTAACCACTCTAAATGCAACAAAAATCAAAAGCAAAACACTGAACTAATTTTTCCATATTTTTCAATCATCAAACAACCAAAATATCCCAAAATACTTACCTGTTTTGAAGATAAAAAACACCCAAACTTCCTACCTATCTCAAGCTTTGTTTCGGGGATGAATACCCTACTTCGATGCTCAATATGAGGCGCTCAAGTGCTCAAGCTTGAATCCGTTTGTCCCGGCAATGGAACCAAAATGTAGGAGCTTTCGCTCAACCGCCAAGACCCACGGACCGCTTATTGTTTCAAGCATTCCAATTTAGCTCAATGGCTATCTCTCACCTAGCCGACGCGCCGTTGATCCTACGAGTGTAGTGAGATTACCTTGATGCTTGATCGAATACCCTCCTCTCTCTTGCACTCCGGTAGCTCCACGATTCTTGATGCTAGCTCAAGCATCCTCAACCCTCCTCCATCTCCAAGCTCCATCCTCCATAGCCGCGCGCGCAAGAGAAGAGAAGAGAAGAGAAGAGAAGAGAAGAGAAGAGAAGAGAAGAGAAGAGAAGAGAAGAGAAGAGAAGAGAAGAGAAGAAGAAGCTCCATCCTCCATAGCCGCACGCGCAAGAGAAGAGAAGAGAAGAAGAGAAGAGGAGATGGTGAAGAGCTTCACCCTCTTGATCCCTCACTCCCACACACACTCACTCCCTCACACTCTCACACTTCCTCTCTCAAGAGCACACACAATCAAGAAGGAGAGAAGAAGAGAGGAAGAAGAAGACTCTTTTTGCCACATACCAAAAGAATGAGCTTCTCATTCACTTTTCAACTTTATATACAAAGCCCTAAATCCTTTTTGGGCGGTCATCCCCTTGTCCCTTTTTTACATGGCCGGCCGTAGCCTAGGCCCTTTTTCCCATTTCCCACCATTCTAATTTATCCTATTCCCAACTAATGCGTACACTTTGCACAGGAGCGAGCCTGGCACTCTTTTACAAGGATTCGGGGGCGCTTCCATATTTAATGGTGCGCCTTTTACTCTTTTGTTGCCTCGGGGCAACACTGAGACTTTCTGAGGGTCGTGCCCGAACATTTAAAATTTTCAGGGTCTGGTTACCGGTCAAGGCACCTTTTTCTGCTTTTTTCCTGTGCCTTTTTTGCTATTTTCTTTTTTCTGTTTTCCGCTCCTCTGTGCTGCGGGAAACATGATAACAATATGTCATATGATGTTTCACCTAAAAGTCAAGTGGTAGGTCCAAAATTATTAGGTAGTTGTATTCGATGAGAAGTGTGATCAAGGATGATAGAAAATTTAGGATAGTGCTCTGATATGTTGACTTCTAATGTTTGATCCTATTATTCTATGTTTGTTTCCTGAGTAATAATGATGTTTTCTTTCAAATTATTCAATCAGGAATGGTTATGATGATCATAAAATGTGTGATATTCTTATGGATAGTAGTTTTGTGTTATTGAATAAGATATGTGTTTTATATCTGAGCCCTTTTCCTGAATATTATCTGCTCGATCTGTTCAAGAAATTTCCTGCAGTATTTGGGTCAATTCAGGATGATCAATGTATCTTGGATTGTTATGGTGTTTTGAAGAGCCATAACACTTTGGCGATCTCTGCTAGGTTCAGGGAAGTAATTTCCTAATTTAGGCATAAACCTAGAACCACCTTAGGTGCAAACCTGGAATCAATTTTCATGGAATTAGGCTACAAGATCAGGCAATAGGAAGGCTGATGGCATTGGCGGTGTATCATGTGTCTTTTATGGGTAGCATTTATATCAAACAATTACCTTTATCTATCCAATCCTATTCTTACCAAGAGTTGATCCCACAAATTCAGGGAAGCCCTCACAAGACAACATTAGCATGTTGCAGGGCTGAATGATTGGAATGGAGCAAAAGGCTTGGGCAGGTTGGATGAGGTGCAGTCTATTGATGCAGGGCAGACTTCTTTGGTAGGGGGTACCTCAATAATACTTCATTCCCCTACCACTTCAACAGATTCCCCCAATTTGTCAGATGATGAGGGAATATTGCCTCTTGAGCATTAGGATACTCCCCCTAGATATGCACTTGAGAGGTTACATCATGTAGTGCTAGGGAGGACATTTCTGTTTATAGAGTACTAGAATCCCATCTTAGAGGTCTTCACTTTAATCCCTTACCACCTCAAAGGAAGCCCAAGAAGCAAAGCATAATGAATCCAAATCAATTGGTTAATCCGAAGGTTTGAGCATCTAAATTTTCAAGCAAAAAGAGGAAAGACCCTGACTACCAGGTGGCCGAATTTAAGACAAGGTGGATAGTCGTTGGATTCAACCAGATGTATGAAGATCACGTCAAGAAGTAGCACTTTACTACCACCTTGCAGGGGAAGGCCATGGATTGGTTTGCGAGTTATGGTATGGCAGCTTTCAATACATATGGTGCTTTGGAAATAGTATTTTTGGGCAAGTTTCATAAGGACTTTGAGAGATATTTTAAGGAAGCTCAAGCTGTCCAACAAACTTACAAGATGCATTACTTCGAGCGACTCCAATCATCCAAGAACTTAAATAGGGAAGTTGTAGCAAAGATGATTCCCGAGATTAGGATAAGAGATGCCACTTGTGTGGAGAGATAGGGCACATCCATAGGAGATATCCCGACCATTGATGTTTTCACTGCAATGAGCTAGGGCACGTCCAAGTAGACTGCCTTGATATGGAGCCTCCAAGGAAACAAAGCTACACTAGTACAGTCTTCTGATATATAGACGAATCAGATGAAGTCGAAGACTTAGAACCTACTACACCACTTCAGGATTATTAGAAACCCTAGAAATTTTATCAACATATAATATAACTTGTAAACCTTACTCTTGTAACTACAATTAGCCTGAGTAATATGAGTTGCATCTATTTTGAGCCTAGAACTTGCAAATGATTACATATACTTAGCAAGGAATGACAGCTATAACTTGCAATGAATTTCTTTTAATTGTTTCTTCTCAACTAATATGGATTGGGTCTTACTAGAATGTCGAAGCTTGAAAGTATTATTTAGTATTACAAGCAAAGCCGATTGTCTATGGAGCTCAGTCCCGAACTAAGAAGAGGACAATCTGGGAACATAGTTTCTGCAATAAAGGACCACTTCGATCTGCCAAAAGGATCCCATGATAATTTGGTCTAAAGAAGAAACTCCTACCAAGGACAACTAAGAACCTTATGACCCCAAGTGATAAAGCTCTGCGTTGTTTCTATTGCAGGGATTTAGGTCATTTCAAAAGGGAATGTCTAAAGCACCCTAAACACCAATGCTTCGAGTGCCACAACATTGGACATAAGTATGTCAATTATCCCAACAAAACTCAAAGAGAACTTGAGCCTATAAGAAATGAAGTTGTTCAAGCTTCAGTGATCCAGAATTTACCACAAAAATTATCAGATACTTAGAAAAAACCTAGAAGATATCCATGAGATATACTACAATAAACTTTTCTCTTGTAATCTAGACTTGGATAAATCTAATGCAATAAGATGTTATTTCAAAAGACCACATGCTTATGAGTGATCAGAGTAGCGTAGTGGACACATGGTGGGTCCTAACCCACAAGCCTTAAGCCCCATTAATGTTTGTCTTCCCTAGTTTCTTTCGAGATGAGCACATCTTGAGTTCTCTAAGGGGGAGAGGATCTAACAGTTTGCTGCTGCATACGAACTCCCCCCCAATTTTAATGAAAGGAATTTAAATTATTATTATTTTCCCACACCACAACCATCGTCGAACAGATGGCGAGGGGAGGAAGGTTGATGACGATGCCAAGGCAGATGATGGGATGGATGAAGCTGACGAGGGAGTACGCGACGATGACACACAGTTGACGACGGCATGAAGATGATGATAACAAGCCACCTCACTCCCCCTCCCACTGCCACATTCCGTCCTAATAATACCCCCCTTTCCACTATAAACCCCCCCCAATCGTAATGAGGGAGATAGGAAGCCTTAGAGGAGGCCGTGGAGGCCACGACAGGCTAGAGAAAGAGAGGGAGAGGGTGATTGGTTTGCACAAACTCTTGTATCCGAATACAATCATTAGGATTAAAACTATGATACCTTGAGATCTGTCTGATAGTGACTATGTTTGTCAATCCTATTCAAGAATTGGGCTAGATGCAGCAACATCTCCAGGCCTCAAAGGCAAGAACTCTAGGGATTAGGAAACCCTAAGCCGATGCTTTTGTACCTGTTGAGAAGAAGGCTTGGTTATCTCAATGAAAGTGAATAATAATACTTACATCATGTTCAGTGTTTGAAACCCTAACATATGCCTTACCCGAAGAAAGGAGTGTTAGGTAAATTTTACATAGAATCACTCTTTGATCCCAAGGGAGAGAGAAAATATGTGATGGAAAGGTTATCGTGACTATTCCTGCAATATTTGGAAAAAGGATACCATTGTTTTGTTGATTGATTAAATAATGTCCTAAATGGTTTTGCATTAAACTGATTGTGGAATATGAATTGGATGATTATTCCAAGTGCTTGTGTTTGTTGGTAAATACATGACAGGGGTCTATAATGACAAGTTGCCATGGGAATAAAGAAATGTTCTTCTTGGAAGATGATATTAAGTTAATTGCCTTGATTGTGCTTAGTTCTTGATTGGATTAAATAAGGAAGGATATTTTGTGTGGGTGGATCATCTCTAAGGTCATGCCGTGTTTCAACCCGAGAGGGCACTGCTCGATTCACAGGCCGACGGTTGATTGGTGAAAAGGCCAACCACAGAAAGTGTGTCTCACTCCTAGGTCGTTTGTGGTCAATGGAGCTTTGGACACCCCTTGCAGAGTCTAGAATGGAGCTGTAGACTGCCATGAGCCCAATATCTGGGGCACTGGAAGATCCTATTCTAGATAAAGGATAGAAATTATGGTGCCATGTGATTTGGACCGGGAATTCTATTGGACAGAAGGGATATATAATTCTCCTGTATGGGCAGGAGATAAAGATTAACTTAAGATAAATTAAGGAACTTGTTTGAACTTTTTTGTCAAAGGACTGCTTGCTTTGTATTCGTGTCTGTGACGTAACTTATGCAAAAAAACCCTATTCCCTAAAAGGCCTAATTAAGGAAGCCGATTTTGAATGTCACACATAAATGTGATAGGACTTAATTAGGTAACTAAAGAATGCCCATTGAGGAAAGCGGGTGGGCAGAAACCCGACGGGTCTGTCCTAGGACAGGGTGGTCCTAGAGAACTGGGAGGCTTCTCATAAGGTTTTACCAACGTCCTTGTTAATTTAGGATCTTATTCATGCCGTTTTAGGGGATCGGAATGGGACTATGCCCTACAGGCAGAGAGGTTGAGCAGCACATCCCTCTTATTGTCCATTCACTTTGAACCAAGTGTGGTATGGATTTGCTTCGGATTGGGTATCTTTGCATAAAGTAGGGTATCCAAAACCCAACGCTAGAATGCTATTAGGAGACCTTGACCCCTAGGAACCTAGATTTGAGGTCGATTCTAGTGGGTTCGATCGTGAATATTCCGTTGCAAGGCAGACTCAAAAAACCCTACGCGACAAACCCTAGAACATTCCATGGAAATATCGAGCAGCAACACTTAGATTCGTTTCTCAATGGACCACTAAAACGTGCTTGGATAGCCGATTGGCAGGCACGTTACAACTCTACCTTGTTAACAAACCATGCACTACAAAGTGAATAGCTCGATGGTTACTTCTACTTTTGGAATTTGACTTCTTCGTGGTCGTGCATAAAGAAAAGTAGCATTACATGGCTGACCATCAGTCTCACATCCCCATGGGAGAAGCCGCTGGACAAGGCATTGCAGACATACTACCTAATGTCTATCTATTCAGCCTATCCAGCACTAAAGGTTTGTTTAGAGCTAACTTGATGCCTTATTGGGCAGATGACATAGTCCAAGTGCTTAAGCATAGACTCCCTAAATGACCAATAGAAAAAACCTAACTTAGGCAACCTATTCTCAAAATCCAACCATATCGATTGATAGCAGGCCAACTCTATCGGCTAGGGCAAGGCAAATTGCTGCGTAGATCTGTATGTGAGCATGAAATGCACAATGCACTGGTAGAGGCACACGATGGAATACTGGGAGGGCATTTTAGTAGAGACACAACAGCCTGCAAGGTGTTGCAGTCTGCGAGCTAGATTTTAGGACCCGATTTGGACCCGTTCTTGAAGCATTGAAGCTCGTTTTGGAGCCGGAAAGTACCAGAGAGGTGTTAAAGAGCCAATTTGCATGAAAAATCAAACGGTGGCAGATGACCGAGCTAGATTTTTTATAGATGCATTTCGACATCATAAATCCAACACAAGTCTTGGTTCGTCAATCGGAGGTGGTTTGACCCTCCATTTAATCCCCGCAAGGTTCGGCATTATAAAGCAGCTCTTAGATCGGGAAGCCGTAAAGTGCGTGGGAGAGGCTAGGTTGATGGAGTTCGACGCCACGAAGTCGCCTGTCCAATTGGATTGCAAATCGGAGTTTGTTTGGGCCTTCAAAATTGAAAAATCCACTTACGGACAATGTGAATACAAAAAGATGAACTTGTTATTTTAATGTTTTAAACCTTAGGCTTAATAAAAGCCTTGAAACTAATGCAAAAATTGATGAACAGAGGGATGCGTCAATGTGCCTCCTCATTTTTTGCTCATTGCCTCTCCGATTCAAACTCGTTTGGAGAGAGAGAGGGAGATTCTTGATCGGGCAGAGAGAGGAACAAGATGGCTGCAAGCTTGCCCGTTTTAATGGAGAATTTAAAAATCTCATTTTTAGTCTTTCTCTCTCCTCCCTCTTTCTCATGCAAGGGGCAGTTCCTGTGTGTGAAGAAGAATGAAGCCCGGTTTATGAATGCTCGTCCGGCATGGTACCAGATTACTTCTAAATTGAAAGTGGGCTGAAGATGGCAATGTGGAGGCGGGTTGACCATCAAATGGGGCCTGATTTGCAGACCTACAACAAGTTTCAAAACCCGAAATAATGAAAAATACAAGGTAATGCCATTTTTACAAAGAAAATGGCTCTTTTTTCGCATTTGATGAGGTTAGCAATGTTCATATGGGCTAAAAATTGATGGACTTGTTGTTTGTTGTTGGTTTTGGTATTTCATAATAAAAAAATAAAAAAAAATATAGTTAAACTGTGAAAAATAAATGGAAAAAACTCGAAAAGTATGGTTTTTACAGTAAAAATGGGGTTTTTGGGCTTAAAATTGGAAAAACGTGAAACAAAACACCAATAAAATCTACATAGTTGTTGTTTAAGGAATCAAGAGCCACAACTCTAAAATAATGCTAATATTTTTTCATTTTTATTGATAATAAATAAGGAAAAATAAGAAAAATTGGTAAAAAATGCTCTTTAAAAGGGGAAAAATAGGAAACGGACGAGAAAAATTATGGAAAATTATGGATGTGTCTGTGAGTATATAATGAGGATAAAGCATGAGGGTTTGCCTCACGTTATCCCCAATTATATGTTTTTGTGAGTATTTACTGCTTATTTCGTGCGAAGCACACATGAAAACACCCCTTTACCTATGCAACGAGGCAAAACCTTAAACGGTTGGGGAGGAGGGAAGTTTGGTGCTGAAATATAATATAAAATCTGATGTATTTTTTACATTATTCATATAGGATGACGTTAAGTTAAATAAGGGGAAGTACAGCATGAGTGTAAGGCTCGGTGTCTTCTCTCATTGCAACAATTATGCGTTAGTGTATGAAAACATGAAAAGAATGGATTTGCACAATGCACAAGGCTATTTTTCAAATTTTTGAGCACTTAATCATATACACATTTGCATCAAGCATCGTTAAATGTCATGGTTTAAGATATAAAAAGCAATAAATCACACACTATGACAAAAAGATAGGGCAAAGTGAGGCCAAACCTCATGCTTTGCCACTATCATACATCCACAACCACTTATTATATTTTTTGTATTTTCCTAAGGTATATAATTCCTATTTTTCTCTTATTTTTTTCCATTTTCTCTATTTTTCTCTATTTTTCCAATAAAAAATTGATATATTTTCAGAGCTGTGGCTTTTGATTCTTAGAATAGCACAAATATAGATTTTATTGGCATTTTATCCCATGTGTATTGGTTTATCCTGCCCGAAAAAACCAAAAACTCCATTTTTTTCATAAAAACCGTGTTTTACGGGTTTCTAAAAAGTATTTCCAGCATTTTGACTTTATGTTTTCTGATTTTTTCACTATCCAAGTATAGAACAAATAGTAAATAGCATGTCTACCAATTTTCATCCCACAAGAACAACATTAGCTCAATCAAATATAAAAAACAAGCAGTTTTCCTTTGTAAAATAGAGTTGCCGATTTTTTTCCTTCTTTGTGGATTTTAAAATCCGATGCAGGACTATAGATTAGCCCTCATTCAAGGCTCAACCCACCTTTGAATATCCAACTCTAGCCCTCTATCGATCCGGGGGTGATCCGGTACCATGCCGGACAAGCGTTCACCGCCCGGTCTTCATTTTTCTTTATGGGCATGAACTACCTCTTAAGGGGAGAGAGAGGGAGGAGAGAGAAATACTGATTTTTTATCTCTCAGCATAGTACATCATTTCTCAATCAGATTTTGGCGATGGAGAGTGAAGGTTGGATGTAGTGCAGGCTTAGGAGGATTCTCTCTCTATCAAATTAGAAATGGCCAATCATTGGAGATTTTGGAGGCACCGAAAAACTGATGCCCCCCCCCCCCCCCCCCCCCCCCCCAATGCCGTATTAGTTTTTGGTTATTAAGCTCTTTGTTAAGAGCTTTTAAGCTTTTAACCAATTATCTATTTCGTGGCTTCTTGGTTTCACACTCCTGCAAGTGGTTTTTTCCGTTTGGAGGGGCCAAACGATGTCGAAATTGAGATCCATCTAGACGGGTGGATTCGTGATGTCAAAATCTACAAATTTGGGCCCCATCCCTCTCTTCTCGACTTCCAAATCTAGTAGTTTCTTCACAACCCCGAACCTTGCAGGGATTAAATGGGGGTCCAAACGGGCTTGGATCGACGAATCGAGACTTGCATTGGATTCCTGGCGTTGAAATGCATCTAGGAAAACTCCAGCTTGGCCATCCGCCATCGTTGAATTTTTCATGAAAATTCGCTCTTTGGCATCTCTTAGGCACTACCATTCGATTCTTCGGCGTTCGATTTGAGGTTTGGAAATTTTTGGTAGTCCATCTTCCCAGAGTCTCATCTGACATGTTGAGAAATTATGAAAATTCCCCAACTATCGCTCGGTGGGTCTTTAAAGCACTTTTGGGGCATTGCCACTTAAAATCATACTGATTGCAGTTGCCACCTTTGAGGAAGTCTATTTTTTCCCTAAAATTTAGATTTTTGGGCTATTTTTAAGCACTTCTCGGTGTAAAAAATCATGTTTCATTGGCGACCATGGGATAGGGTGACTCAGCTCGTCGAATCTCATGAACAGATCTGCACAAAAACAACCAAAGGAAGCATCAAGCTGATACAAAATAGATACACATCAAAACACATCATAGCTCTCACCCTACCCCTTAACAAAACCAAGGCATGAAATCCATGAGGAGTAGGCCTTGCATAATCTGATAAAAAGCCTAAAGCTAGTCACTAACCAACTGTTCCAACACATCCAAGCTAAAATGAACTATCAAAGAGGGCATCCTAAGTGGTGGTCTGAACTACCTACCTAAGGACAACTCAACTAGGAGCTCCTACTAGGCGAGGACTCCTATAGCCCGATCAACAAATATTATCTTTTAGCACATTGGTCCTTTAGCCTCTTATTTTCCATACTCGGGCGTGTAGAAAGGAGGGAGCCGAGCGTAGTGCCCCAAGGAGAACAAGGCATCGGCCTCAAATCCTGTCTTGGTACCCAAGAACCTACCAAGCCCTCGCAAGGTGACACTTAATCATTTTCTAACACTCACTTTTATTTTCACTCCAATCTTCTTTTATTTAATGTGCTTTTCAACTAGTTGCCACCCCTAGGAAGACAAGGCATTGGCCGTGGGTCAGACTTGTCCCCAAGAACCTACCAGGCCTTCGCAAGGTGATGATCAACTACTCAA
This sequence comes from Lygodium microphyllum, assembly GCF_053477565.2. Lineage (NCBI taxonomy): Eukaryota > Viridiplantae > Streptophyta > Polypodiopsida > Schizaeales > Lygodiaceae > Lygodium > Lygodium microphyllum. Next base: position 2,792,344 of record NC_141143.1, on the reverse strand, counting down.
ATTTTTTTCTATATGTCCTTCTCTATATATTTTTTAAAATGGGGGTTAGACCTCTTTTTACCCACCTCCATATGTGTATTTTTAGCTAGATTCAAAACTTGTTCTTCTCTTGATATTTAAGTGCATGCTTCTCTAACTGCCTCACAACTAACAGAAACTCCTAGAATGGCCGCCTAGCAGGTCAGTAGAACAGGGTCACTAGAACTCCCTTTGAAAATAGATCTTTCAGTGTTTGACAATGCCTTTATAGGAGGCAACAACTACTCAGACCTCCCATAGACATACATAACCTAAACTTGGGACTTCATGCCTCAATTGCCAGTCCCTCGCAAACAAAAAGAAAGTACTCCCCTTACACATGTATCGTTATTTGCTTAAGGGGAAAAAATTTTCAGAAAGGGAACAAAACCACCTGGAATGGCCACAAGAAGCTCCTCCACAGCAAAGGCTCCCTCCAATGACTTCATCAACTTGTATGATGCAAACACTAAAATAACAAACATTAAATGTACCTGCACCAAACAGACATAGGGCCCTCTTGGCCTAAAGAAATAGCATATTTGTATTGCAAACTAACTGGCCCTCTTGGCCTAAAGAAATCAAACATTAAAACCTTAAAACAACTGGCCCTCTTGGGCTAAAGGAATCAAACAAACCAGCTCATATAGATCCCTCCTTGGAAGAAGGTAGATATACGAAAATATGCTCTATTCCAAGGGGAAAAATAGGGCTCTCAACCCTAAACTAAATGCATCAAGTTGTGGCCCATACCTCTTGCATATACAGCAACAATAGGCATACACATAACATGTCCTCTGACCAATCTATGGGTCCAAGATAATAGTAGTAGATGGGTCTCGGCTACTCTTCGCATTACCCATATCAACCATCAACTGCCATATAACGCGTGGTCTAATAACATTTCCCACAAATGACCAAGTCTTGTCCCATTATCAAGAACAACATCTGGAATAGGACCACAGTTGAAGAAGAGATCCTCTTCATAAGCAAATTTGGCTACTGAATCCACAAATTGATTCCAAAAACGCGGAATCAGCTGAAGAGATATGCTCTCAAATTCATCAAGTAGGGTTATAGTAGTTTGATGATACATACGAAGGATAGGATTTTGAATTGTATATGTCTCATTGAGTTGATTTAAGATCAGCTGGGAATCCCCTCTTACTAACAACTACCGAATACCACCTTTCTTGGCAATATTCAGTCCAATAATCAAGGCTTTATATTCTGCCATGTTATTAGTGAATCCTACCCCGAGATAAGCAGCTAATTTCATTGTAACTCTTCGTCGGGGATTTTGGATAACTACTCCAATACTTCGGTTTTTTATTAGGGCCCCTGGACGCTCCATCAAAATATAATGTGTACGTCCACAATGGGTTTACACAGCCAACCATCCAGACCTCCCCTATTCGTAATTATGATAGTCAAAATTCAACATATTGAGAGGATGAACTGACGGCTCCATCCCATCTTCTTCATTAAAGACTACAATGATGCTTGTCAAAATCTGCAAACAGTGATGACAGAAGACCTTAATCTCCCAAACGAATGTCCTGTCGTCTTGCTCAGTTACTTTATAGCCTTTACTCTACCAGATGAGCTTTCCCTGATGATATCACTGCTCTAAGTATGGGTGCTCCAAATAAGGGATTAGTCGACCCATCAATCTCTATCGTTGTTTCCTTGCAGATATTTGATCAATCATGCATAGACATGCAAGGCACTTATGTCATTAGCGCAATAAAAAATAATAAGGTTTAATCTTATTAAGATTAACCTTGTTCTTAAACTCCATACCCTCAAGATCCGCCAATAATGCTTTCCTGGAAATAATTCTCTACACGCATCATAGTACAACCCTAGCTATCCTTTTTAAAAAATGTATTTCTTTGCTTTTAGGTCATGGAGCTGCTTCATCCGACTTTTGGTCACCTCTTGATGTAGCAAGCTTTGGATCTTAATCTCATCGAGATGTGCCAGAGTTGTAAAGCGCTCTAAGGAGGCATCCCCGTCACCCAAAGAATGATTGATCGCGAATCTTATCGTCGGCAACTCGATCTCTAGAGGTAGGACACACTCCTCTCCATATACTAACTTGAATGGGGTGTGACTAGTAGCTCGTTTGAATGTCGTATTGTATGTCCACACTGCCACGTACAAATTTTTGTCCCAATCTCGTTTCTTTTCTGATACTACCTTAGATAGAATGTCCACAATCTGCTTGTTGGTACTCTCAACCTGCCCATTGACTTGTGGGTTATAGGGGGTTATTTTATTGTGCTTGATGTGCCGAGCCTTAGTCAAGCTTTTTATCACTTTGTTCAGAAAATGTGTCCCCCAGTTCAATACTATTTCTTTTGGTGGACCAAATCAACATACTATTTGCTCTAATAGAAAACTGGCTATTTTCTTTGCATCCTCTTTTCGTGTTGCACGTGCTTTTGACCACTTAGTAAAATAATCAATTGCTACGATAATATATCTTTTCTCTGCAGTGGGCGACAGAGTAATAGGGCCCACAAAGTCGATCCCCCACTTCTTGAACGGAAGGATCGCCATAATAGGAGTGAATGGTTGCTTTCTATTCTCTTGGCTATCATGTCGTTGACAGTTGTTGCATCTTTAAACGCACTCGAATGCATCCTGGAAGATGGCCGGCCACCAATATCCCACCCTCAAGGCTTTTTGCGCAGTTAGCCGCCCAGCAAAATGACCTCTGCAAGCATAGTCATGGCACTCTTCTAAGATGAAAGGGACCTCATCAAGCATTATGCATCGATGGTAGATATCGTCTACCCCTTGCTGATACAACGTGCCTGCGATTATTGTGAATTTTAAAGCGTGCTGCTTGATCTTTAGCTTTTCTAACTTTGATAGACCAGCTCCAGTCTCTCCCATTGACAAATAATGCGTTATCGCCACATACCAGGAGGGAATAGATGAAATGTCAATCTTGAACAATGAGTCCCAGTCATTGCCTTCAGCCAGAGCTTCCTTTGGCTCCTCAAAGTGCACAAAGAACTCTACGATACCTTGCAACAACCTGGGTGGCTTGCTCTTAACCTCATAGTCAAACTCCTGCAAAGTGATTAACCACTTTGCCAAATGGTTGAGCAGTTGTAGCTTATTCATCAGCAATTGTAGCCCTTCCGCCTTTGTATAAAGGACAACCTTCCCATAACGGATGTAATGCCTGAACTTTTTAGTCTCAAAGACCATCGCAAGGCACAACTTTTCCATATAAGTATAATGAACTTCAGATACACCCAACTTTCGACTAGTAAAAGCAATGGGGTGATACCACTTCTCTTCCCACACCTGCGCTAAACAGCAACTAATGCTATGCATGGTAGTTGCTAAAAAGATATATAAAATTTTGCCCCTCTTCGGTGCTTTTAGCACATGTGCTCTTACGAGTTCCTGCTTTACATCCTCGAAAGCCACCTTACAAGGGTCACTCCACATAAACAAACAGTTGAAGGATAACAGATTTGTCAATGGCAACATTCTTTTTGCCAATTTAGTGTTTATGAACTGTCGATAATATCCAACTAATAACAGAAAGCTATGGACTTCTTTGGGGGTGCGTGGCAGACTCATGGCGACTATAGCTTTAATCTTTCCAAGATCTATCGCAATCCCTACCGAGCTAACTACATGGCCCAGTAGGAGCCCATAAGGTATGCCAAAAACACACTTCCTCTGATTGAGAGCTATGCAAAATTCTCTACATCACTCAAAACATTTTCGTAAAATAATCAAGTGCCTTTCTCTCACGGTGGCTGCCCCTAAATCGTCAATAAATATCTTCAACTCCTCAGGGGAAATGTCACCAAAGGTCTTATCGGCAGTTCGTTGCCAAGAACCAGGCGCGTGGCATAGACCAAATGCCATCACATGATATGCAAAGGTCCCAAAGACTGTTATGAATGTCGTTTTGAGCTTATCCTCTTCTGCAATCGCCATCTAATTATAGCCTGCAAAACAGTCCATAAATCAATATATCTCCCTACATGCCAATTGATCCAGAATCTGATCGATTGTGGTCGATCCCTCTTTGGATTCGTTAGTCAATGACATCTCACTTGAAGACACATAACCCATTTTCTCTAACTCTGTAGAAGATAGGGGAGCTCGCTCACTTTGAGGTGATTCAAGATATGCATTGACTACCACACGTCTAGCACCTATACCAAATATCAATCTACCAGTGGGTATATATACTTGACAGTCTACTTGCAAAATCCAAGGTCAACCAAGCAATACTTGGTAACTCGGATGCACTACAAATTGGATTACTCTAAAGTCCAATAGGCATTCTACGTTGGCAACTCTCACGTAGACTTTAGTAATGCAACCCTCCGATTGTCTCAGACTATCGTCAGCCATTCTAAGGATTGTGGAGGCATCTTTCTGAATTGTAAGACCCAACCTCTCCATCAATTTAGAACTCATAATATTAACCAAGGATCTTGGTGCAGAGATCGGATGCTGTATGCTCACGTAGTGAGCGCCGGAAGGTCCCCAAGAACAAAAGAACTCTACTTTTTGCACAAAACTCAAGGTAGAAAGCATGCACGACATGAACAAGAGACCAATTGGGTGCAATCTCCCCCCATGCCTTGTGTGAGCGCTCCACAAAGCATGTATTTTATGTATTAATCATCTTCAAGCTCAAATAATAGCCCAAATTACAAAATAGCATGCTTTTGGCTTTTGAGTTTGCTTTAGTGCTAAATAGAAATAAAGCTAATGGGCGGGCACCCAAAGAGTCAGGCATACCGAATACAATGTCCAAATACAAATATCATAATCGTGCACCCATACGCATACAAAATAATAAATAAATATCCAATGCCTTAATAAATAGACGCGATAAAATATAGGCGCCATGCCTAAGGTATGCGCCCATCAAAATATAAGTGATAACTCGAATACACGCTATCCTCCAATGCTTTCCACCGCCACTGCTGCTATCTCTACACATCAAACAACTGAAGCATTCACAATCGTTAGTAAAATAATATAATTAAACCGACAAAAGTGAATACCTAGTAGTCTTCAGCTACATAAATAAATCAATTGGTTAGAAATCAATCCTAACCTTAATTTATCACAAGTGCGCACTCTAAACTCATAAACGTTTATTAATTTAATATGTATTTTGCAGAATCACCCGCTATGGAATCACCCATGTACACACTAAATTAATGAAACGCCCAAAAAGGATAGGCGTCCCCATCGACTTCTCGCACAAAGAATCCACTTTGTGTATGAGCCCCAGTCAACAAAGTTTACGGAATCCACCGTAAAACCTCACGGAATCCACCGTGAAATATGCCTCCTCGCATCATAAACTCAGAACCCATTAAGTAATGTTTCCATTGTCTTAAAGCTTGTACAACATCTAATAATTCTTTATTATAAGTGGAATATTTAAGTTCAGATGGTTTCAATTTACAACTAGAATAGGCTATGGGATGATTATATTGCATAAGTACAGCTCCTATTCCAGATCCGCTAGCATCAGTAACTACTAAAAAGAATGGTCTATTGAAATTAGGTAGTTGTAATACAGGAGCATGGGTTAATGCATCTTTCAATAAATCAAAAGATTTTTGTTGATAATCAGAGCAATGATAAACAATACATTTCTTTAAAAGTTTAGTCAAAGGCAAAGCAAGTAATGAAAAATTTCGCACAAACTTCCTGTAAAAACTAGCAAGACCTAGAAAAGAACGTAACTCATGCACATTTTTGGGTATAGGCCAGTTTAATATTGCTTCTATCTTCTTAGGGTCAACCTTAATACCTTCTGATGACACAATATGACCTAGATATTCAATTTCTGTTTGAAAGAACTCACTCTTTTCTGGATTAGCATACAATTGATTATCTTTCAACAACTTGAAAACCAAAGATAGATGTTCATAATGTTCTTTCTCATTTTTACTGAATACCAAGATATCATCAAAGAATACTATAACACAATGTTGATATTTCAAAAATATGCGATTCATCATTCTACTAAATGTAGCAGGTGCGTTAGTCAATCCAAAAGGCATCACTAAAAATTCATAATGTCCAAATTGTGTTCTAAATGCAGTTTTAAATATATCAGATTTATCTAATCTCACTTGATGATAACCATATTTAAGATCTATTTTACTAAATATGGCAGAACCTTGTAGTTTATCCATAAGATCATCTACCCTAGGAATTGGATATCTATTCTTTACAGTAATCTTATTTAGGGCACAATAATTAATGCACATGCGATAAGTATTATTATTATTCTTTACCGACAAAACAGGTGCGCCAAATGGAGAACTACTAGGTCTAATTAATCCTTTGTTTAATAATTCCTCAACTTGATTCTGAATTTCTTTCTATTCAATCTGGTTATGCCTATATGGTGCTTTACAGGGTGGTTGTGTTCCAGGAATTAAATCTATTTTGTGGTCTTCAGGACGTGAAGGAGGTAGTCTAGGTGGTAAATTTTCAGCAAAACAATCTTTAAATTGTGCAAGGAATTCTTTATGCCTAGAGTGCATATGTTTTTCTTTAACTTGAAGTTCATTCACCCAAATTAGATAAGATTTACTACTTTTACGTAATGCACGTTTAGCTTGAGTATGAGTAAGCAGTGGAAAATTATTAGATGTGTGCATACCATGCAATGTAATGTGTTTTCCTTGAAAATGAATTTTAATTGAATGCGTAGAATAATCTATGTCAGGATTATGCTGATGATGCCAAGGCATACCTAGGATAATATCACTGGACTATAAAGGTACAACTAGGAAATTCCTTCTTACAATGTATTCACCAATTTGAATTTCTAAATCATGCACCTCTTGTGTTCCATTATACCTTGTGCCTAAGAATGTTGCTTTAATGTGATAATGTGTAGGAATAGTTTGTAATTTCAATTCTTTCACTAACTTTGCAGAAATAAAATCATGTGTACTACCATCATCATGCAAAATAATCTTTTCTTTTCCATGCACTAAACATTTCATTGTTAACAAAGAATGTGGAGTTGGCATACCTGGTAAAGTATCCGAAGGAGTAGCAATGTCGTCCTCATCTTCCGTAAAGTCAAGCATTTCCTCATGTTCTTCATCTTCCATTGCTCCAAGATAGTTGATATGGACAGGTGGCTTCTTTGATTGGCAATTGGCTGCTAAATGTCCAGGTTGATGGCATTTGTAACACACTATAGGTTTGGCTTTAGATACATTGTTTGCAATGGCAAGAAGTCTAGGAATATTAGGATTGGGCTGTGAGGATTGCTTAGGGTTTTGATTGGTATTTGATGGCAAAGTAGGTGGTTTTGTCCAAGACTTATGAAAAAATGATGAAGGAAATTGACTTTGATTGAATCTTCTAAAATTTGAATTGAATTGCTTAGAACCATAGTTACCATTTGCTTGAAATTGTTGTGGACGCTTGTCTCTTCCTCGAATCTTGTCTTTAGTGTCATGAACTAAAGAAATTGCATCTTCAAGGGTTGAAGGCTTGAACATATTGACTTCAGCGTAGTAATGCCCAAGTAATCCAGACATAAACTTGCGCTTGTGCGTCGCTTCAGGTACGTATTCAAGCATGTGTAGTTGCAGTAAGGCATTCCAAAAGCGTTCGGTGTATTGGGAAATAGGCTCACGATCTCTTTGCTGAAGAAGGTCCCATTGCTTTATGGCTTTTTCATAGAATTGTGGAGGAAGGAAATTCTACATAACCATCTTTTTGAAACTCTCCCAGGTAGTGGGACAATCCATGCTCTTACGAACCACAGTCCACCAAAGAGATGCTCGATCCACTAAATGATTAGTGACACATTTAATTTTGTCTTTTTCAGCGTATGTCTCTTCATGAAAGTAATCATCAAACTGACTGATGAATGCAAGAACAGTCTTTCCATCTCGAGTTCCATTGAAAGTATGGAATTTGAAATTTCTTTTACTTATCTTTGTTTCTTTGCAGATGGATTGAGTTTCGAGAGTCGCATCAATGGTTCATCGGATAAGATCTTCGGGTTGTGGTCCATCTTTGTCGGTAGTCGATCGTTGTAAATTGGCCAATTGAACTTGTAAAGCTTGTCAGGCTCTTCGTTCTTCATCAAGTTGCATCATAATTAAATCCAATTTTTGTTCCATCGTAGGTTCAAGAAGATCGCCTTCAGCCATTAAATCATCCATAGTTTGTTCCGTCATCCTGTAAAAATCCAAAAGACCTCACACTCTCAAAATCCAATTAGCGGGATGAGCATAGCTCAAAGTCGGGTATACAAGGCTTATAGATTTTTGTTTGGCTTTCACGGTCTTCGACTTTTGCGGTTGTGGGATTTGAAGTCTTCGTAAAATCTGCATATGACCTTCTGCATGTGCTGAAACTGGTTCAGCAAGTCTGCGTATGCGAATAGAGTCTTCCAGGGAACAACTTTGCAGTTTTGTGCTTCTGCGCAGGAACAATCCTTATGGGAGTTTTTGGAATAAGTCAGTTTTGACTTCTGGGAACTTGATTGAACTTTGCGACTTGCAGAGTGATAAAACTTGTAGGACTTAAGTGATTGAGCCTTTGTAAAGCTTATGGGACTTAAGCTTTTACTAGTCTGCAACTTAACGACGAATTTTAGGGGGGGGAGGGGGCTGTTTTTGATGCACCAAAAATCATGGCGAGGATATACTGATGCCGCTGATTTGAAAATTTCAATCACTAGGTTTTAGCTTAAACTTTGAAGATTAAAAATGAAGCTTATCTATGTTTTGTCTGAGAAAAAAACAACTTGTTGAAGAAGATGTAGGAGTGGTCCTTCGCTTCCTCAGGCCGGTCCTTCGCGATCAGAGGCTATAGACAGAGGTTCTTGACTGCCAGGAATCCACCCGTATCGACTGTTCACGATGAAACTGACTGTAGAGCTCGATCGTTCCAGGAGCTCTGCCTTCACACAAGATGGGTAGCGATTGGAAGCTCTCGATCTCAGCTTCGCTCTGATACCACTGGTGCATAGATCGGATGCTGTATGCTCGCGTAGTGAGCGCCGGAAGGTCCCCAAGAACAAAAGAACTCTACTTTTTGCACAAAGCTCAAGGTAGAAAGCATGCACGACATGAACAAGAGACCAATTGGGTGCAATCTCCCCCCATGCCTTGTGTGAACGCTCCACAAAGCATGTATTTTATGTATTAATCATCTTCAAGCTCAAATAATAGCCTAAATTACAAAATAGCACGCTTTTGGCTTTTGAGTTTGCTTTAGTGCCAAATAGAAATAAAGCTAATGGGCGGGTGCCCAAAGAGTCAGGCATACCCAATACAATGTCCAAATACAAATATCATAATCGTGCGTCCATGCGCATACAAAATAATAAATAAATATCCAACGCCTTAATAAATAGGTGCGACAAAATATAGGCGCCATGCCTAAGGTATGCGCCCATCAAAATATAAGTGATAACTCGAATACACGCTATCCTCCAATGCTTTCCACCGCCACTGCTGCTATCTCTACACATCAACTGAAGCATTCACAATCGTTAGTAAAATAATATAATTAAACCAACAAAAGTGAATACCTAGCAGTCTTCAGCTACATAAATAAATCAATTGGTTAGAAATCAATCCTAACCTTAATTTATCACGAGTGCGCACTCTAAACTCATAAACGTTTATTAATTTAATATGTATTTTGCAGAATCACCCGCTATGGAATCACCCATGTACACACTAAATTAATGAAATGCCCAAAAAGGATAGGCGTCCTCATCGACTTCTCGCACAAAGAATCCACTTTGTGTATGAGCCCTGGTCAACAAAGTTTATGGAATCCACCGTAAAACCTCATAGAATCCACCGTGGCACGGAATCCACCGTGAAATATGCCTCCTGGCATCAGATCTTGTGTCGATGATAGCATTATCCACTAGAATCCCATCAACATAGACTCCAACCCTTGGGCAGTGCTTTTTGGCATGTTCAAACTAGTCATCCCCTACCCACGCTATTTCTAAGGGTTCTACGATATAACCCATATGCAAGATCTTTTTAAATTCTTTGCGTACTCTTGGTGATAGCTTGATTAGCTATAAGAGATTCACGTCTGGTTTAACATTACAAAGGGAGCTAGCTAAATCAAATTTGTGATAATTCGCTAAAGCTCGCTTCTCGTGCCAAACCATCCGTTCTTTAGGACACTGCACCTGGTGCTTTATTGCCTTTTTTTAAACTCTCACCTTCTTTCTCAACATCTCATTATCTCTCTTGGCATCAACCTTACTCTCTACGGGCTTCAGAGGTCCCCCTTCCTTGTCAGGATTAAGAACTTGCATTCGTTTATCATCCTGCCTAGGGTTTCCGTTGACAGGTTTTACATTATCTTTATCGCCTTCTGTGTTTTTTTGCCTCTTGTTACGGCACGTAGGCTAGAAGCTTCAGTGCCATTAACCTGCCTCAATGAAGCTCACCCCACTGCTGCTTGGTAGTTCCTCGATAATGGCCTTACCACTTTGGAGTATTTGTTTTGGCTCATCATCCACCTAAAAACTGTTTCCTTGCACACGATGACTAACAGGTCCTAGTTGCTGGCTTCCTTACTGGAGGGAACTGATCTTGCTCCAACAGGTGGCTGCTAAATGGCCGGACTTCCCGCAAATGTCGCACTTGACATCTGGGCAATTATGTGGATAATGTTGCCCACCACACCATTTGTAGTAGAATCTAGAGGGTGCACCCTCTTCGAGGCATCGACTCCCTATCAGATTCTATTGTTTCTTTAAGAAATTAACGTCAATGGATATTTGCTGATATTTTTCAGAGATCATATCTGTGTAGTGCTTCATCATGTCCTTGACTTTGCTAAGGACATTTGAAAAACTCGACTCATAACCCTGCTCATCTACCCATCGGTCCCTTGGCCACATAATTTGATTAGGCATTGGTTGCATTGGTTGCTGACCCATAGGAACAAAGTTAGGGTTCACTGCTTGGCCTCCCATATTTGGAGGCATTTGACTAGCCATGGGCATAGTCACACTAGGTGAAGCTGGCAATAAAGGCACATTCAGCACCATGTTCCCTCTCCCATTAGGGTTGACCATCCCTATCTCTTGGCTTCCACTGCCATTGATCGGTTACAAATTATTTCTCGATGCTAGGCCCATATTGGGATTGATTCGAGAAGCATAGGCCGCTTGCAGTCAGGATTCTGTTTCTTATGCTCATCTAATGGCATGTCTATATCCGCCAAGGTTACACTACTCAGCTACACCTAGATGTTAAAATCAAGACCATGCAAGAAGTATTGTAACTGGGCAGCAGGTGGGATAGGGATAGAGGCATCCAATTTTTGAAAAAGCTATTTAATCTTCTTGGCATACGCTCATAAATCTTCATGCGGTTCTTGGTGTGTCAAATTCAACACATGCAGCCAATATTGGCCACTCCTCTCAAGGGTGAACTCCCTTTGCAAGGCTTCATAAAATAAGTCCACAGTGGTTATGGTTTCGACCTCAAGGCCGTGATACCATATAGCTACCCTTCCCTTTAGGGTCATGTTGAAGAACATCATTAGATGCCTACCCTTCCTCTTGGATGAAGCAAGCAAACCAATAGAAGGACCCACCAAGGTCAAGGAGGTCAATTTAGCCAAGGAAGGGGGGACACCCCCCAACCTATCTTCATAGCCGATGACCTGACGAAGGGAAAGGAAGTAAGTCTCATTTCTCTCTTGCAAGAGTATATAGACATCTTTGCTTGGTCCCTGGAGGAACTCAATTATTACAAGTACATTTGAGAGGGAGATTGCTGAAGTCAAGCATGGGTTACATAAAGAGTTTGAATATAAAGGACCTTGGTTTGTTGAGATACTTCTTGGGTATTGAGGTTATTGATACACGTCATGGTATATGGCTGATACAAAGGCAATATGCATTAGAGATGGAAAAATATGGCATGAGAGGATGCAAACCAGTTGATACACCATTGGATCAAAATGTTAAGTTGATGGATGATGGATCTTATGTTGAGGATGTCACTATGTTCAAAAAGATGGTTGGTAGTCTTATCTACTTGACCATTACAAGACTAGACTTGAGTTATGTTGTTGGATTGATAAGTCAGTTTATGCAAAAACCATGCAAATCACATTTGGATGCAGTGAGGAGAGTTCTAAGGTATGCGAAGAAGACAATTGGATTTAGCTTATTTTATGAAAAAGGAATCAAGGCTACATTGTTTGGATACTCAGATGCAGACTGGGCAAGCATATCTATGGATAGAAGATATACTAGTGGGGCTATGCATTCTCGTTTGGATTAGCCATGGTAAGTTGGAGTAGTAAGAAATAACCTACAATTACTCTATCAAGCACTGAAGCAGAGTATAGAGGCATTGCATTGGTAGCATGTGAGCAGACATGGTTGAGATTGATCTAATATGACATGGGGATAGAGATTGATGGTGGAGTCATTATGTATTGTGACAATGTTAGCAGCATTATGTTGGCAAAGAACCCATTCTACCATGCAAGGACAAAACACATAGAAGTGCACTATCACTTCATTAGAGAAAAAGTCATTGATGGAGAGATTGATTTGGTCCATGTGAAAACAAATGACCAGGTTGCTGATATCTTTACCAAGTTTAGGTAAAGATAAGTTTGAGTACTTCAGGAGTGCACTTGGAGTCTTACCTGCGCAAGCTCATTTTGAGCTTGAGGGGGAGTGTTGATAAATATGACATATCTTAAGTCATATCCTATGGATGTATTATAGCAAGGACATGCATCTAGTCTTGCTCATCCTTAGGGCAAGGGATACACTTAGTTAGTGGCTCGATTGAAATATAAAGGCTAAAAACACAATATTAGTGAGTTTGGGAATCTATCAATTCCCATTTTTTGAATACTAAAAAGGTGGCACCCTGATAACATGCCCATAAGTTTCTCAAAACCATATGATGTGACCTATCATTGGAAAACACTTGAAAAATGGAATCTATTGAGCTATAGAGCGCTCGATTTGAAGTTATAGTGTTCAAGTTATGACAAATCCAAATATTTGACCACGTGTCCCAAACTTATGAGAAATTCCCATATTTCCGAATATGGTGTTTAATGCCTTACGAATACAAATGTTTCAGGAAAATTCAAAGAAATAATAAAAATATGAAGGGTTGTGTCTTTTGGGAAAAAGGTGGGGTGGAGTGCAGGGCTGATTATGTGCCTGTCTCTCTCCTTTCTTCCAAGATTCACACACTCTCCCTTTATGGTGCCAATCTTCCTCTCTTCTCTATCTTTGGTGCAGATTTTCCTCTTTTCCCTTTTGCTCTTGCATAATGGTTGAAGTTACGGATGAAGATGACAAATTTTTTCATTATTATTGAGAGAGATTTATGGTTACTTTTCAGTTTTGAGATTAATGGCAAAGCCATACACATAGATTTTGTGTGATGTTTTCTTAGTTCTAAGTTTGTTTATATTCGTGGGAGGGTTGCTGTCATTTTGGTGCATTGTCGGGGAAGAAGCTGAACTCAATAAATACAGTTTCAAGGGAAGGGAAAAGGAAGAGTAAACTATAAAGAAAAAATAGAAGAAGAGTCACTCTATCATTGTATTAAGCCTCACCAAAACCATGGTCGAGAGTTGCCAATTTTTTGCAATATCTTGAAGTCTAGATCACAATGGGGGAAAGACTACACCTTAGGTTTGGAGGAAACCAATTTGGAGAAGGGAAAGCAACAATGGGTCACTCATCCCTACTGTGTTTGCTTGTGAGGCAATCACAATTAGACCTTCCAAATAACAACAAGAAGAAGGTGAACATGAATAAAGCAATGCTCTAATGGCATATGTCTTGTGATACCCCCCTCTTCCTCCATGCAAACCCAAAGTAGATAGCAGTGAGAGAGAGAGGTAGTTGTGACTATAACATTGATAGAACCATTGGGCCTATCAATGTGGATGTGTGTCCAATGAGTGGTTCTAGTTTTTCTCTTAGTAAGGCTCTTGAGAGACCTTTCCAATTTATGGATGAATCATGCTTTCGAGTAGATGCTATTCCTTTTAGTAAAAGCATGGTTCCTATGAATAAACAGTTGCAGAGTGGATAAAGGCAAGTAAAGACATCTCATATGAAGAAGGTGTACCGTGCCCAAGGTCCACCTATGCTGAGTAGAAGTGCTAAGGATGTGAGGCCATCTGGCTATAGCAATAAGTCCACATTGAGTCCATTAGATCAATGTGGCAAAATGAGGCAGTCTAAAAATATAAAAAGGAATATGAGATGGGTTTGGAGACCCAAAATTTCTAAATGTATGGTTGGTGTGTCAGATGAAGGGCCAGGAAGTGCATGTGGACATGCTTTGATGGATTTCCAAGAGGATGTGACTAAAGGCCATAATGCTACATTTGACAATATGCACCATCCTAAGCTGCATCCATGTGATGTGCCTAGGCTTGAAGCTCTGTCTAGTTTGGATCGTATCATTGATATATATAAGCGTCCAATTAGAGAAGAGTTGAATGATCATAAATCCATGATTCTCCCTATAGGAGGAGCTACTGAAAAGTTGGGACAAGTGATCCATTTGAATGACGACCAAGAATATGAGTTATATCAACCTAATGATGTCATTCATTTAGCTCATAGTACCCAAGAAGAGATGGCCCTTATTATTGAGATATCAGTAGAAAGACTTGGGCTAGTGAATCTAAAAAGGGCCCGGATCAAGCTTTTAGTTGACTCGCATGGGTAGCATGGGGCTAGCCATCCTATTGTATGCTATCATTGGTATCGTGGTTAGTTTGATAGGATGCAGTATATATGCCAAAAAGATCATCCATTAGATGCAGTCAAATGAGCTACTTTTGTTAGGCCAAGAGGGCCAGATAGTTTGCAGTAAAATGTGCAATTTCTTTAGGCCAAGAAGGCTATCTGTTTGTTTGGTGCAAGTACATTTAATGGTTTTTTGTTTTAGTGATTACATCATACACGTTGACCAAGTCACTCGAGGGAGCCTTTGCTGTGGAGGAGATTCTTGTGGCCATTCTAGGTCATTTCATCCCCCTTCCTGAGTCTTTTCCCTTAAGCAATTAATGATATA